>NC_068397.1:6278306-6878306 GCF_023724105.1 Carassius gibelio
CAGAGCCAGTAATGGAGAACAACATCCCTCTCATTAAAATAACTGGACCATGAGGAAGAGGAATGATCAAAAGCTAAGAAAATAACCTAAAGAAACACTATGATGGATTACGGACAAAAAAGAAAACTGTCTTTTCTGAATACTGGATTGATATTTCTTTTAAATGGTGTGAAATATGTTATGTAAATTAGTAAATATGGTATATTTGATCTTTTCTTTTATTCCTAATACAAAAAAATCCATAGAGCAAGATTGCTTGTTTGAATCGATAGTGCTTAATATCCTCAAAAAAACCTTAAACTGTATTAATGTGTAAATGGTGAATGTATTGATTGTATTTTGCACATCTTCTGTTTAAATTGTCTTCTCTCTCTCCCAGCTGTCATTCTGCCTGTTATATGGTGATATCTGCAGTTATTAGAGGCACCACCTTATTTTCTTGGCTTGGGTCTGTCTGCGTTCAGCTTCAGTGGGCTGGAGTCTGGTCCAATGGTTGGTCACTGGTCAGACAAGACCAGAACTACAAAGAACATCATCCTCTTCTCCAATGTGTTTGAAATTGTGGTTCAGTGCTGTAGAATGGAGATGTATAATGTGACGTGGGTTTTGAAAGAGATCAGATATCCCTTGTTCTTGTGAAGCTGTGATCTGTTTGCTCATTGCAACACACTTGTCTTATACGGTAGGAAACTTTGTGTATTTCATGGGATCTTCGAAATGGCTTCTTCTGTCCAGCTGTCTTGTTGCAGGTGAGTATACTTTAAAGTTGCACTGTTCTATTAGTCTTAATGAGTTTTGTTTGTTTGTGAACTTCTCTGCTCCTGTGGTGCAAACCATCAACATTAATCTAATTTGAGACATCAAACAGATACTAACAGAGAGAACTGTTGTTTGACTGATGATTCTCATTAGATTGTAATTACTGCAGTGTTGAATCATCCTGACCAGACACAAGAACTCGTTTAGATGCATGAATCTATTATGTATAATTAAGTGCATAAAATATATAAAAATATAAAATATATATTCGCACGCACAATTGCGGTCAAAAGTATTCAACCCCAAGAGACTGTATTACTTCACAAATGTAAGATTTTACAAAAGATTGCATCTATAGTTTGGTAGCTTATTAAAAGTGGTAATGTCAATATATAATGTAATAAGTTTGAGCTATACGATTTTTAATTTTTTTAGTTATATTCAACCCCTATTGAACACCATTGCTTAAAGTCACTTATTTGTATGGTATTGAACAAAATTGTGTTAAAACATATGAAGACTTTGGAAACTCTAAAACAAAACTTAATTAGCTTGAGTGGTTGTACTTACACAAATGTAGCCCATATATGTGCTGAAGTTGAGTAGCACATAGGCCAAGTCAAAAGAGAAGATATTGTAGCAGGGAAAAATTTGCATGAACTGACTGATCGCAAAGATGGTAACCTTCCACAGTATCAATGCTAAAATTCACAGCAGACTACATGGCTAGCTTCTTGATTTGATATACCAGTGGAAATAGGTTAGATTAAAACACTTGAATTCAGTGATGAAGAGGTATGTCACAATACTTTTGTCCATGTGTGTGTTTAATATATGCAGATACTGCATGAATAGTTATACATAATTCCAGTAGCAGACAGGTGGAGCTGGGGGAGGTGGAGGGTTCCTACAAGTCCTAATAAAACTGTATTTGTTTTCTGTACACAACATACAAATTCTATTTTATTTTAGATATTTAAAAAAAGTTTTTTTGAATGCAGAGTACACCACATATAAACTACTTCAGTCTTCCATCAGGTATTGGAGCAGGAGCTGGTTCCTCACACGTACTACTCTCCCTGATGAGCGAGCAAGAGTCTTTGCAGTTGTCTATTTAGACACTGTGCATTTTTTATTTTTATCTTTCTAAGATTGTGTGTTTTCAAACTGGGTCCATTTGTGGTAAATAAGTACACCTTATCTGGGTTTGTCTGTTTTGGCTCATTTCTTATTAATTTACTTGAACACATTATGTGGCACGTGACTGACACAGCATGGAAACACTGCACATTTTGGATGTTTTCAAATGTAACAGACATGATTCAGATCATAATTAGAGTTTGTATTATTATATCAAATAACAGAGACATGTCCGACACTCCAACTGATATTTCACTCCAAAAATATATATTTTTGTTCTACTTTTATCTTTAAATTTACTGTGATACAAAAAATAACATAAAAATCTTTCTCATTTTACAATGTACAACATATGCTAATATATAATTTAGGCCAATTACCTTGCTGATTGCAAAAACGAAATGAATAACAATAATAAAAAAGAAAAGAAAAGAAAAGTGAAATAATATAAAATGGTAACACATTACAATAAATTCTATCAAATACTCCTAAAGCATTTAATCATTTTAATTATAATGTTAAATCCAACGTTTATTAAAACATTAATCAAACATTAAATATTAACCAATTAGACTACACTGAGCTTAATTAAATTCAATAATATTAAATAAAATATATTAAAAGCACTGGAATATAATAATAAAAAAACATCTCAATTATGACATGACATGTTCTTAGACATGTTCTTTGATTAACCAGTTATTTATTTGTTTGTAATTTTTAAGCCCTTTTATGTAAGCCGGCCTGTTTATTTCAGTATTGCTTGGCCTGTTCTCTTTTTGACCCAGCTCCTCATATTTGAGATGTGGGTGCTTATAAAGTATGCATTAATGGTCCTGTACTGGGACATCCCACCACTGGACTCCTTCCCTGTGCAGTGCATGCCCATCAGAGAGGTCAGAGATGAAGAAGATGATCCCCTCGTGAGTCTGGAAGATGAAAACAGGGCTGCAGCAGAGAACTCATACGGCTCGACCGGTCCAGAACACACCGAGACCCAGAACTCTCATCTGAACTCCCACCTTCTCCTCCAGATTACCCCTCTCTAGACACCTCTGACCCCTTTGAAATCTTCAGTGCCAGTCATGGTGAAGCCCAGTGTTTATTATCAAATGACAAAAGTGCTGTCTTTATTTTTTGGCAGAGGATTTTAAGTTGGTGTGGCATTGATTCCTTCTTTGTTGTATCCGAGGTGCTAATCTGAGAGAGTAGTGGCCTGAAAAAGCTTCATCGATCAGCTCATTCTGTCTTTGCTCTACGATTGCAGTGTGTCTGCGTGTGTATGTGCATGGTAGATATCTCCTTTATATTCAATCCTGTCTTGGCAGCTTTGAAATGCCTGAGATCTATAGCGTTCTCTCTCTCTAGAGTTTCTGAGGGAGGAGGTGGTGGTTCTCCTCACCGCTCAGTTCATCACTCTCTTCAGTCAGACAGCACTTGCGGTGAAATTCATCAGGAGCATCATGCATCTACGTTTTTCAAGGTAGCACCAGTGGCAGTGCCTTGTTGTCAGATGATTATAGGAGATAAAAACACTTATTAGCAACTAAAACAGATCTAGATCAGCCTAGCTTGGGAAATGCTAGCAATGTGTTGAATCATGCTAAAACATATTATAATGTTTTAAAATCTGTTAGAAATGTGCTGACGCATGGTCAACTTGACATCATTTACCATAATAATCAATGAATACACACTAACATGTAATATATAGTACATGTAAAACACACTAACACCATGGAAGTAAGATTAAAATATAAGTGTAGGCTTCTAGCAACATAATGGCAACATGTTAAAACATGCTAGAAAATGCTAAGATGCTAGAAATGTGTAAAACATGGTATAGCAATGTGCTTAAATGTGTTAGAAATATGTGAGCAACAAAATGCTAAAATCTACTAGCAACATGTTTAAATATGACAGCAGCATATTAACATGTTAAACACACTAAAAGAATGTAAGCAATATGCTGAAATGTTAACATCAAAATGTGCTAGCCTAGCAACATGTTAAAACATGCTGTTAACATCATGCTCATCATACAACTTGCTAAAATGTGTAAAATATAAAATTATACAATTATTTTGACTTGTACTTAATTTAATAATAACAGTAATCAAAATAATCACGTACTATGTGGCCAATATTTGGAGAATTTTAAGCATAAGTCTGAAGCTAATATCTGTAAAAAATGTGTATCACTTGTTCTATAAGGTAGTTTAAATAAGTATAATAATAATACTTTTATGATGAGGTTATATACAGGATGTGCTCTGAATGTGCACAATGCTTCTGAAAGCCAGTCTCCAGACCCCCAACACTGTCCTAAATTCATCTGAGCTACTAAATAGTGTCTGTCCAATTATGATTGATTAAGGATAACAGTAGAAGGAACATAAATGTATTTAATGTAATCTAATCTAAGCTTTGATTTAATATAATCAGGTATTTGAAATTGACACACATTTACCTTCCCGGTTGCCTGACCTAGATACATGACAAACTGGTTATAGAGTTCATAATCTTCCTTTTCATTATCTTTTATTCTTTCACACTAAATCAAATTTCTATGCGAAAAATCACATGTCAGACACATTATAATGTTGCATTTACTTTACACTGCCAGAAGCATGTAAGATTTGCTATTAGTTGTTTTAAGCTTGTTGCTATGGTGTTGTGAATGGTTGATGTCTGCGTTCTCTCGTCTCCAGACCACGGTGACCCCTCTGACGCAGAAGTGCTTTGGCTTGGGTGAGCTGGGGAACAGTGTGTGTGGGGTGGAGGTAATTGCAGGTTTCTTCCTGCTGCGCTGGCTGAGCCGTGTGCTGGTGGTGCTGGCACTGGGGCTGATCATCTGCAGCATGGCTTGTGTCTGGTGCCTCGTCTTTCTGGCCAATCCACAGGGTGTGTGTGTGTGTGTGTGTGTGTGTGTGGCAGACGTCCAGAGAAACTGGCATACACCTGGGCATGGACAGACACAATATGTCTGCTCAGTGTGGTGCCAACTCAATAATATGCATTATTAGTTTATCTATCTATCTATCTATCTATCTATCTATCTATCTATCTATCTATCTATCTATCTATCTATCTATCTGTCTGTCTGTCTGTCTGTCTGTCTGTCTGTCTGTCTGTCTGTCTATCTATCTATCTATCTATCTATCTATCTGTCTGTCTGTCTGTCTGTCTATCTGTCTGTCTATCTATCTGTCTGTCTGTCTATAAATGTATCTCTCCATTCATCCATCTATATATGCATCCATCTGTCCATCCATCCATGCCTCTATATAAATGTCCATCTTCCATCTATCCATGCTTTTCATCCATTCATCCGTCTATCCACTCCCCAACATTTTTTTCCATCCTTCCATCCTGCAGTTACTTCCTGCAGTTACTGGGACTTTCTTTTCGTCGCAGTGTGTCCCTCTTTTCTAAGGTTACAGCTGAGAAAACACAAGGTGATAAACGATATGGAGAATACAAAAAGAGACAGAAGAAAAAGATAGATGAGATTTTGAGACAACATGTAACACTCATGTTCGTATAGATGTCACATATTGTCACTGTTTAAATATTCAAAAACTATGTGCTGATTCTAAAGACTGTGTGTTGTGTTTTCTGTGAGTGTGTGTGTGTGTGTGCAGGTTTTATTCAGGGTGTGCAGTGTTCAGTCGGGGGGCTAGCCCCATTCTCGGCCCCCTGTGGGCCGGGGGTCTAATAGGAAATCTATATGTGATGCTGGGTATGATGATGCTCCTACTGACCCTCATCATGGTGCGTGAACAGACCCTTTATAACCGATTCTGTATCATTATCAGAGATTTCCCTAAGTATGTCATCATAACCACATTTACCAGCTCAATTATAGTTACGTTTATTGCTTTGTGCAAACAGTGACTATTATAGATCCAGTCAACTGAAAAAAATCTCTGTTAAAAGAGATTGCAGGGTCATTAGAGTTTATGGACTGTTTCTCTCAAAAAGGTGATTTGGAAATACGTATAAATGGAAGATATTAAAAAACTTTATCAGACAGTGAAAAATGTTAAGAAATTGCATAGTGCTATCTCAAGTATCAAGGTCTTGTACCCAAGGTCCTGGCACATCAAGAAGTTTAGTATAAAATGTTATTATTGAAATTCCAGTGAATGTCCATATTGAATTAGTAATTATGTACTGTACAAAAAAATCATAGGAATAAGGTTTGACAATTTAA
The DNA here is from genome assembly GCF_023724105.1 of Carassius gibelio. Lineage (NCBI taxonomy): Eukaryota > Metazoa > Chordata > Actinopteri > Cypriniformes > Cyprinidae > Carassius > Carassius gibelio. Next base: position 6,284,422 of record NC_068397.1, read on the forward strand.
GATTGTCCCTTTCAGACAAACGGAAATATAAAATTAAGTGAATAAATAAGAAAAAAAAGGAAACTTGTCCTAAGCAGAGTATATTTGTAGATTTTAAAATAATATTTTAATTTTTTAAAATAAAATATTATCACCTTTATTTATATTTATATAGTGCTTTAAACAAAATACATTGCGTCAAAGCACTGAACAACATTCATTTGGAAAACAGTGTCTCAATAATGCAAAATGATAGTTAATGGCAGTTCATCATTGAATTCAGTTATGTCATCTCTGTTCAGTTGAAATAGTGTCTGTTTTTATTTGCAATCAAGTCAATGATATCGCTGTAGATGAAGTGACCCCAACTAAGCAAACCAGAGGCGACAGCGGCAAGGAACCGAAACTCCATCGGTGACAGAATGGAGAAAAAAACCTTGGGAGAAACCAGGCTCAGTTGGGGGGTCAGTTCTCCTCTGACCAGACGAAAACCAGTAGTTCAATTCCAGGCTGCAGCAAAGTCAGATTGTGCAGAAGAATCATCTGTTTCCTGTGGTCTTGTCCTGGTGCTCCTCTGAGACAAGGTCTTTACAGGGGATCTGTATCTGGGGCTCTAGTTGTCCTGGTCTCCGCTGTCTTTCAGGGCAGTAGAGGTCCTTTCCAGGTGCTGATCCACCATCTGGTCTGGATACGTACTGGATCCGGGTGACTGCAGTGACCCTCTGATCTGGACACAGACTGGATCTCGTGGCCACGGTGACCTCGGAACAAGAGAGAAACAGACAAATATTAGCGTAGATGCCATTCTTCTAATGATGTAGAAAGTACGGTGTTATGTGAAGTGTTTCCGGTTCCGGTTTACCTAATTAATGCAGCCTAAAAATCCTTTAACAGATTTGGATATTAAAAGCATATTAGTATGTTATGTGTATGCCAGGTTAAAGAGATGGGTCTTTAATCTAGATTTAAACTGCAAGAGTGTGTCTGCCTCCCGAACAATGTTAGGTAGGTTATTCCAGAGTTTAGGCGCCAAATAGGAAAAGGATCTGCCGCCCGCAGTTGATTTTTATATTCTAGGTATTATCAAATTGCCTGAGTTTTGAGAACGTAGCGGACGTAGAGGAGTATAATGTAAAAGGAGCTCATTCAAATACTGAGGTGCTAAACCATTCAGGGCTTTATAAGTAATAAGCAATATTTTAAAATCTATACGATGTTTGATAGGGAGCCAGTGCAGTGTGGACAGGACCGGGCTAATATGGTCATACTTCCTGGTTCTAGTAAGGACTCTTGCTGCTGCATTTTGGACTAGCTGTAGTTTGTTTACCAAGCGTGCAGAACAACCACCCAATAAAGCATTACAATAGTCTAACCTTGAAGTCATAAATGCATGGATTAACATTTCTGCATTTGACATTGAGAGCATAGGCCGTAATTTAGATATATTTTTGAGATGGAAAAATGCAGTTTTACAAATGCTAGAAACGTGGCATTCTAAGGAAAGATTGCGATCAAGTAGCACACCTAGGTTCCTAACTGATGACGAAGAATTGACAGAGCAACCATCAAGTCTTAGACAGTGTTCTAGTTTATTATAAGCAGAGTTTTTAGGCCCTATGATTAACACCTCTGTTTTTTCTGAATTTAGCAGTAAGAAATTACTCGTCATCCAATTTTTTATATCGACTATGCATTCCATTAGTTTTTCAAATTGGTGTGTTTCACCAGGCTGCGAGGAAATATAGAGCTGCGTATCATCAGCATAACAGTGAAAACTAACACCATGTTTCCTGATGATATCTCCCAAGGGTAACATATAAAGCGTGAAGAGTAGCGGCCCTAGTACTGAGCCTTGAGGTACTCCATACTGCACTTGTGATCGATATGATACATCTTCATTCACTGCTACGAACTGATGGCGGTCATATAAGTATGATTTAAACCATGCTAATGCACTTCCACTGATGCCAACAAAGTGTTCAAGTCTATGCAAAAGAATGTTGTGGTCAATTGTGTCAAACGCAGCACTAAGATCCAATTAAACCTATAGAGAGATACACGCACGATCAGATGATAAGAGCAGTTGTTGAGGCTTTATTTTTCGTTAATTTAGCCACTGTATTGAATAAATACCTGGGGTTATGTTTGTTTTCTTCTAAAAGAGAAGAAAAGTAATCAGATCTAGCAGTTTTTAATGCTTTTCTATAGGATATGCTACTTTCCCGCCAAGCAATACGAAATACCTCTAGTTTTGTTTTCCTCCAGCTGCGCTCCATTTTTCGGGCTGCTCTCTTTAGGGTGCGAGTATGCTCATTATACCATGGTGTCAAACTGTTTTCCTTAACCTTCCTTAAGCGTAAAGGAGCAACTGTATTTAAAGTGCTAGAAAAGAGAGAGTCCATAGTTTCTGTTACATCATCAAGTTGTTCTGAGGTTTTGGATATGCTAAGGAATTCGGATACATCAGGAAGATAACTTGAAAAGCAGTCTTTTGTGGTAGAAGTGATGGTTCTTCGATACTTGTAACAAGAAGTAGAATGTACAATTTTGGCTATATGAAGTTTACACAGAACTAAATAATGATCTGAGATATCATCACTTGGCTGAATAATTTCAACACTATCAACATCAATTCCATGTGACAGTATTAAATCTAGAGTATGATTTCGACAATGAGTAGGTCCTGAAACATGTTGTCTAACACCAATAGAGTGGGCCATTATGATGGCAACAATAATTTTAATAATATGTAAACTAAAAAAAATACATCCACATATGCTGTTTATATATTAAATGTAAAACTAAATAATATTACACAATTTTTAATGATGTGAAAAATGTCTTTTGTAAGAGAAACTGACACTGATTGTGCTGCTCAGATCATGATGGTGTTGTTCTATGAGAAGCTTCTGGAGCACACACAGACACCCTTCACTACACAGCACGCAGGTCACACAGTTCTCAATGGTTTGGATGGCTCTTAAAAGCATGAAATGGATTTATATTTTTAACTTTCACCTGGTTTTTACATCATAGTAAAGGATCGTCTGTGATGCCATCAGCTAATCAGGATCATGATGATGTCATTTTCCTTGCTCTACCATTATCCATTTATGACTCATATTATTGGCTCACAAAAACTGGATGCCACAGTGTATAAGATTGCAGATTTTAAACAGCACATTTATCTGGGTTCTTGCACAAGTTAACAATCTACGAATTCTATATTCTTCAGAGCTCCTTGACTGAGCTAATATTGCTGTGTCATGCCAGTAAAACTGTTCAAACATTCAGAGCAATGAATGTTTTGATGCCACAGCATTTATCATCAATGTCTTATAGCGGTCTCTGTATAATAAGCTTGTATAATAGATCACTTATGAAAAAGAAGAGCAAATAACTGTGTTGCATGCACACTTCAAATCTTAAAAGCACATATATATTTTACAAATAACATGCAATTAGGTCTCCTGTCTCAGTTCACACTGAAGTATATTCTTTTACAGTATTATTTCCATAATAAGTCAATTTGTGTACTTATTGCATAAGTGTACTTCTTTTTTTACAAGGAAAATAATTTTGACATGAGAAAAAATGGCATTCACATTTTATCTTTAAAGAAAAAAACAAAAATGCCATCTGCTGGTTCACTGTGTGCGATCTGTATTAGGGTGACATATTGTCGCTTGAACACAGACGGAAATTCCACTCATAACTTCTATTTTGTCTGCACTAACTGAGTTAAACTGCCACAGACTCCAGCCATGCAGCTTTAAACCACAAAATACAGAAACAGCTCGGACTGGAAAACAGGACAAAACATGGGGCTAAAAGCAAAGAAGTGGGCCACTGAATAACGAATAGCGACAGTCGACATTATAACACAGAATGACACTCTCTGCAGTCTGACGAAAGCTGTCATTGGTAAATGAATCTATCTGTGTGATTTTCATGTTTCAGCACAGACCAGGAGCCCCTCTCTCTGCGGTCCGTCTGCCAAAGTTTAGTGCTCGTGTGGGGCTGTACAGAGCAGATGCTGAAACAGTGGGACATGAGAGGCCCCGCCAGGGCTAGCAGACCGCGAACAGCTAGAAGGGCTCACACACACACACACACACACACACACACACACACACACACACACACACACACACACACACACACACACACACACACACACACACACACACACACACATTACATTTGATATAAAAGATCATAATTCTGACATATGTTTAATCCTGCAGCTTTTATATTCTGAATTGTTATGATTTATAATGTACTTATTATTTCTGATATCATTTTGCATAGTGTATTTACTGAGTGACTCTTCTAATGTAAATGTCTTATATGGTTTGAGGATCTCCCGATTTGGGGATGTGATGGAGTGTTGATATTTGTATTGAATCAACACATGATGGCGCTATCGTTCCTTAAAGAGATTGACGTTGAACAACTAACTGCAGGACTCTATGCGTGCGTGTGTGTGTGTGTGTGTGTAAGAGAAAGAGAGAGAGAGAGAGATAGAGAGAGAGAGGAATGACAAAGGGAAAGAAACCGAGTTTCTCAAAAACAAATGATTCATGCGATTATTCTGCACAGATCATCGCTCATTTCCTTGGATATTTACTCAACTTAAGAGGGGAATTGAATATTTATGTCTCCTCTGGAGCGCACGATCTGCCGTTTGTAGATTGTTTTGAAATATTATTACTGTAAACTCATTAAAATCTGTGTTCAAATACAGAAGCTCTAAACGAAATTAATCAACACTAACATTATTTTCTCATCGTGTCACTGAATAGTTCTCCTATTGCTGAGACGCCCTTATATATCTCCTGTTTTCTTCCTATACCTAAAGGTTAATTATATATGTATACATTATCACTGATAATTTATTCATGTGTTGTAAATTTTTCATGACCATTTTGGATTGGTGACCATTTCACAGAGTTCAGTAATGTAGTTCATCTTTAATTTAGCAGGGTAAATCTAGCAATCTTTTTCTTGCTTATTGTAGGCTTAATTATTTAGCTATCACTACTTTGTGTCATATTATACTGGCATTACAAGTTATCACGGCTGTGAAAGAGTTAATGGGAAATGGTGACAGTGATCCAGGATTATTGAAAGACTACACTTATTTTTTGACTGATATCTCTTCAGTTGTAAGGGTCAGTGAGTACCCTGTGTAAATTTAAAGGGATAGTGCACCCAAAAATGAAAATTCTGTCCTAATTCAATATTCCAAACCTGTATGCATTTCTGTCTTTTGCAGAACATATGAAATATATATATATATTTATATATAAATAAATTCTGACTTCCATTGTTTCCATATAATAGAAGTAAATGGAAGCCGGATCTGTTTGGTTACTAACATCCTTCAAAATATAATCTTGAATATAATCATGTTACCAAAAAAAGTCGTAGGCCTACAGGTTTGAAACGACATGAGGGTGAATAAATACTGAGAGAATTTTCATTTTTGAGTGAACTATCTCTTTAATTTTTCAGTTTGCTGTAAAAGGGAATGCTGCAATAACATGTGCTGGTCTCCCATTTTACCGAACCCGGTTCATTCCCCTCAATGTACCGCAGAGCATCAGAGAATTAGCATTTAACTGTTCACCCCTCAATCCACATGATTCCATAATCCTGCGAGAAGATTATAATCCCAATCCCACATACGTGTCCACGTCTGTAGAAGTGATGGGCAGGCTGAGCGTGAAGAAGGCGGCACCGTGTCCCTGTAATTGAGAGCAACTGTGACAGTTATAATCATGACACTGTCATAAATCTGCCAGACATCAGACGTCCGTCTGGTTCTGAGTGGTGTCCTTTGATAGCCGCTCGGCGATATTAAAAACAAAATCTATTTCCTGATAGCTTTACTGTTTATAAATTGTTTACGAGTGACTTTCCCTCACAAAACCGGTCATGGCATCTAGAAAACATCAAGATTTTATGTTAATGAGAAGCATTCCTCGGACATCAGAGGATAATGACATAAATGACGGCGCCAGGGGAAAAAAAAACAATCTTTTTTAGTAAATTAATGCCAGCTTTTTATCCTGCGGGATGTTCGGCATCAGAATAATGGGTTGCCAGTGGGTTGGCATTTGCGTTCAAGAGGCTTACGTGCCATCTCTGCACAGCTCCTCTCTCTTCATTTGAAAATGTCATTTGGAACCAGCAGGTTGTGGCCACGGCAACATCACGGAATAACATTTCTTAAATCCTATTTGACAAATATGTGCCAGACGTCATAAGCAGCTCGGGATTAAACATGTCGGCCAAACGCTGAGGGTAACCCGAAAGAGTTCAGGCCAGTGCTACCAGAGAATTTCGGGGCCTGGAGAGAAGAGTTGGATTTGTTGCCGAAACCTTAAAGTGAAAAGACAGGGGAGAAGTAGCATATATTGCACATGTTCGTAGCATATTGAGTGAGGAGCAGCTAGTATTTGTGGAGGAGGGAAATCAGGTTTAAGGTAAATTATGGTAAGTAATTGGTTTATGATTAGTTTATGAACCACATTTGGAGCAATTATCAGAAATGGAATCACATTTATGCAGCGGGTGGTGGAGCAATTAGCTCTGCGCTGTGTACGGGACGCGCATGTAATGGCAAACATTCCTAACCCCCTTCAAACCAAGACTATCTCAAAACAACAAAAATTAATTGTTTGCTCTGACATTATGAGATGCAGCCTTCAGTCTATGGCATAAAGAGAGAAGTAGAAATTGGTCTGCTGCTAAACTCATAAAACTAAGATGTTTTTAATTTACAAAATGAGGAGGCAATGATAAAATATATATATGAAAAAACCTGCTGTACAGTAGTTTTAGCTTAGTCTGGGTTAGGCAAATTTCAACACAGTCATAATTGTTTTTAAGGATCTTATTGTTGTGTTGTTAGTTTCCATGGTGAGATTTCTTGAACTCAGATCATCTTTCCTTGAAATTAGCTATATGTGACTTTTCCCATAAACTGAACAAAAATAGTTGTTTGTTCATTTTTGAACGGTTAAGTTTGACAAACACACTCGGCATTATAAATGGTGTAAATATTTCAATAAATAAAGTATATCCTTCATTTGATATTATATGCTATTAAACAGAAATGTATTATAGAATAAATGTATGTAAAATTAAATTAGTTCAATCCCTTAACATATTTACATATCATTTCAAACTCACTACTATTGCTTTTGAAATGTGTTTAGAATGTACTGAGAATCCTTAAGCTAAACTAAAATATACTTTAAAGTCATTTTTATTAAAACTTGTATTGTATGTATGTAGTCTATACACACACACACACACACACATATATATATATATGTGTGTGTGTGTGTGTGTTAGATAATTAAAAATAAAAATTTTAATTAACTCTCTACAGCTACAATTATAACCAAATACTTGTGCTCATTAAAATAAGTGCACTCTGAAGAATGGCAAAATATTGAAACAAAATTAATTTATATGTATTTTAAATATTTTAAAATGACTATGTTTTTAAAGTTTAAATGCACATTCAGTACAGTTAAGTGCACTTCTTTTTCATAATACCTTATACCATCAAGGCCTCATACTTTATACTAACAAATTCCTAATGACTTTGACTGGTGTTTAAAAAGCAACAGTTGGCTTTGTGGTTGTAGGGTCTTCTCTAAGCAATGTCCAGCTCTGCGGTGTTCTCTCGCCCCTCCAACAGATGAGTCGGCTGGAGCGAAAACCAGGATTTTTGTGTCTAAATTGTCATCAGCTTTGTTTTTCTTACCAATTAGCTGTGATTGGTGTCTGTGGGAACTCAGATGGACGTTCCTGTGCTGTGCTTTTCACAGACCGCCTCTTGATTGCATTAGAAGTGCACATGGAAGTTATTACAAATTGATAAGGACTCCATGGGAGGTCAACAAGAGATCGATGACTAATTGCGTTATCGTCGTCGTCTTGAAGGGCACAGAAGACGCACATACACACAAACAAACACTCATGGCTTGAAAAACAAGGGCTTTTCTTTCACTAGATCCTAAACCGCATCACCTGTGCTCACATGTGAGGAAAAATACCTTTCATTAGCTCACCGATAACAGCTATGCAGCGTCAGTTGAAAAACGGCACACGAAAAAAATAAAAAATAAAAATCAACCTTGAAGTGATGCAGCCGCCTCCATTTGTCTTCATTCTGTTTGGCAGGTAATCTATTAGTTTTAATAATCCCCGCTGCCATATTGCGAGCCAAGCAGCCATGTTGCCGGGGCTTGTGCCCAGGACTTCATCCACCCTAGATAAGTCATTATGACAAAATGAGCCAGTCAACCAGTCAGATGGTTCCCTTCGTCGAATGTTATCATGAAAATAAATCCAGTGGGATGGTATTAAAAAGACTTAAACTGACCAACAGATTCGCCTTGTAACAAAACATTGCTAAACATTTTTTTTTAATTTCTTTCAAAAGTCATAAAATGGAGATTTATTTTATTAAATGAATTAAAAACATTTTTTTTGGAAATTGATTAGGCCTATGCCTTGTTCTACCACAAAATACATTTTGACTCGTCCTTTAAAAAAGAAGCACAAATCAAGGTTGTGAATTATTAATGGGGCCAATTTATGTGGAATTTAAAGGAAGAAATGGGAGCCTTAGAATTTTATAAAAAAACATTGATTCTTCTGGTCCTCTGTATTTTTCATGCTGTAAAACTGTTTAAAACTATTTTTTTATGTGATTTTGGGGTTTTAAGGTTTATGGAATTTTGTCATGGCGACAGAGTTTTGAGTTGAATATAAGACTGAATATAATTTCACATTTTATGATTTTTCCACACTAAAATCATGTCAACAGTCTTTTTCTTTGCATCTTATGGGAATGCTATTGAATCTGTAATAGTGCCTCACTGTACACCAAAAAAAAATATTTAGAAAGTTTAATATTTTTACACATTTTTAAAATAACTAATACACTTAAGGTAATGCATATTTGTGAATGAAATAAATGTATTTTTTACACTCAAAAAGGCACAGTCTGCAACTATTAGATTTAATTCAATTGTTATTAATATTATGAATGTAATACCATATTTTCAAAATGAATTATTCATGTTGCTTAGAATCATCTTAAATCTGTTAATTCAGTAAAAAATGGTTAAAATATATCGAGCTGTGGAATAAGCAAAACTTTAAATTTTAAAAGTATGAGGTTGAAAGAAATTGATTTTAATACTGGATTTATTCAGGATATAAATCTGGTTATTGTGTATTTAAAACGCATCCAGTTTATTAATACTATTACAGAAATTTTGCTTCAGAAATATAGTAATGCAATATATTTATTTATGTACATATTTATTTACGTATGAGTTATTACTAGCACTACTACTTCTAAGCAAGCATAAATACATTTTAGTGGTTATCAACATTACTCCACAAATGTTTAACTTGTCCTAGAACCAAGAAGATACATTCGAAGCAATCCATTTGGTTCCTGTGCATTTGCAAGAGTCCAACTTTGCATAATTCCTCCTCTGCCTTCAACTTAAGTAATACTTCACATGACAAATTCACTTGTTACTTTTAGATAATGGCTGAGCTGACACCCCACACAGATAGCAGCACCGCAGAAAATATCTCACCACTGTGTATCAATGTATTATTTAAAAGTCATTTATATTTAATGCCGCAGGTCACCGTGAGGTGTGCGAGCAATAGCTGTACTCGGGCAAATTCACACCTAGCACCACAGGAGACTCGGTCAAAGCAATCCTGTCGCCTCTAAAAGGACATATATACGGGCCGTGTACGTGCTAACTGCAGACGTGAAATCAAATGGATTATGCAGGAGGTTGAATGTTCAGCCCCGTGGTCCTGTGGAGGGGGATTAAAATGCAGTTGATATGTATATCAGCCACCAGGGATTAATGGATTAGTCCTGTCCGGCCCGTAACAACACGAATCAACAAGTCTGCCCAAACAAGGTTGTGGGATTTAGTCTGGTGCTAATTTCGGTGCTGTTTTAGACGTAAACTTGTAATGTTTGCTTCATTTTGAGGATGTTTTAGTCTTTGGTTCAGTATATGTCTACAATGGGACATTGGAAACGAGGCCCGGGCTCCCAAACCAGACTCTGGAGTGTGTAATCCTGTCTAGCATGCATGCAAATCCTATCTTTTGCCTTACACAATAGCCAGTCTGTGTGCTACTCAGCAATAACAAAGATAGCAGTTAGCGACTGGCTACATCTTAGCCTAGAGGGGGTAAACTTTAAAAAAATGTACATAATCTGCTTTTGTCAGCTGTCCAGAAGCTGTTTAAAACAATGATTCCATTTATCCACTTGTTAAGTATACAGCTGCACCCGAATGAAACAATCAAATGAATGTATCTTAGGGTCTTATTGATGTTTCTTCAATTAACCGTTGAGTGCAACAGTCGAACGGCAGAAATGGCGCTGAATAACTGCTCAGGCGAGAACTCTACTGCGGTTATGCAGCTTTATTTTGATAGAGAACAGGTTTAGGTTATGGCGCTGCGATGAGGCAGGGTGGATCTGCATGGCTAAGCCTCTGCACGTCTGGTTTTGTGTTGGACTTATTATACACACACCTCGCTGATCCTCTTTCCGCACGAGGATGTGCGTGCGTTTGGGAGCACAGGCCATTTTCTCAGGAATCTCTCTCATTCGGCACTCAGTGGGAGACACAATGGCTCAGCTGGGGGGCTTCAGTCCAATTTGCCATTGTGTATCACCATTTCTCCCTTAACACAAACATGGCGGCCCTCCAGCTGTCCTCTTGGCACTAAGACTGAACCTGAAGTGCAGGCGGCTTTGTCGCCCTAGCCACATTGCGCATTGACAATTTAGATGTCTATTTGTTTTGTATCCACAAAGATTTTAAGCTTCTCCTTCCTTTTCTTTCTTCACTCCAGCGGGTCTTTTAAATATGCAAGTGTGGAAATTACATTTCTTTAGGGTTGGCGTCTCGGAGACTCTTGCACACCTTGAAAATCAAATTTGATGAGAATCTTTCATATCCGTTTTTGCAAGCCTTTTATTTTGTTCAAAGCAGGCCTGTATTTTTTGGTGGTAGACGTTCCAGGTATTGTTGAGAAAACTCATTTATGCGTTTGCCGGGATTTTGCACGCATTCCCCCGGAGCTGGGAAAATCTGCGTACGATAGATGCGTCCAGACCTCATCATTAAAGAAATATTACACGCTGATATTAATATCTGGAAATTTTTTTCCACTTATTCCAAAATGAACTCATAATAATCCACATCTCATGCATCCAGTGAGGGTATGTTTGGCGCAAGAACTGTAGAATGGTCTTTTGCTGGGCTAAAGATCATCTGATATCACTTACAGTAGATTAAGGATATTTCCCACGGAATTCAATCCAGCTGGAATACAGTGTAGGAGAAGCAGGCCAGTGGAAGGTCACTGTTGTCCAGGGCTTTGTCCCTAATTGAATCTGCTGTCCCTGTATTGGTAACTTCATTTCCAAAGCCTTGTGTGATTTTTCTCTGTGAAAGGGGAGCTTGTGTGCGCCCTGCCACCACCCATAATACCGTGACAGAGACAGCGGGCGAAATATAAGCAATGAATTCAGACTTCCAGAATTGGATTAAAGTACCTCTGGTGCTGTATACTAGTCCTCAGCTGATCCGGAATATAATGTGAGGCACGCTGTTTACATTGGAAACCGATGGCAAATGCCATGTTTTCTGCACATGAATCCAGAGCACGTAGGTGAACTTGTAGTTAATTAGTCTTTCAATAAACAACCCCTTTATGACAGCAGATTGAGCTCTAAACTGTTCAGGGTAGCACAAATGTATTTGACTAATGCTAATTTGATTAACCAAACCCAAGTGGCAATTATGCATGCAATAAATAATTTAATTAAAGGTGCTGTATGTAAGTTTTTGACTCTACTAAAGCATAAAAATACTATAATATGTTTGCATATATTTAAGAAACATGCTAAGTTAAAAAAACAATGCTACATTCTCCTTTGAAAATGTACGTTCTGGGCCCGCCCACTGGCAGTTTAACCAATTGTATTTTGGCATCCCGGGTTAACAGTTGGTGGAAAACACTATTTCATTTCATTCATCGTCAAGTGCACTTATTCCTGTTTGTGCTGTCAATCTGGCAACCTATATGTGCATCAAGTCTGAGGAGGAGGGGCCTGGTGAAAAAAACAAAAAACATCTCCAATATTTGGACTGCAATACCTAGTTCAACCACTCGGTGTAAATCCTACATACAGCACCTTTAAGCCAATAGACTAAAAAGAATGTGGAGTAAAAACTATTTTCAGTAGAAATAATAAGTAATGATAAATATTTCTTCTGAACTATACATCATGACTTATTGTTTGTTTAAAAAAAATAAATGAGAAAAATTCTAAAATCCAATTCCTCTCAAACCAAAAATGTGAGGACCATAAGTGACCAACAAGTCCACATTTTTTTTTATCTTTTTTATCTTTATTATCTTCTGCATTATGTTTTTAAGCAGTTTTAGATACTGCTGACATGTTGAGTTGGTGCTTGAGTGACAGTTGTGCTCCTCAGCAGTCCTCCGGCAGATTCGTCTGGCCCATACAAATGTTAACTTTACAATGAGATGCACCCATTCATTCATGCCCTCCCCCCATCCGAGTCCACTCTTTTCTCCAGCTACCCCCCGTTCCCCTTGTCGAAGCTCTTCCTTTGTTGACACCCACCACGTATCAATGGTGCCTTTGTGCGCAGGAGAGTTTTCACTTTAGCAAATCTGATTAAAGGGACCTTAGTCTTGTCTACATGCCAGAGCTTTGATGACAGTGTCACTGCAGGAGCAAAGGAATATTCCAGCTAACCTCCGTGTCACCATTAATCACATAATCAATCCAATTTAGCCCCGCCGCAGTGTCACTTTCACAGTCTGTTTTTGCTAACTGTAAGAGGGCCTCCTTTCTTGGGAAAAACTCTTCAAGGACATGCTTTTATGAATTCAGGGGGTTACAACTCCACAGTTGGTCCACAGTAGGTTACTCTAAATGGTTCATAATATAATGTTGTTAAACGATAGTACTGACGTTTGAAGGGCGTCAAAGTCCCCCCCGAGGGCCTACTGGCTTCACGCTGTCCCCTGTGATTTGTTTAAAAGAATATTCTGGGTTAAATGCAGCTCAAACTCTAGCAACAGTATCTGTGGTATGCTGTCAATTACCATTGAAAACAACTTTGACTCGTTCCTTTATAAAACAAACAGAAAATCTTGTTTAAAGTACTGCACTTACAAAGGCCAGAGGGATTAAAGGCAGAAATGTGAAGCCAGTATTTTTATTTAAAGCACTTATATGAATAATTCAGTAAAATTGTCTAGTATTTGATCTATAACTCGTCTAAATTGTTCTTTTCGAGCTGGAATTACTTTTTTTGGTGGATGGACATCTGGTTATGCATTACCAAAGAATGCACAGAGCCACAGATTTATTTTAAGATTGGCTAAAGATAACATTTAACAATATTTGTAAAAAAGTAAGTGCTCTGAAAAAAAAATCTGGTAATTAGCATGTACAACTTAATAAATTATGCTGTCTGATACGATTAATAATAATAATACAAAAAAACTAGCTGCATAGAAAGATAACTGATATGTTATTGTGCATCCATACTGTAATTTTGAGATGTAAGTGTTTTCAAACAAAGGAATGAATTATTGTTATTTTTGAACATTACTCTGACATTTTGTCAATAGAATTGAACCTTAACTGGAAATATTCCTTAAAGTGAGTTTATAGGGTTGACACAAACATCTATATCTTCCAGTGCCATAACTCCATGGATTTTCACTCTGGTGGTGTTTCACTTCCACAATAGATGCCACTAAATACAAAATTTCAAACATCACATGTCTTCCCCATCTCATACACCCACTGATTTCCCCCCCTCACACTTTTCTATTTTGACATTTCTCTTGACTGTGGTCAGAATAGCATCCTAGCATAGTTCTATTTCTGACATATGCAGTGTGTACAGTACATGGTATGCACATTTTCTGGTGTGAATAACCAAGTGGCCTATTACATTTAGCAAAAAGCACATTGCACTAGGTTCTGTCTTCAACAATGCAATGCATTTGATGATGTAACGAAACAATTATGCAAGCAAAAATCCTATTTCTTTATTCATGGCCATGTAATAGTAAAGGCCTGTTCACACCAAGCACGATGACTATAAAGATAACGATAAAGATAACGATAACGATAAAGATATAGTTCTAAAAATCGTTCTCAATATAAAAAAATACCAGAGTCCACACTACAACTATAACGATAAAGGCATAGACAAACGGTATCGTTGGAATCATTTTCAGAATGATTTTTTTTCCAGCTGATGAACAATACAAATATTGACACATCCAATCAGAATCCATCCTGCTATAACGAGCTCAAGGATTTAAAGCGGCAGACGCACGTGCGCTCAGAATAAACAGACGATATTGTTTGCTGGTGTGGACGGTAATATCGTTATCTTTATAGTTATCTTTATAGTTATCTTTATAGTTATCGTTCTTGGTGTGAACGGGGCTTAACTCTAATGAATGTGAATTTTAATGTTGTGCTCTGTGAGGTCATGTGACAACAATGTAACCTATATTTATTCATACATAATGTAGTACAGGGTATATTCTGTGTAGTAAATGGCAGACTAATATTCCATTCTGATCATATCTCCCTCTCCTAGGCTCTACCTCCTTTGTTCTCGGCGACACACACAGTTCATGTAATTGGGCGTTATAGCCAGACGCAGCTTGTGGACAATGGGAATCCATTTGCAGTCAGTTTATTTGTTGCAATCACGCACCTGGTCCTCCAAAGCAAGTTCCTATCTGAATACAAGTACTCAACCTTGTGTGATCAGCCGCCCGAACAGACGCACTTCGTCTGCCAAAAACTAATCTCGGGGCACATCTGTCCCACCGCTTTGAAGACGGCTTTGGCAGTTTCAGGGTGGTAGAAAGCACAGCTGCTGTTTGGGTGGTCGTCCCTGATGGGATTGAAGTAGACTTCCTCCTCACGCCTTAAAAGCAAGCAAGCAAACAAACAAACAGACAGGTACACCGACTAGTCCAATTAAGACAAATAAGACCGAATGCTAAACCGATCATTGCCACGTTGTTCTTTAAATACAACAACTCCAATAAGTGGTTTTGATTCGTTCGAGAATAGGATTAGGTAATATGTACACTGCCATCTCTGGAGATTTAAGTGCCCTGGTTCCTCGTCATTTTTTAAAGGTTAACTGCATCTATAATTGTTTTAAATCTACATACCGTGTCAGCGCAGTAGACACGTTAATTGACTTTAATGCACTTCAAAGCATGTCAGGGCCGTCATCATTGCATCAACTCAAACAGTTTAATTCGTGACTTCAGGTACGCTGATATTTTCAGCCCGCATGAACGCACGTCACTTCCCTGAGAGGTGAAACGGCATTAAACGGACTCGCAAATGGCATGTAAATCCATCTCCGAGAGCTCAGACGTCTTGCACGATGCATATATCATTCACCACTCACATACGAAAGTTCATTTGTCTTATGAAAGCTGTGACTCAGCAGTTGCTGGGGCCGTTCCATGAATCCCATTTTAAATCGGGTGATTAAAATGCAGTATTCCGCGCTACAGCCTCGAATGGAAGACAAGTTGAAAAGAACAGAGGGTCAATACTCTCCAAAACTGATCTGTCATCCTCTCCCGCTCCTGAAGTCCACCTCCTTCTTCCTGTTGCCATAGCAACCATTCGGCAAGGACAGGGGCATTGTAAAACACGGCCCTCTGAGAACAATCAATCATCGCATTTCCTCTCGCATGCTTCTTAATTGCTTTTTGGATCATCCCCAAAAACATTTGACCCTGGGTTAGGGTGGACTTTACTAATTTGTGCCACTGATTCGTTTTAACACCATCTTTGCTGTATACCAGAGCCCTCTAAAATATCCAATGCTCTTGATTATATTTTAGTGGAATTTCACTGCATTTTTATAATGACTAGAGTGCATCTAGAGTGGACAAGTGCATAATGCTGCTCTTAAAGGTGGGCCTCATCATCAGAGACATGTGGAATTTTGTGCTTGAAAACCCGGTGAGCTGTCTATGGAGGCAGCATTTTAAAACCCCAAATATCCACGTTTTCCTGAACGTGGAAGTCTCGCCTTATTCCTACCAGAATCTGTTTTACATTTCTGGTGTTTAGTCAAAGCATATTCCCCTAGCCGGTAACGTTAAACCTATGAAAACAGCTCAAAAAAACTTATTTTTCATAGCATTGAGACTTTACATTTTCGTAATGATCATCTTTTGGCAGTGCCTTGCCTGTCAAAGTTTATTGAGTGGGTAGATGACATATAGCGGCCCGAGGTTAACTACATAGATAACAGGTGGGCGTTTATTTCCTACATATAGCTCTGAATCGCTGTGAAGTTTGGAGTGCTTTTTGTCCACAAAATGATAAGAGCACTCATATTTCTTCTTTGGGGATTATTTTAACAAGCACTGCAAGAAATGATCATTATCTCTCGTCAGTCTTTGGCATAGAATCGAATGCATACAACATGGACAATCTTTTTTAAATTGCTGGTGACCAAAACAAGTTATTTCCAGGAATTCATTCAGTTTCATGATGTTGTTGTGGCAGCCATCAAGAACAACACAGCTTGACCCTCAGCTGAATTTTATTCTTAGTTATTATTCGAAGAAATTGTATTTAGTTAATTCAGTGTCTATTTTTACTCAGTATTAACACTGGTTCCTGTGGACAACAGTTCATCTGAAGTTAGAAAACATCATGGTGAAGTTCATTTGTCGAAGTTCAAAAATTTAAGTATACTATACATCCTGAAAGGAAGACTCTCTCTTAACCCCTATGGAGCCCTGCACATGAAAAAGGGGAAAGAGATAGATAGATAGATAGATAGATAGATAGATAGATAGATAGATAGATAGATAGATAGATAGATAGATAGATGTAAATCATTAAAAAGTAACAATTCATTTTAATCCATTTTGTATGTATTTTTGCACTTATTAGGTAAACACAATATTAGCAACATGCTAATGTCAAATTCTGTTTAGATCACTAATCAAATCTCCCATGTTGAGTGCTATTTGTGTAGCTGTTTATATAGAGATTTCTAAATGAGTCACATATGAGGTTCCAAGACGTTTAGGATGTTAAGGGCAGCCCAAAGGTTTTGGAACAGAGCCTATATGCACCATTCATATATCACAGCGTACTGTATTATAGACCATTTTTTTGCAACTGCCGGTAAACAAACGAAGGCAGGAGCGGATGCTATTAATATCTCTGCTGAAGGCGAGGATAGGAGCGCAAATGGAAGGTGGGGGAGGGACAAGGGTCATTGGCATGACTTCATCGAAAGGGAGTATCTGGTCCATCTCTGTCTGGATGACTCAGGTGGCAAATGTCAGTCGCAGCTCGGATGGAAAGAATAAGGAACAAGAGAAATAAGGAGGAAAAAAATGCAGCGGGCGGAGAAGGGAAACTCGGAGGGATGCGGTGCAGATTTTCTCAGGGTTTCCCACCAATGTCCCGAGGGCCACTTCACTTTGTCAAAGTCGATAGGAATTGAGCAGGGTGGTCTCCTCAGCAGGTCCCTGAGACCTGGTGTGCCTATTAGGCCTCTGAAAAGAAACCCTCTGTGCTTTCCACAGGCCTATATCCCTACTGTATGTTGACGTCAAGGATAATGTATGAGCTTCCAGCTGGTTCTTTATTCCTGCTTCTCTTTGCCTCTCTCCTCTGATTTACAATCTGGCTTTGCTGGCAGGAACACCACTGGGGGGGGTCTCAAACCTCTGAAATCCCATCGGCAAACAGAGGGACTCTAATCTGTGCTTTCCAAAATGCGACTGAGCTCTAGTGTAAGAAAGTCTTTATCTGGCCCCTGGAAGCCCCTGTGCTAGCACTTAAAAGTCCATTCTGAGGGATGTCGCCCTTCTAAGGTGAAAGTCACTCAGTCATTCAGGCGGGCAGTGAAAGACTGCAGCGCTTCACTAGGTGTTTAAGTCAAAGTGCCCTATAAATATAAATGACAGGCATTAAATGTGCCTTTAAAGGCTGGTCTCAGGTCAGCTCCCCCTGTGCCCCGAAGACTCAAACATTGCAGGTTTAGGTGAGCTTGACGTCCACACTAATAATCCAAGGAGTGTTTGACGAAAGGTTGAGACCTCACGTGGGGAATGCACAGGCTGAGCTTCATAAAAGAGCGCTATCGGTGTTTTTTGAAATCTTATGGAATGCCTCAAGTCACATGGAATCAAAATGTATGCTATTTATCTTCTTCACACACTGGACTTACTGTTATGATTCTTTGGTTCTAAAAAAATGTGTTTTGTCTTTGTATTCTTTCATCAAAATGAAGGCTCCGCATCTCAAACAACTTTCATTTATAGCTGATGTCATCAAGGCTGTGTGGGCAGGGAAAATAATGTTAACCAATAGCTATACTGTTATTGTCGAAAAAATTATTTACAAGTGATTTTTGACTAGTGTTCAGACATTTCATTGCCATCACTTGGGCTCTGTTTTCACAGGTATTTAGATGTGTTTTCATCAATCCGATCACAAGTAGACAATGCTAAATACAGGTGTAAATGGAGTGGCCAGCTTGTCTACTTTTAACCTCCTCCAGAGGTAGAAAATACATTTAAACGGAAGACCTTCATAGTGTAGATGTTTATGTGGTCAAATGTACTCAAACTGCCACAACCAAACATGTGAGTGCTTTGAGAAAGTGCACCAAAACATTAGATTCAAACCTCATTAGGTTGTTGGGAAATCAACGTTCTCATTTGTATCCTTTACTTTTGGTTGATTTCCCGCTCACTCGTAAGCAGCGCGATGACATCATTCATTCAATCATATTTGCATGCCGCACACTGCGCTCTCACAAAAGCTATAGAGTGTGATGAACTAAAGGAGAACAAAAGCCGTCACAGATGATGCATTTGAAAATGCAGGTTTTGGATCTACATGGTAATCAATCTCCGTCGACCAACAACACACTTGGCTTAGCTTGTCGTACTTGTCAACCACAGAAATATGTACAATTACTTTTAACTTATTATACTGCTGGTAGTTACCCCAAGAAACCCCAAATAGCAATTCGTACACATAGTTACTCTATGTAGTTTCCTTTAAATGGCGGCAGGTAACAAGCATGTAATTCTTGTGTCTGGTTATTGAATAAACAAGTACAAACCAACAGTGCATTCATATCTACACCTCCGCCTGTTTCTGCACTCTCTTGTCATGTAGACGCTGGATAAACACTTGTGAAGGAGCATGAATGTCAGTAGATGCTGTGATGGTGTCACAGTGTTGCTCCCGTGTGTATGTGGGAGGAAATCAATGGGGCAGAACGGTCTCTAAGAAAAATCATCTCATCCATGAGGAGAGGTGCGATGCTACAGAAAATTACGCAGCGCCACTGAAGCAGTGCACAGAATTGTAATTAGCAGTAAATGCTGGGGTAAAATCATTACTGTTATTTGTGCTTATACGTATAAAGGCATGTTCATTGTGTAACTCATTCCACACTAAAGACATGAATTATACCTCAATTCATACGGTTTGTTCTCAACGTGATGACAATGACTCAGAACGCCTTGTAAACTGCATAGCAACATTCTGGCAGTCACCCAAAATGCTTTAGCATCATGGCAGCTTGTTTTTTTGCACTGCAAGCACCGATCACATTTTCTTCGAAAAAAAAAAAATGTAGTTGTCATCAGTGTAAAACCCATGGAAATTGAAAGAGGTCGGCACATCCTCCCACATCTGTAGCGATAACTGTACCGCGAGCTGTTTTCCGTCCCGTATACAGTATATGCCGAATCTGCCATGTCCATCTAATTGGAATTTCGAGCCTGAGCCGACAGTCAACAAGCATGTCCTGACAGCTTCCACTTACAGACGTACAGAGAGAACGTTAGTTATACGTTCGACGCGACTTCTGCAACATGCCGTGATGTGTCTCTGACAACCCCCTGAGTCTTCAGCACGCAGTTACACTCCACCATTCACTCTTATTTGCTATCTTTCTCTCTTGCAGCACAGATGCTAACACACTCTCGGGCCGTCTGTCTGCGTCTTCCTTGTCCTCACACAAACCTACATACACTGTTCCAAAACTATGGAGACAGCATTCTAAGGCATGATGGGCACGCTCCCGATTTGAAGGCTGTTCCAAACCTTAATTCCAATCTTAATTATGCTGCCTCATTAGATATCTAATTCTGGCCAAATTCTAAAGCAGCATCACATGTATTCTCCACAGAGATGGCAATCCCAGAATGCACTTCAAGAAGCACAGCGAAAAATAAATCCAGTAGGATGTAATGAGAATTTTTTTTAGATTAGAAATAGCCTTGCTTAAGTGAAAACTGAAAATAATTAAACTATATTTCAAAGTAATTTAAAATGACACCCACAACATGTAGAATAAGAATAGTAAAAAAAAAAAGTTATGAGGTCACATGTGAGGTTACGACTTTCAGAGTGTTTAGATTAGCAAACAAACACTAAGACGTCTTTTTTAACATTTTAACATGTAACTGAATACCAGCTTAGAATAATGCTGACATAAAACTATCAACATCAGAGAAACAACATCAGACTCCTGTGTGCAATTTGTTTGCATCATATCTAAAATTGCAACATGTATGTTTGTAACGGTCACTTTCAGGGTGTTTAGCTTAGCATCCTGCTAACGTGTTCCATTAAAATCTCATAAAAAAATTGAGGCTTCTGTGTGAAATGATTTTCGCTTGCAGCATATTTAGAGTTGCTGCCTACATAGAACATATTGTAGTGGTCACTTGACTTTGACATTATTTGGCTTAACATTTTATTACCATTCAAATCTGAGAAAAAATTGAGGTTCCTGTGTGAAATGCTGTTTGTTTCGCAGCATATCGAGGTGCTGCCTATGTAGAGAGTTTCTCAGCAAAATACTAACAGACAACCATTAAAATTGGAAGGAAAAATTACATTCTTGTGTGGAATGCTATGAAGAATTGTTGCCTATAGAATATATTGTAACGATCACTTGTGAGGCTATGACATTAAGGGTTTTTAGCTTAGCAACATGTTAACAAACAATACAACCATTAAGTAACAGTTAATTCAGACTTCTCGATGGTGTCCTATAAGTTTGCAGCATATATAGAGTTAGTGTCTATGCAGAGATAGCCTATCATCACAACCTCTTGTGAAGTTATGACTTCCAGGGTGTTTAGCTTAGCAACATGGTGTTTAGCCTTTTAAAATAGGGTGACCATATGAGCCATTTTCCAGGACGCGTCCTTGCCAGGATTTTTATATTGCCTAAAATATCCAGATTTTGGCTGTTTGTGCTGTGCAGCTCGATCATTGTATGATATTCATAAGAGCTATAGAGAGCAGTCAGACGGCTCGTTGCATTTAAATCACTCTCTTGGTACTTTGGTGTCATACAATGATCAGTTCGCATGGACGCTTCAAGTTGAATGAACGAACAAACACCTAACATGTATGTGTATTTGCATTGCATTGATCGTTCTCGGTCACGATTGGTTGATTATGTAACATACCAGCATGTTATTGGTCAAACTACTTGATGTTTTAGGCAATATAGAAGGCAAGGACGCGTCCTGGGAAAATGGCTCATATGGTCACCCTATTTTAAACCATTTAAAAAATGAGGCCTTTGTAGAACATATTGTAGTGGGCACTTGTGAGGTTATGATTTCACCGAGTGTTTGGCTGTTTAGATTAGCAACAAGCATGCAACCATTAAAATCAGAGGAAAATCAAGGCTGTGTGGAATTCTATTTGCAGCATATAGAGTTGCTGCCTATGTAGTAGCGGTCACTTGTAAGATTAGGCATAGCCACGTGCTAACTTGTAACTATTAAAATGCATGAATGCCGTTTGTTTTTTAAATAGTCAATAATTCAAAATAGTCAATAATTGACTTTCAAGATGTTTAGCTTAGCAACATGCTAAAATATAATCAGTACAGCACCAATAGCCTTGTGGGCAGCATGCTAACATATAGATCCATTGCACTGAGCCATTTGTTTGTACATATGTAGAGATCCTGCCTATGTAGTGTTCTGCAGTGGTCACTTATGAGGTTTCATTACTGTCAGGATGCTTATGTAGGCAGTAAACAGTACGACAGCTCACTAGGTTTTGGAACAAAGCTACTGTTTTTCAACCACCCACACTAACACTCTCCTTTCCTCTTTCACAGACATACACACATAAACACAAACACACAACCACCCACACACACATCCCTCCACCATCTTAATGAGAGTTCACGCGTTGTGATTATTACTGCGCTTTTGGCCCAAACAGTCCCTTTCTCCTGATGAGGCAGCAGCACAGGCAGATACATGGATCTGAACCTCTGGGCGAATAACTCCGCCAGTAAAAGAGCCTGATGTGCAACCAATTCTGCTGCCAAGCTGTTCTCTCCGATCTGCAGGCTTGCACAGAACGGCCGGCGTAATTGGAAAGATCAAACGTGCTTTTGTGCAGCGTGGGGAATGCAGAGCTTCAACGCAGAGGGAGATCTGACTTGGGAAATCAGGGAGATACACAAGAGATAGAGAAGCTCTGATCAGACTGACAAACAGCCTTCCAAGTCTGCTCGTAAAGAAATAAGTGCTGGCGATTCAGGGGGGTTATACTTTATAATATATAAGGGCAAACTTGTGGATAATTGGATGTTGGACGACAATCCGCACATGGAATGGTGTTATGTTGGCAGTATAGAGGAAACTTGAAATTAGTTGGTCAAACAACAAGTGACTCAAAATTTTATGTAGTTAAACTCAAGTCAAGCTACTTTTTTGAAAGAGCCACTAACAAAATGTAGCTATTATATTTAACCTTTGAATAGTTGAATTGATATATATGTTTAAATGTCGAATATCAACTGCAATATTAAAGGGTTATTTTACTCACTCCACCCATCCTAGGTGTATATGACTTTCTTCTTTCAGACAAATCCAATTGGATTTATATAAAAAATTGTCCTTGTGCGTCCAAGCTTGGACTGGGCATTTTTTTTCTTCAATATTCCAAAAGTATTCAAATAATCATCCATAATAAAACGTGCCTCACATGGCCCCGTGAGATAAATAAAGGCCGCCTGTAGCGAATCTATGCGTTTTTGTATGAAAAATATCCATATTCAAAACGTTATAAACACTTTTCTGCTTCATGCTTCCGCTAACTGTCGAATGACGTAGGATGTAGGTGCACCTGCCAGTGATTAGTGATGAAGTGTGGAGGAGAGAGTAAAACAAAACACTGATTATGAATTAGAAGCACAAAACAAGGATTTGTAAAGAAAAATGTAGGAGGATTCGATATAAGCCAAGAGTTGACTGGCTTTCCTTTGCTGAAGTAAGGAAACTTTCATCCTTTGCTCTAAGCACGTGCACAACACATACATCCTACGTCTTCTGCCTGGAATGTCTTGCATGAAAGACAGTTAGCGGAAGTGAGAGAATAGTTTTAAATATGGATATAATTATTATTTTTTAACCATATGAATTGTCTGAACAAACTCGTTCACTGAAATGAACTTGACTTCCTAATGCTTCAAATGAGGGGAAATATTTTAGGGGAAACTGTCATTTGATTATTGCCTATTGCAGCATGTGCAATAGGGTGTGAAACAAAAACCAGTAATGTAGCGTTTTGTTGCAGTATGCACTGAATAAACTAGTTTGGAACATTTCATGTGGGTGTCATGGGTCTCGTAAATCAGCCATTATAATCATTTCGATGACTCTTCAGTTCTTATGAGGCATTTATTTACACAGTTATGCATATTTGAACAGACTGAATTAAAATAAGTGGAATATTCATCAAACAACAGCTCTCGAGTCAAACTGTCGTTGTCTCACCTCTCGGATAGGTTTGAGTTTGGAATATGGCATGCATGTAAAGCTGTAGAGCTCGACTGGCTCTCTCAAGCACACATTAGCATACTGAACACACGCACGCACACACACACACACACACACACACACACACACACACACACACGTATACACACAAAGAGTACAATTCCCCCTCGCTCACAGGCAGAGAAAACAAGAGTTTTTAAATCACAGTCCAAAGTCCTCCATGTGGAGAAATCTCTCAAGAGCGTTTCATGGAAGACAAAATACAACAGAGGTAAATAAAACACTTTTCTTGAATCGTAACAGTCTGCTTTTTAAAGTCAACTTGCCCTTAAAGGACTTTCCATTCTTTGAAAATGTCCTCTTCTCTTTCTGAAAGTTTCAGTTTGAGTCCATCCTGGCTAGTTTGAAACTTTCATGTGTTCCACTCCTCTCTTCCTTTCTTCAATATGAAGAAAAGATCAGAAGAAGCAAGTCTTTGAGGGAAAAAGAGCGGCAAAATATCCTCAAGCCAACATCAAACAGCCCGGGCTTACATTTATTACATTTTTAAAACATTATTACAGTTATCTTATAATTCCCGAGTCCGTCTTATCGTTTGTGGCCTCAGCAAATGAGAGGAAGAATGGAAGGGATTGGAGTTATGGAAGAGAGTGATCGCTTTTTGCCATTAGAGAAACACATGCAAACATGCAAACTAAACCTGAGAAGTAGAAACGTCGTCAATTTGATCCATGTAATGAAAATTCAGTGTAAACACGAGAAAGTCATGACAAAAGGGAAGGAAAGAACAAAGACGATTGCCTCAGGCGCCATCATACAGAATTCCAATTAACATGTGCTGTGTTTTCCCAGCACTCCCCAGGTGCCCCATACACAGGCTGTCCGTCAGGCCCATAGAGTTTTCCATTGG
The DNA here is from genome assembly GCF_023724105.1 of Carassius gibelio. NCBI lineage: Eukaryota > Metazoa > Chordata > Actinopteri > Cypriniformes > Cyprinidae > Carassius > Carassius gibelio. The sequence goes on from NC_068397.1 coordinate 6,309,302, forward strand.
ACACGCCATAGTTTTCCACAGGCTCCTTGGGAGGGGTGCAACACTGTCCCAAATTGTATACAGGTTTTCCATTGGCTCTTCAAGCAATAGTCGGCTCCAGTAATTTTCCATTGGCTTTTTATGGATTGTCCCAGTCAGATTTACTCTTCAAATGGGAATTTGTTGCTAGCCTGGAGGCTCAGCAGGTGTTTTTTTTTTAATCAGTCAAACCCGTATGGGCAGAGTTTGGCTCATTTGTTCTTTCATGTCTTGTGCATCTTCTATACTCTTCCTCTGATGGCCCGGCAGAGTCCCGCCAACTCGACAGAGATCACTACAGAAAGGGAAGTACAAAATACAAAAATCAGCTAATGCAGGAAACAGAAACACTGACATAAGACAGCACTGAAGGTTTTAGTTTCAAAGCATAGTTATTTTAATGTAAAAAAAACCTTTCAATTGATTTGAATGTGTCACACACCACTTTACAAATTAATTATAATCTATCCATCCATCCATGATTCCAAATATTTGTCTCTCCATCCATCCATCCCTCCCTCCAACTATTTATCCATCACTACCTATCAATCCATCCATCCACCCACCCATATATTTGTCTCTCTGTCCATCCATCCATCCATCCACCCACCCATATATTTCTATCTATCTATCTATCTATCTATCTATCTATCTATCTATCTATCTATCTATCTATCTATCTATCTATCTATCTATCTATCTATCTATCTATCTATCTATCTATCTATCTATCTATCATTAACCCATACACCCATATATTTGTCTATCCATTCAACTATTAACCCATTTCAGCCATGTGTTTGTTCTTCCATCAATCTGTCCACCGATCCACCCATCCATCCATTCATCCATTGATCGATCCTTCCATCCATCCATCCATCCATCCATTAACTCATCCACACACGTTTCTTCATTCAGCCAGCCATTTCTTAACAAATTCACCCATATTTGTCTCTTCTTCCATCCATCCATCCATCCATCCATCCATCCATCCACCTATATATATATATATATATATATATATATATATATATATATATATATATATATATATATTTATATATATATATATATATAGTATATATATTTATTATTTCAAACAGTATTTCAAATCCTTCCATCTATCTATTCATACCTCTGTAATTTTATCCATCCATCCATATATTTGTCCATCTGTCTATCCATCCCTCCATCTATCTTTTATCCATCTCTCTACATAAATATTTCCTAAATACCATTAAATTCAAATTTAAATTCTTTCTGCTACTATATTTTAATTTAGAAACTGAATTGGAGCCATTCTCAACTTAATTCTGGATGAAGTACAACTAAAGATAAAAAAAAGATTCTTCAAAATGTCGATATTCAAAATATTGATTAACAGTGAAAAATAGCAGCATGAGAGGGGTGACGTCGGTATTTTCATTTTGAGGTAAACTGTTCCTTCAATTTCTAATAAAAAAAGGCCAAATGTGTACACTCTCACTGATGAGTGAGAACAGTAATCATGCACACAGACACACAGCTGTCTCTGGAGATTGGATCATGGCATGTCAACAGCCTGACCAGGGCTGCTGGTGCATACAGATGTAAACATAAATGAATCATACACAGGCCATCAGCATGCAGCGTCACGCGGAGGCATGACGTGCCCACACACGCACCCGTACACACTCGACCGTTAGGCATGGGGCTCCACTGCCGGCACATTAAAAAGCTTATTAGCCAACTAATTAAAGTCATTGCTCTCTTTTAGCATCTCCTCCATCTCCCTTATTAAGCTCTCTCCACCACCTCCGCTAGCCCTAGTCTGAACCGAACCAGCTTCCCCAGCGAGCAGACACAGCAGCCAGTGAAGAGGAAAGGGCACTGCACTGTGTGTAAGTCAGCCGTTACTCCGTTCCCAAGACGGTGCGGTGCAAAGCGCTCGAGGCGAGAGCAGCGTTTACAAACGCAAGTGAAATGAGCTTGCTTATTTTGACTAAGACTCAGCAGTGTTATGCATTGCATTTATTTGCAGGATAATTTATGTGGTTGAAACTGCTTTTCGTGAGGAGCCCTACACGGTAAACAATGATTTGCATAGTGAGTTGCGGGGTGGGGGTGGGGTAAGCTTATCGTGATAGGTATTTTTCGCCACATTCAGTTTAAAAATTCAGCTTGTGCTTTACCCGGAGGAAAGATAGATCTCTTTTTAATATCTCCATTGTGTCTCCTAGGCTGCAGTGAGAAAGAATGAAGAGCAAAGTTTCCTGTTTCTCAGACGTTTCTCCCTAGTAATCCCACATCCCCTTATGCCGAGGTCTCAGTAATGTCTCAAACTGTGCTTATATTTACAAACATCAGTTAAATGTCACGAAACTCGAGAACTTATCTTCTTCAATTCTCTACCAGTCTGAACTATCTCAGTTTAGTGCTTATTCATTTTTAATGCTATACCCTCACTATATACCACTATTTCTATTTTGAGCTATTTTTATAGATGTTTTGAGCCACGGTATTTCAAATCTCAAAATGTGACTTTCTTGTAAATTGCACAAAAGATATCTTTCAATTGCGACTTAGTTGACATTTAAAATCTCACAATGTGATTCTTTTGTGACAATGTGACTACTGCAACTGTGATTTCGTTTCTCACAAATGTGACTATATCCCACAATGTTAAATATCGCAGCTGCCTCTTTGATTCTTGTAAATGTCATTTTAAAAGTCACAGTGCGACTTTATCTTGGAACTTTGACTTTTTCAAATCGCAACATTGTTTCTCATAATTGTGACTTTATATCCCACAATGTGACTTTACATATTGGTCACATTGCATCTTTCATTCTCATAAATGTCATTATAAGTCTCACAATGTGACTTTGTATTGGAAATAGTTTGATTTTATTTCTTGTAATTTCAACTTTATACTGTGCTAGGTGGCTATATCGCACCATTACGACTTCTAATTGTGATTTTAAATGTCAAAATGTTACTTTGTCTTGAAACTGAGTTTGTTTCTTGTAACTGACTTTACGTAGCACAATGTGATCACAACTGTGACTTTACTTCTTGTAATATAAACTGTATATTGTGCAAAAGTGAATGTATCTTGCAACTGCAACTTGTTAGTCATTTTAGTGACAAAGTAAATTTTTTTAAATAAAAATTTAGAAAATGTGATTAAAATGTATTTAATATGTATTTTTTATTTTATTTTATATGATAATTAATTTCATATATCTGAGACAAGTTGATACTTAAATGACATATACCTCCAAACTCCACTACTTATCCTAAATCATGAAAAAGCAACATCTGAGCAATACAATTTTTTGTTTCATTATAAAAAAAATTCGTGTTCAGCAGTAAAAGTAGCAATAACAGTGTACTATTTGCCACATACTCTGCCAACTGCGATTTCACAAATATATATGAGTGGGAAGACCCGTCTTTCTGTGTAAGTCAAAGGCATAATTGACCCGTGTCTAATCTGGCCTGTGTTCTGCTCACCCTGAGTGTGTGCTGGTAAGCACTTTGAGGCTCGCGGCGTTGCGGAGGAGCTTGTCAAGTGTGCTGACGATCTGTCCGAAGCGCGGCCTCATGTTCCGCTCCTTCACCCAGCACTCCAGCATGAGCTGGTGCAGCACTGCGGGGCAGTCCATGGGAGGAGGCAGCCTGTAGTCCTGCTCCACTGCGTTCATTACCTACAGCATCAACAGACAGAGCAATTACACTGTGCTTTTGCTTTAGGACAAACTCTGCATTATCCAGAGCTTTATTAGGCATACAGTATATGACCAGAATGTTATAAGCGTTAAACCATAATAAAGTCTAATAGGGTCGAAAATAAGAGCATCTGAGATGCTTGCAATATAGACAAAACAGCATAAACTATAGCACTGAACAGAGATAATAAACATCTTGATAAAAGAGATTCGTTTTAAATGTGAAAGGATGGATCTCATGAAATCTGTCAGGAATTTGTCTGTGACATTTCACCACATAGTCAAAGTAAAGGAATATAATAATATTTTGCTTGCACAAAAATTATATACAGGTATATATATATATATATATATATATATATATATATATATATATATATATATACCTGTGTTTATATAGTGATTTTTATTAAAATGCTGATTGATCTAAATCAGCATACAGAGGTGCATGTCTGAAAATCAGAAATTCGTGAAAATATATATTTAAAAAAAAAAGTTAAACTTTCATGTTCACATTCCAGATTCACTGCATGTAAAGTAAAACATTTCACAATGTTTTTATTTGTATTTTTTATTTTATTTTGATGATTAGATCTTACAGCTCGTGAAAGTATAAAATCCAGTGTCTCAAAATATTAGAATATGTCCTAAGGTAAAAAAAAAAAAAAAAAAGGATTTGCAAAACAGAAAAATTCAAGTTCTTTAAAGTATGTTGAATATTGATGCACTCAATACTTGGTTGGGGATCTTTTAGCACAAATGACAGCATCAGCGGTGTGGCATGGAAGCGATCAGCCTGTGGCTCTTCTGAGGTATTATTGAGCCTTAAGCTCATCTGGTTTGTTGGATTGTCTCATCTTTCTCTTGAAAATATCCCATAGATTCCATATGGGGTTTAGGTCAGGCATGTTGGCTGGTCAATCGAGCACAGTAATATCATGGTCAGCAAGCCATATGGAAGTAGTTTTGGCTCTGTGGGCAGGTGCTAAAGTCCTGCTGGAAAAGGAAATCAGCATATCTAAAGCTTGCTCCAAAATCTTCCAGTATATGGCTGCACTGACTTTGGACTTGATAAAATACAATGGACTAACACCAGCAGATGTCACGGCACCCCAAATATCACTGACTTCAGAAACCTCACTCTGAACTTCAAGCAGCTTAAATTCTGTGCCTCTCCAGTCTTCCCCCAGACTCCAGACCTTGATTTCCAAATGAATTGCAAAATTAACTTTTTTTCTGAAAAGAAGACTTTGGACCACTTAGCAACAGTTGAGTTATTTTTCTCCATAGTCCAGGTAAGATGCTTCTGACGTTGTTTTCCTGAAGTCATCTGAGCGTGATGACTCCAGCTTCAGTCCACTCCTTGTGAAGCTCTCCCAGAGTATTTGAATCAGCTTTGCTTGGCAGTATTCTCAAGTTTTTGGCCATCCTTTTGGTCATCAGTTTCTTCCTTTCATTCAACTTTGCATTTAATATGCTTTGATACAGCACTCTGTGAACAGCCACCCCTTTCAGTACTGACCTTCTGTGACTTACCCTCTTTGTAGAGGGTGTCAGTGTCATCTTCTGGACTATTGCCAAGTCAATGATCTTCCCCATTATTGTGGTTTCAAAGAACAAGAGATAGGCAGAATTTATACTGTAGGGATGGTCATTTAATGAAACTCAAATGCAATATTCTAATATTTTGAGATACTGGATTTTTGACTTTCATGAGCTGTAAGCTCTAATCGTCAATAATAATAATAATAATAATAATAATAATAATAATAATAATAATTACATATATATAAAAAAGTTTTTTAAATGTTTTACTTTACAAGTAATGAATCTATAATATATGAAATTTTCACTTTTAGAAATAAGTTACAAAAAAAGAGAGAATTATTTCACAATATTCAATTTTTTTAGAAGCACCTGTATATGATAATCACCACTGAGAATTATCTGAATGACAAAAAACACTACCTTTTATTTGATCAAAGTTTTTTTTTTTATTGTTAGTAAATAAAATAAAAGTATGAATAATTGCTATTAATAAAAATAAAAATGAATATATTCATTATATTAGAATAACTATAAATTTATATAATTAATTTATATATATAATCATAAATCCATTATAATAAATGCATGGAAAAATGTAATTATCATTGCTGTACAGCAAACAAATAATATATCATTTAAATATTAAGTGTTTATTGTAGTATTTATTGACTTACATTTTATGTAGGCTGATTAAAAAAAATATTCAAAAATAAAAGTGCTATTACAGTATTTTTTCTGTTATAAATATCTGTAACACAATGATTTTTTATTTATTTAATTTTTGCATAAATATGAACTATTGAGAATACATCCGGATACATTAGAGTAATAAAAATTTCAAAAATTGTCATGAAAATAATATTACGATATAAAATCTTTTAAACATCCACATTTCTTGTCATTCTGGATTAAAATGTCACCTAAACATGAGATTTCAGGAGATTAATTTGTAATGTAGTATAAAAGATTGACATACATCTTGATTGCTCATGTCCCAGTATGGGCGCTCCCCGAATGACATAACCTCCCACATCACGATCCCGTAGCTCCACACATCACTCGCAGAGGTGAACTTTCTGAAGGCGATGGCCTCGGGGGCGGTCCAGCGGATTGGGATCTTTCCCCCCTACACAATTACACACATACACACAGAGAAGCCATTCAATTCAAACACAGACTTTAAAACCAACGACACGGCTCGAGTCTTCAGCTGCCTAATTAGCGCTAAGACTCAGCCCCTACTCATGGCTTCCTCCCCACGGGCCATCCGGCTGGGTTCATTAATCTGAGATGAAAACCAGTAAAAATAAAATGGCTGGAATCTAACTTGAAACATAACGGTTTGATCTATCCCTCAAACAGACAACGTGAATGGGAAGACTAATCAATACACTAATCCAAGCAAAGTACGAGCTAAACTAGCATGCTAGTGCTAAATCTTCACTGTCTACTAGCATGCCCGGTAAAGAGACAAATGTTTACTTAACATGTTTAGCCAAAAGAGTTGATGTAGATGCTAAAAATAAAGTGAAAGGATTTATACAGAATTCGAGTCATTTAGATCCCTTATCCAGAGCTTATCATGTCGGACACACTGAACAAGCCATCACGTACTGTACTGACTACATCCATATGTTTCCAGCAGACAGAGATAGAGACAGGCTTCTCCCACATATCAAGTATGCCATCTGTACTCCCGATTCTGATGGTCAAGGCTGTTCTTATCAATTCTTAATGCACACTGTATCTGTAAAGCGCAGATATCGCTACATTTCTGTCAGGCACCTGGATTTCGATAAAATGCTCTCAGAAAATTCCCTCAGAGACTTGAATCCGCAGAAAGTGATTTCATGGGGACTTTCAGGGTAATAAACTAACAACAACAACTGAAAAAATTCCAAACAACACCATGTTAACATGATTTTGGAGATGTATCAAGTCCATAAATACCATAGCGTATGCAAGGTATCGTAGTATCGTTTGAAATAACATGGTTTGGTAATCATTCAAAATCATGGTGTAAAGCAAAGTACCATGGTATTGTCCACTGATATCATGAATACTAATTAAAATACAAATGATAGCACCATCATATATGCTAACATAAACAGCTATCATAGTTAGTTGTAATAATAGTAATAATAATATAGTAATAATAGTATAATAACATAGTAATAATAATAGTCGATAAAATGGACCATGAATTATTATTATGCTTTTTAAAATTGTATCTCAACTCAACTTTAGATATATCGCACCAACAAAAACAATAATTGTTGACCAAGGTGCTGTACAATAATTCAAATATCATTAACATTAATACCATAAACAACATAAATTACAGAAAAGAAAACACCAGACACAGCACATTTTAATATGCAATCAAAAGCCAGAGAAAAAAGTAGGGTTTTTGAGTATTTATTTTGTATTATTATATAAAAAGAGCAAACATGCATGACCTTGATCAAACTCACCAATGAGCTGGTGTAGGTGGGGTCTGACGAGTTATCATCCAAAAAGCGAGAGAGGCCAAAATCGGACACTTTGCACACCAGGTTGCTGTTGACGAGCACGTTGCGGGCAGCCAGGTCACGATGGACGTAGTTCATGTCGGACAGATACTTCATGCCAGCTGCGATCCCCCTCAACATGCCAACCAGCTGCGTTACTGTAAACCTGCCATCGTTCAGCTGAGCGGGAACAGAACAATAGAAGAGGGAGAGTGACATTAACAGATGTAAACACGACACTGCACCAATTCGACTCGTTCCAATCAGCCTGACTCTGACAGAGCCGCTGGACTAATTCTACTCGCAGCAGCCCGTAATCTTCTTCAGAGTATCAGGATGCCAATGCTATGAAGAAGTGTCTCCACAAAGCTAATCCTTATGGAGGAATTTCCTTTGCAATAGCACTGAATGTTTGAAAGCGTAATTCAATTACACACTTCACAAAGAATATCAAAGCCACATGTTTTCATTTTCATATTCTGAAAAGAGAAACTCTGAAGCTGTGGCTCTCTGCTGGGCTGCAAGTCTGTTTCGGGTAGGGTCAGAGCCGGAATAAAACAATGCTAAATTCTAATAATAAAATGCAAATGACCATATTATCGTACAGAGTTGGGACAGCAAAATAAATGGGCTTATTGGCGACTCCATTTGCCAATGGTGCATCAAATAAATCTTTAGAAAATTTGATCTAAACTACATTAAATACAGGTCACATGCAACCTAGAATATACAATGCAATAACAGACGTTTTAAAAATGAATAACAAACCAATGCACATTACCATTCAAAACTTTTTGGAATAATCGTGTGACACTGAAGACTGGAGTAATGATGCTGAAAATTCAGCTTTATATGACAGGAATGAATTACATTCGAACATATCAAAATAGAAAACTACTTTTAAATATTACGTAACATTATTTAAGATTTTCACTGTATTTCTGAGAGATGTTGTCTATTATTAAGGTTTTATGTCCAACATGAAACAGTAATGCTGCAGCCCAAGATCGTCTGTTAAAGAAACCTCTGAGGGGAAATTCACAAGTCTACTGTTCACAAATAGCACATGGTTCATGCTAAGCCTTCAAGCTAAAGGACATCAACACGTCTGTAGCCGTTCCCACTTGGTATGGCTCCAGTGACAATAAACTTTCTGCTACGAGATAGATTTTGATGTTTATGCTTTTTTCTACTTCTAAAGTTGAAGATGAATCATGCCAAAGCTTGTTCTTATAGATATTTTTAGACGCGAATTTGTGTGTATGCGTGGCTTGTGTCCCTGGCTAGACTTTGTGTGAGTACAAGCTGTGCCGTAGGAAGATGTCGGGGGATGACGGACTGGTTGGGTGGGCTTTAAGTTGTGTCGTCTAGTCAGACAGAGCAAGACGCACTTCTGGACGTCTGAACTGTTTATCAAGTGTTACTGTAGAAACCGAGGGGCTATACAAGGTCTCACAAGATTATTATGGGATTTTTACGGTTTTGAAATGCCAGATGTTGACACAAGTTAAAGGTGAAGCGAGGCTCTGTCTAAAGCACCATGAAAAACTGTTTAATGCTGAGGGGTTATCAAATCCCCCTGTCAGCACTAAAGAAGTTCTGGCTCACTTTTAAGTTATGTAAAGTAATGTGACGTGCTTCAGTCTGAAACAGAATATTGAGTGAAACTTGATTTTGTCCAGTGGGAATTGACTCATTTTGATGAAAGATTATGAAGCCAAGCATATTTTTTCTTATAGCACCATGCTAAGGAAAGGCATAGCCCTGGATATTGTTCAAAAGCTACATATTTTGTGAAAACGCTGGGTCTTTTTCTTTCATTCTTTTTAATGTATGCACTGCAGCAGTTTTTATTGCAATGGCACTTGATTTAATATGCGATTGATGTATTTTAACACCCCATCCAGACCGCAAGCGGGCAATGCAACACGACTCAACAGTTTCTTTCATTATAATGGGAGTGTTCTAGTTCGTCACATTGCATTGACAGCAGTATAAATGGGGTGCAATTTAAACGCTTTGAATATGTTTAGAACTGAGGCCCCGTCCACACGGAGACGGAGCTTACCCCAATCCAATCTTTTTTTTCCTCATCTCAAGAAATATCCGCATCCACACGAAACCGCATAATGATGTAGTATACATGCCAGACCAGTATGTGGCGCTGTAATTCTGCCACAGAGATACACTAAAAACAGAGAAGAAGACTTGGACTATGCTCATAAACAAACGTGGTACACAAACGAACATGGAACAATACATTTATTAATCAGTGTTAATGTTAGTTAATAAAAAGACAATCGTTCAGTGTTTGTTCATGTTTTTGTTGCTTTTACGTGACGTAGAGGTGTCTGACTAGGGGGGGAGACGTGGGCTGATGACGTCATCGTTTCAGAAAATATACGGATTAGCCGTCCAGACGAAAATGCAAAGACGGCGTTTTCAAATTTATCCACTCTGGGACCCGGTTTCAAAAAATAGCGGTTTCACCTGATGAAAACCCCGGATCCATGTGGACGAAACGCCTATCCGATAAGAAATTTGGGCGTATACACAGAAACGCGTCTCCGCGTGGACGGGGCCTGAGTCTCAAAGACACAGATTGTGGGATGGTTTAAGGTTAGAGTAAAAAAACTACAACATTCTCTATATTTATTATAAAGCAGGTAAGATAATTAAATGTCAAAGCTGAAGTGGTCTATTTTATGCCTAGCAGTGGGCACTTGTGCTTTTCAGCTGAAACTGTTCCCAGGGAAATATGTCATTTTGAATCACTCACAGCAATAATGCTACCATAGACAGGTACAAGGAAATAATTTAGGGATAAAGAGTGCATTTTCAACTATGTAAAGGAATATTAGACTCGATGCATTAATACTGATTTGATGAGTTTGACTGAGATGCAGGTGTTTAATTAACCCTGGATCAGTTTGATTTATAACACATTTTTAATTGTGTATTTCTCATTTAGGGTCATGAACATGCCTGCAAAGTTTCAACTCTCTTAAATGTTGTGGAGCATGCATAAATAATTTCTATTGCAATTTTCATGTTGACGTGTAAGTTTGGCCCACAGATTTCATGATTAAAGGCAGGTGCACAACAACAATAAAAATAGTTTCTCAACTACTAAATCTGAACTATCAGTTCATGCTTATGCATTTCGCCAAGAATCAATCTTTGTGCAGCTAGCACTCTATTGTTTTAGTTTCAGGAAAACACACGAACAAAATTCTCACTATTAAGTAGTTGCTTATTAAAATGCTTATAACTAACATATTGACAAAGCATATATTCTACATCCCTAACCCTTTAAAAAAGTAGCTAATGATTTGTTAATGGCAATAATTGGACCTTAAAATAAAGTGTGACCCAAATTCGAAGTCAAATAAAATATTTAAAATACTGTTAAGTTTTTTATAAGATTAAATACAGTTGTTAAATACAGTTTTTAAAATGATGAAATGAAAGTGTATTATCCATTATGATGAATAATTGGACAAGAATAGTAACCTTTTTAAGAACTAGCCAATATTTTTGTCAAATGTACCAGTGAGGAAATTTAACACGGTTAGAAATCAGTTAACCTGGATAACTTAGTCGGGTCACACTAATGATGTCTGAAATGCCCATGGGCTCAGCTCCTGATGCTGTTTACTGAGAAGTAAGGCTAATGCGATAAAGCAGTTTTGCATTAAAGATCTTACTCTTAGGAAGGAGTCGAGCGCTCCGTTCTCCATGAACTCTGTAACTATAAGCACCGGGCAGCTCCTGGTCAGAACTCCCTCCAAGTGGATGACATTGGGATGGTCAAACTGGCCCATGATGCTGGCCTCGCTAAGGAAGTCTCGTCGTTGGCGCTCCGTGTAGCCCGCCTTCAGCGTCTTGATGGCCACGGTGGTCTCCTTTCGGCCAGGCTGCTTGAGTCGGCCTCGACACACCTCCCCGAACTCTCCTGGATGAATGGAGCGGAGGAAGAGGAGAGAGGGAGTGGGGTGGGGGTGTGAGGGAGAGGGAGAGGGAGGATTATTGGTTTGAGCTCAGGATCAAAAAATCATTCGAGGGAAGAAATGATGCACCGCTGAAAACCAAGGGAAGTGCAAACGAGAGAAAAGAACGGATGGCAGCAGTTTAGGGTTTGAATAGGCAGGGGACGGATGGAGAGAGATGGGGAGAGAGGAGTTTAGGGACACGTTGTGGAGAGGGAGGGGACAGGAATTTAAGGGTTGTGGGAGTCTTGGGCCTGGATTCTGGATGTGCAGGATTGAAATGAGGTGGAGGGGATTGATTCAGATCGTAAAACATGGAAGTAGCAAAACACAAGCACAGGGATAAATAAATAAATAATAATAAAACATAGGTAAAGGCAGCAAGCAGCATGCATATGGTTAGTTACAGAATAAACTCATCTCTCAAGAATATGGTTTGTTATAAACAATTATAAATACATATTTTTAAAATGTTTCCTCCGAGGCAGTGGTTCTTAACTGGGAGGTTGCACGTCTGTTCTTACAGGGGTTATGGACATAAAAGACAAAAACACTGAATCTAAATTATAGAATGCAACTAATTATACAGTTATTAAGCTGCTGTTTTCCACACTGATAATAATAACAAATCTTTCTTGAGCATCAGATATCAGCATATTAGAATGAATCTTCAGAAATCGTCTGACACTGAAGGCTGCTGAAAATGTAACTTTACATCAGAGGAATAAATTACATTTGCAAATCTAAAAATGCAGTTCATGGTAATATTCATAAACAGCAGTGTTTGGTTTTAATAAAGACACTTGGTTCATTTTGTATGATAAATAATTTTGTTACTCCACCAAACTTTCATATTTTATAGGTTTGTGTAAAATTTGAAATCAGGTGTTAGTATAAGTATAAGTTAGTATTCTTCATTAATCAGAAAGGCCTGTTGTTAATACTGATAAATGTGGTTTACCTGCTCCAATGACTTCCTCTATCTTCACACATGAGATGTCAATCTCTCGGGCAAACTCGTGGACGGCTTCATTCGGGTCTTCATATGTAAAAGGGTCAATGTAAACTTTTACACCGGGGGATACTAAAACCAAAAGACCAAGAATATTTTTCAGTTCATTCTTTTTGTAATTACTTTAAATAGGCTAGGTACACTCTTAAAGGGATAGTTCACCCCAAAAAAGTATACCATTCACACAGCTTCAATGGAGGGACTGAGAGCTCTCGGACTAAATCTAAAATATCTTAAACTGTGTTCCAAAGATAAACGGAGGTCTCACTGGTTTGGAACGTCATGAGGGTGAGTTATTAATGACATAATTTTGCTATTTGGATGAACTATCCCTTTAAAAATAAAGGTGCTTCATGATGCCATAGAATAAACTTTTTTGTCTAATTGGTCCCATAAAAAACCTTTAATATCTTAAGAACCTTTCTATTTCACGAAAGGTGCTTCAGATTATAAAAAAGTTAAGAAAGAGGTGGTTATTTAAAAAACCACTGACTGAACCAAATATGGTTCTTCTATGGCAGGGATCCTCAAATCTGGACCTCGAGGTCCACTTTCCTGCAGAGTTTAGCGCTAACCCTAATCAAACACACCTGAGCATGCTAATCAGTGTCAATCAATGTCTTTGAGATCATTCGAAAATGGCAGACAGGTGAGTTTGATCAGGGTTGGAGCTAAACTCTGCAGTGCATTGGACCTTCAGGGTAAGATTTGAGGAAGGGGGTTCTATGGCATCACCTTTATTTTTAAGAGTGTAAACTGCAATAATTCCCTAAATGTTTTAGAGAAACTTAATACAGCCCAATGTGCCAATACAGTTAAGCACTTATTATTGTTTTTCATTATAAATAATAAGGTAAACATTTCTTTTTTTTAATTTTTTATCAGAAACGCCATAATTTTCTGCTGTATTCTTGTTTAATACAAAAATATTATATTTTGACATTAAATTATATGGAAATACATACTTTTTTTCATCCAAAAGCATATATTTTACAGAAAAATTATGTTTTGTTATTTTCCCATTATATATACTTCATTTAAAAAATGGACAGACTTTTATTGCAACATTTTTCAATATTCCCTTAAATAATGAACATTTGAACAGTGTAGAAGTTGAAATTCATCTTGAACTATGAGCTGTCCCCATATGTCACTACATCATTTTCACAAGCTTTCTCTGGTCACAGCAAGAAATATGTTTTTGGCAAACAGTGCAGATATACTCACCGTACTGCTGCAGTTTTTCAGTATACTCCAGCTCAGAGCCAGTACGCTGCCGTCTGTAACCAGATTATACACACACTGAGAGTCTGGCTTTAGACTGGATTTACACACTACAGGCACAAAAAAAGTAACTGGGACATTTTGTGAAAGAGAACATTTGAGTGCTTTAGGTATTTCATATGCTTCAATCATCAATTACGTCCCTCAAATTGCACGGAAAGCTAGTTTTATCAATCTAAACTTACACAGGTAATGCACTTACGATTTCTCGCCATTCAGCCTAATTGCAATACGGTACGAGCAGGATTCAAAGGCCGGGTCAGCACAACAAGCAGCACGAAGGATCGACCGTCAAGACTGTCTTGTCGTCGCTTCAAACCAGAACCGATCCATTACACGGTTCAGATGAGCCAAAATGTAGGATGTCCCCCAAAAACAGTAAGTCAATTAACACCAAATCATAGGTTGAGCCTTAAGCGAGGAACAAATAACCAGGCCCAAGAACATACATACTAATCTGTTCTGGGTTCATGCCTGTATCAAGTGTCTGAAGACAGTAAACAGTGTATTTAAATCTCGGCCTTCTCATTAAGATCTCTTTGTTTCGCTAACTCTGCATAAGTAGCTTGTTTGAAAGGGAACGGGAGCAAAGGGGCCTATTGGAATTCACCATCTGTGGGATCCCTTTTGTCTCTTGACCTGTGCTAACAATGACGCCTGCTGCTAATTAGCATCTCATCTCCAATTTAAATGTCAGAAGGAAAAGAATGACGCTTCAGCGCGCACACACACACACACACAAAGAACACATTAGGATACTAGCACAGAGGGCATGAATGAGAGAGAAGAAAGAGCTTGAAGCGGAGAGGAGGAGACGCTTTGGCACAACAAGGCGGTCACAGTCAAGAAGAATGTGTCAAATAGACACTGTGGCAGTCTGCCGTCTCTGGAGTGATTGGCAATGTCCCAGTCTTTGCTCGGATCTGGGCGAAGTGGTCTCAAATGAGCATCTTGTGAGAGTCTCATAAATATCCGGAGTCAGACGCACTTTGAAGTCTGTTTTGCAGTCGCTTTCTGATCACATTTTGCTGTTGGGCTATTGAGTTTGTTTGACTCCAAGTACTGAGGCATTGAAACGATAAACAATACAAATAGCTCTTTGCTAAATCAACATGAAATCTAAATAGACCCTGTTTACTTTCTTACTACAAGTTCCTGGTCTAAAGGCGTGGACATTTTACCAGCCAAAAGGCCATTGTCATTTTCAAATCAAGCAGCGTTTGCTCGGTAAGTCTGGTGAATCCGTGTGACCAACTTGAATATGTTGCGAAATCTGCATGGGAAATTCTTGATTGCATGATGGATCGCATTTTTATCACATTTGGAGGGTTCTCAGAAACACGATTTGCCAAAGTTGGTTAAACTTCTATAGTGGGGAGCAGAAATGACAACAAATATAGTTTTTGTGCTCCCATTTCCTCCAATAGGAAAAAGGAAAATTGCATAAAGGGGCAGTCACACTAGACTTTAAACGTGCTAAATAATTTCGGACGCCGCTGCGAATATGGGTGGGAGCAAGATAAAACACTGACATTGCGAACCATGCAGCTTCTTTTTTTATTTTATTTTTATAATCTTTAAAACGTGTATTATATTAAATAGGACGCTGCGCTACAGCTAAAGTTATATAGCGCTTCCTTCATTTTTGAATTTCTGTAACGTTACAGAGATGTCACGCAGTCACGTATCGATCTTCTACTTGTCCCACAGCTTCACGTGATGCGAATTCGCAGGTCAGAGTTCACCAAACTTGAACTTTGGAACGCAGCGAAATGCGAAATTTGTCTTGTTTTATGGTCCACAGAAGAAAGAAAATCATCTAGTTTTGAACAACATGAGGGTGGCTAAATGATGACATGAAGTCATGTATGGGTGTTTAATAATAATACTTACTTAAGGCAGACAACAGCAATGACCACCATAGAGAGGATGACCACAAATCCAGCCGAGGCAGAGCCCACAATGAGTGGCAACAGGTCCTGCACTGACCGCTCCGGGTCATCTGTCACATGAATAGAAATACATTTAGAATACCAATAATGGAAAAATATGCTGCACTTCATATGCAATGTTTCTTTTCAAATCTATCAGGAAAAATGAAAATACACTGTTGCTGTTGACAAGGTAATAAATGATTATGGATGGCATCAGATCATACAGCCTTGAAAGAATCTGATGCAAAATGCTTCAATTCATAATGAATTCGGATCTCATTTGTGATTTTTTCCCCCCTATGATTAGGTTTACATGGTTTGGCATATAAAAAATGGACTTAGCCACTCAGTATCTTTGTAACAGATGCATAAGAAAGAAACCGCCTGTGTTCTTACCATACAGACTTGTACTGAAGTCCACCGGGCTGCTATAGCGTCCGTAACCTGCTACGGTCCGAGCACGTACCTGCACGACGTACACTGTGCCAGCTTTTAAACCCTCCACTTTGGCAGAAGTGTGCTGTGCAGTGACGGTGTGCGAGAACGACTCTCCCTGAGAAACAGAAACACGTAGAGATTAAAGGACTGAAACTAGACTCTTGAGTCACTGAATGCTTAGGGTGAATGTTTAGTTAACAGTTTTCACTGCAATTAGCGGCTCAAAAGTATTTGAAAAGACAATCCTGGGCTAAAACTGTCAGCCAAACACTCGGCTGCAAGTAAATCCTATAGACGAATTAAGCTCCACTTTTTTTAGAATTAGCCATTGGGTTTTGACCAGTGGCCATCTGTTGTTCTATTGTACTCCACTTTAAGACGAGCCAGGGCTACTTTGAGCTCAAGCCAGTTTAACCCATGCTGGGTGCCTGGTGTAATGTCATCTGGCTGGGGTTCAAGAGTTCTTCAGTCAGGGGTGATTTAGATGCACAGCAGTTCCTCACCCTCTCCTGGTACTTGATCTCATAATCCAGGATCACGCCATTGGGCCGCTCTGGGGGCAGCCAGGAGAGGCTGAGAGTGCCAGCTGTGGCCCGCATTAAGTGGACGGTGGGGACCGCTGATGGAGCTGGAGGTTGTTCAGAGATGGAGAGAGAAAAAGCAGAATAACTTTATTAGAATAACAGCAGATTATTTAAGGCTGTGACTCTTTACTGGTGGGTCGGGAGCCATTAAAGGGTCTCTAGTCAGTTCTGATAGAACAGACAGCTGGGAAATAAAATGCGAAATGCAAATACTAAAATAAAACCAAAATCGGAAGAGAAAACATTGCATATCGATCTTTACAGGATTCTTTGAGTGAATGAATCCAACTATGCAATATAAGAATAGTGTATTCTGATTACTGTGTGTAATAAACAGAATTTTTAAAATCATATTTCTTGTGGGGCAAAGGCAATGACAATGATTTTTTTATTTTTTATTCAAAGATTCATACATGCAACCTCTGATGAGCATGTTTTGATAATTTAATCTGCTAATTGCAGAACATGTTTTGATAATTTAACCCCCCCAATCCCCCAAATCTACGTCAAAATATAAGATATATATATATATATATATATATATTGTGACGAGTCAGCTGCCTCCTCCCTGATTGTCACCGGCACCCCGTCCTAAATCGCCGCCCTTCACCAGGCTCCCGACTGGAGTGGGTGTGTGAGAGGAGGGGCGCTGGACGAGTCAGGGCTGGCGGCGTGTGATGGGGCACACCTGAAGGAAGTGGAGCCTCATTACCGCCGCTGTTTAAAAGCCCAACGCGCCTCTCCTCAGGAGACCGGTCTCTTCCCCGTGCATGCACACTGGTGTCCTCGTGGGTCCAGGAAGGGTGCGTTGAGGGACTCCCGCGCCACCAAGACGTGAGCTGCCGGACCCGCGATCCGGATGGGAACCGCACCCGTATACACGGCCGACGGGCCAGGATGCCGGGCCGTCCATCCCCTACCAGCGCCGCGGCCAACGAGAGAGACGCGGCCGCTAGGAGAAGCCGCCGCCCCTCGCGCCCCGGACCAAGGAGGGGAGCGCGTGCGGCCGCCGGACTCCGCCCCTTGCCTGGACCCTTCCTTGATGAACACTGCCCGACCCACACAAACCCCGCAGCACAACGAGGACACCAGATCCCCTGTTATTTTGGACACTTTCCCCCTTTGGCCACTTTTATTCCCTTTGTTTTATGATTTCTGTTAATAAAAGCCTCTCCGAGGCCTGACGCCACGCCCACTGTGTCTGTCTTGTGCTCCTCCCGTGACACTGGTGGAGAATGCGGGCAGGCGGAGCCTAGACAGCGCAGTTGGGAAACGTCTGGTGACGTCACCCCCTCTCGCTTGCAAACGTTCGTGAGAACCCAGACTGGGACGGAGGAAAACTGGGGACAGCCTCCCAGCCACACAAGGGGTAAGTGACTTTTCCATTGTCATTTTACCCTGTGGTTGGTTGAGGCTGTCACTAAAACCCGGTTTCTCTGTCCCTGTTCTGGTGCGCTGCGAGAGGGAGGACCGCCCGGAGAGGAAGCCCCGCCCACTCCGACCGTTTGGAGCCTGGTTGAGGATGGTAGCACTCCCGTGTGGGTGGCGCCCTGGGGACGGGGATGTCGCTTGGGAGGGGGAATGTGACGAGTCAGCTGCCTCCTCCCTGATTGTCACCGGCACCCCGTCCTAAATCGCCGCCCTTCACCAGGCTCCCGACTGGAGTGGGTGTGTGAGAGGAGGGGCGCTGGACGAGTCAGGGCTGGCGGCGTGTGATGGGGCACACCTGAAGGAAGTGGAGCCTCATTACCGCCGCTGTTTAAAAGCCCAACGCGCCTCTCCTCAGGAGACCGGTCTCTTCCCCGTGCATGCACACTGGTGTCCTCGTGGGTCCAGGAAGGGTGCGTTGAGGGACTCCCGCGCCACCAAGACGTGAGCTGCCGGACCCGCGATCCGGATGGGAACCGCACCCGTATACACGGCCGACGGGCCAGGATGCCGGGCCGTCCATCCCCTACCAGCGCCGCGGCCAACGAGAGAGACGCGGCCGCTAGGAGAAGCCGCCGCCCCTCGCGCCCCGGACCAAGGAGGGGAGCGCGTGCGGCCGCCGGACTCCGCCCCTTGCCTGGACCCTTCCTTGATGAACACTGCCCGACCCACACAAACCCCGCAGCACAACGAGGACACCAGATCCCCTGTTATTTTGGACACTTTCCCCCTTTGGCCACTTTTATTCCCTTTGTTTTATGATTTCTGTTAATAAAAGCCTCTCCGAGGCCTGACGCCACGCCCACTGTGTCTGTCTTGTGCTCCTCCCGTGACAATATATATATATATATATATACACATATATTTTATTTTTTTATTTTTTTTTATTTTTACAACCTTTTCCCACCAAGTAATATTCATGTAGTGAGACTAACATGCAAAATGAATGATTATTATATTATATTATATTATATTATATTATATTATATTATATTATATTATATTATATTATATTAATTATATTATATTATATTATATTACACATCTTTATGGCAAGGCAAGCTTAGTTCAGATATGGTATGAATCCCCAAACACTTTTTAACGTTCTTAATTTAAACTTCATTACATTTGAAATCTTTACATTTAAAAATGTAAACCATATGAGGCTAACATGATTTTAAAGTGTACATTACTTAGAACTTTCAAAGTGTTTTCAAAGATGTGACAATGTTTTATAAAAACGATAAGCCATTTGAGCCTTTGCTTTACTTTGATTTGACCGGTTTGGTGCAGTTTAAACGGTCTCTTGTGGTTTCCTGGTTTATTAGACAATTGAAAATGAATTTCTCACCTGCTTGATTGGTGGTGATATTGACAGTGGCATATTGCGGGGTGGATGGGCTCTTGGGGGACACCCCGTTGACAGCCTGGATCTCAAAGCTGTAATGGGTGTGAGCCTGTAGATTCCTCACCGCCGCCTGCCTCTCGGCCAGACCCAGACGCCGCGGGGACACCTCCACGTTATCATCACACCGCGCACAGGACCCGCCATCGTGCAGGCACTTCTTACACACCACGTTATACACCACGTCACCTCTCCCGCCCAAATCCCGCGGCTCGGACCACTCCAGTGACACAGAAGTCTCGTTCACGCTGGAGATCACGTTTAATGGAGCCGAGGGAACAGCTAGGAAGACAACGGTAAAGAGTTATACTCGTGAAAC
The DNA here is from genome assembly GCF_023724105.1 of Carassius gibelio. Taxonomy (NCBI): domain Eukaryota; kingdom Metazoa; phylum Chordata; class Actinopteri; order Cypriniformes; family Cyprinidae; genus Carassius; species Carassius gibelio. The sequence goes on from NC_068397.1 coordinate 6,329,481, forward strand.
ATGTATAATTTAACAGGCCAAATATGATGTCCTGGAGCAAAACAGTTTCTGCACATACCCTACAGTCCATGTTTAGTCAGAAAAAAGATCGCTACACAGTATTCCAAGCCTAATGAAAAATCTGGAGCTTTAAAATCAAGTCTGTCATTGGTTAAATTATCTAATTATTCTTGCATATTTGTTTTCAAAAACGTCTAATTTACAATGCACTCCATAGTTAAATTGTCAGGGTCAAATCTCTAACCAACAAATCTGGCTCAGTGAATCATGATGTAAACTAATTAAATCCAGAGGCTGGATTTTCAAAGCACAACTGCCTAAGGAACTGCAAGCTTTGCTAACAATTATTGAAAAGGAATAAATATTTTTTTCCTTTTTTTGTGCTTACCTCCAGCACAATTCCGCTTTTTTTTTACTCTTAAATTACAAACAACATTCAGGCTTCCTGAAAGCGTTCAAAAGAACGCCGCTGGAAAAAAAGCTCTTCAACTAGGGGATTTTGCAACACATTGCATCAATGTGTGAATTCATGTGATATTTCCAATTAAATCCACGTGTCAAGATTCAACAGCGCTGAAGCTAACCGGTTGTAATCGCACGCTTTATGTGCTAGATGCTGAGAACCGACAGGGTTACGTTAGCGATCATGACCTTTTTATCAACACGCTTTCCTGTGTCATTAGTCGCCACATCAAATGGGCCGAATGCACGGGACAGACCTTTTCAACATATCATTAGCACAATGTGGGAGCTATATTAATTTGACAAGTGCTACTGATGATCATCACTTACAAGTGCAGGCGGCATCTGGGGGGTCGCTGTCAGCGCGGTAGTAGCCGCTTTGACAAGGGCAAATGCTGGATGCCCTAAAGCTGGCCTGGCTGTTGGAAGGGCACGGCATACAAGAACCCTCGCCCTGTTTGGATTTAAAGGTCCCCGGGGTGCACGCTAAAGGGTCATAAAGAAAACGGTGTGTTACAATATGTCCTTTTCAAAAATAAACCATACAAAGTTAGATTTATTTTATTATTGACTTTTTACGCTGTGTTGAATGAACAACCCAACTTGCTGGGTAAGGTTAGCCTAACATGTGTTGGGTCGTCTATTTACCTAGCCAATGGGCTAAAACTGGGTTTTAAATCTAGTGTCATATAGGGTGAAAGTTCAATCCATTGCCATGATAACATAATCCCAAAACTCTAAAACAACCATCAAAATTACAAGAACAACTTTACAGCTCAAATAATACTTGAAGAATTAATGTTATGTTTTATATTATAAACTTCACTTTCAGCTTCAGAATCCTTCAAAATGGCCCGATTCACATCCATTGTAAATGCCTTACAGAAACGTCGGTAGCACTTTATTTTACAGTCCTGTTCCTCATGTACATACTATGTACTTATTATAGTGATTACAATAACTATGTAATAACTATGTACTAACCCTGAACCTACCCCTAAACCTAACCCTACCCCATGTAGTTACCTTGTGTTACCAGAACTTTTTAGATAAATACACTGTAAGTACACTATAAGTGCATGTTAGTACACGTAGTGTAAAATAAAGTGCTAAAATAAAGTCATTGCCATTACAAGATACAGCCCTAAAAAAGCTCATAAAATACTCATGTTTTAGTAGAAGAATTAATGTGTTCAATATTATAAGCTTCACATTTCTGCTTAAATCAACACTGAACAGATTGGAGCTGAATAATGACACTATTGTTTTTCCAGAGCTGTTTACAGCAGAATTTGGATTTTTTTCTTGTATTTGATGAAGTTTGAATCACTGATTCCATTATTTTCCTGTTTATTATACTGCAAAGCTGCTTTGAAACAATCTCTGTTGTATAAACAGATTAAGGTGACTTGCCTTACTTTTAAATCCTCCAGAAATTGGCTTGTATTGTGCGTCGCACCACAACTTTTCTTTTTTCTTTCTTTTTTGTAATGGAGGTAATGAGAAGGATGACAAACAGAGTTCTTGTAGTAATTAATATTATCAGTTCTTAGTTGAGCTTAACTTGGATTAAACCAGGAATATTCTATATAACACTTTTTTAGTATTGTGTCGCCACTACATATACTATATTTATACATATACTTCAGATACTATAACAAAATTTTTTATTTTTTGAATAGAATTCAAGACATTTATACCAAGAATGAATCACCCAGGTTTAGATAAAGTTCATTTTCTAATTTTTAGAAACCGTACCGTCGAGGCAAACTGTGCTATAATGATGCACTAAAGTCAGTCCGTTTCATTTGGAAGAAAACGGCTGATGTAACAGTCTGGCTGAGGAATCGGCTGCTTTCAGTTTTTGCTGTAAACAATCCACCACACCCGTGTCTCCACACAACACACTGCAGTTAATGGGGACCGTGCCGAGAGATGTGCATGTCTGCATGTGACACCGCAGGTGAATTCTAGCAAATGCAGAAAAAAAAAAATCATCTTCAGTATTCCTCCCATGACACATATCGCTTCACGGCTAGTGTAATAAGACAGTGGAAAATCCGAGCGAGTGGCCCCTGCTCCCAGCCTTAACACGCGTGGCGTTACGCATTCAGACCGAGCACAAGAACGAGTCAGAAAGAGCTTTTAGAGAAGAGAGAGAGAGAGAATATGTTTCCTTTCTCTGAGTGTGTGTGTGTGTGTGTGTGTGCGCGTGAGTGGGCCTGCGGATTAAAGCTGGAAGGTGATAAAGGAAATTAGACGCACTCTCCATTGGCCACGGCACATCTCACGGCTCTATAGCGCGGCCCGGGAGAGTCGTTTATCAGTCCTTTAAGGCAAGCTCTTAACCTTGAACAACCAGATGGAAACAAATGAGCCGCCACATACTGGCAATCTCAAAGGAAGTTCCCCTCTGTCCACCAGTTCCTTCCCAGAGAACAGTCCAGGAGGCCCATCCAATTCACATTTTATTACTCGGAGCCCACCTCATCATTCGTTCGCACTCCCTCTCTCTCCTCCCCCGCTCTCTCTGTAGACTCTCTTTTAATTTTCCCCATTACTCTCCCAGACTCGCGTCTGCGAATTGGTCTCGCCTTCTGCAGAACTATCCGTCTCTGGTATATCGCTCTGTTAGGACCCTATCAGATGTGTCAGTGGAAGCTGTGGGCTGCCGCTGTTGGCAGCTTTGTTCTCTGACACCACTGCAGTCCTCCACCCATTACTGAGACTCTCTCTCTTCTGTGCTGAGCCCAGATAAAGTCTGCGGGGAGACTGTAGATCAGTACAGCGAATCCTCACATTGTTCTCCAGATTCTGGACTGGCAGCCGATACTAGTCTTGTTGAGCTCCTAAATTCTGGCCTTCTCATATTCACCTAAAAAATCCTATTAGCCGTTTTGGCCTTTGACCCCAGAATGCAAAGAGAAATCCAATTAGATAATAGTCTTATAACACTACTTGCGTCGAAGCCATATGACTTTCTTTCTTCGATTGAATTCAAATAGTGAAATACTGCAGAATGTGCTATTCATTTAACACAAGTGAACAAAAGAAGCACCATAAAGGTTTCATAAAAGCAGTCAATATGATTACTCACATTAAAGATATCCATTTACATTTATTTTAACGGAAAACAGAATACTCATTTACATTTTTGGGTGAACTATGCATGTGATTTTATGTGTGTTGTGAGTTGATTATTGTGTGGACATATCTGAAAATCCGTGTTTTGGGGAAATCTGAAAGCATACTTTATTGATAAAAAATGAAGAAAAATGCTATGTTTTCTTTGCATTTTATGTAGATTTTATAAAATATACAGTACACTGTAATTAAAAGTTTGAGGCTGATAAGTAATTACATTAAGTCTATATTTGTACTGAGATTGCATTTATTTGATGCAAATACAGCAAAACATTTTAAATTGTAAAATATTATTTCAATTTGTTTTCTATTTTACTATCATTTAAAATGTACTTGATTTCAGTGATGGCAAAGCTGAATTGCTTCAATTGTTAACCACATATACAATTGAACATGATTGTGATACATAACACTGTCACGTATCAACAGATTTACTCACAGAAACATGAAAACTTCAAATCTATTTGGAGCCACATGTCAATACAAACTCATTTTTAACATAAAAATAGCAAACCACTAGTCCACATTATGAAAAAAGTTCTTTGAACGTCAAAAAGAAGCTACTTCATGTGAAAATGTAGTTCTGATCTCCAGTATGGGGTATTGTGTGTGCAAAAAACGAGTTTTGCCAGTGACTGCCTAAAAAAGAATATAAAACCCTCTGACCTGCAAGCAACCTTTGCATTGCTTCAGATAGATTTTTATAATCCATATTGTGGCATCTGCCAGCAAACACTCAAAAGCTTTAACCAGAATCCGCTTTCCTCTGATTTAAAAAGCCAAACACTTACCCTGGCACTGAGTATCTTTCTTGGCCGGCTCAAAGCCCGGCATGCAGGTGCACGCTCCCACAGGAACCATCCATTCTCCATCTCCGTTACAGTACAGTTTTAGAGGGACCGATTCCTCTACGGCGTTTGGCACACAGGCTCCGGCAGCGATGACCAGAGAGGTGGCCTCGGCACCAGTGGCCGTCTCGGGGAAGACAGCGAAGTTGGCAATGGTGGTGGAGCACTTTTTAAAGAAAACCCTGGCCGAGATGAGGGACATGCAGGCGCCCAGGTCCTGGAAGGCCAGGTAGAAACCAGCTTTGGAAAGTGGACCGAAGCTCCGTACTTTGGTGTTGACGATTCCAGACTCCAGCAATGAGAAGCTCTCGTCAGGGGCTATGGTGTCCACCTGGGACAAAAGACGATAGAGAATGAAGACATGTTTGTCCAGTCACAGGAATGTGAATTTATTTCTCCATAGATGCATCTAGAAGGGAACCAAATATTCTGTCATCATTTACTTGCCTAAATCATTCTATGGTCACTTTGGTGATTTTTCTTTTTCATTTCACTGGTCCATTGTCTAACCCTAACCCTAACTAATTCCAGATTTTCAGAGTTGTATCTCAGCCAAATATTGCCCTATCTTAACAAACCATTCATCGATGGGAAGCTTATTTGTTCGGTTTTCAGTTTCGAAAAATTGACACTTAAGACTGGTTTTGTGGCCCAGGGTCACATATAGAAGATAAATATAAAACAGGATTGGAACAACATGAGTTAATGATGACAATATCATTACATATTTGTTATATTCCCAATTAAATAGTTAAGACAGCACCAGTCACCAAAACACTGTAAACTCATGCAAAGGCTTAAATTAAAAGAAGTCATCATTCCGGCTGACCTTTACATAGGGGGTCTCCCTCCATGGTGGACTGCTTGCTGTGGCCATGTCTCCATCCGATTCATAGTAGAACAGATTAAAGGTCTCCTTACAGGAGCCGGGAATATTGGGAATACTGCCACAGTCCCGCACTGAGAACTTGAGCTCCACGTAGACTCGAAGGACTCCTCGACGGGGGATGAAGTCTGTCCGGAGCCAGTTGTTCTGATTAGGCTCCAGTACATTACAGACCTGGTATGTCCTGATGGGGCTCAAGTGGTCATCATATCCACTCACTTCCTCCCACTGAGAAGGGCAGAAAACACTGTCACCGGCTGCACAATGATTTCTTGAAATGTAATGTTCAATTGAAAAATGTCTTATTGAGTTGTTTGCTTCCAAAGAAACGAGCAGACCATCAAACCCAGTGATGCTGTACCTTGTGACTTTGCTTACTCTTTATGTAGTGAAAAAAAATAAATAAATAAATAAAATATATATATATATATATATATATATATAGATTATATATATATAGATTATATATATATATATATATATATATATATATATATATATATATATATATATATTATATATATAAAGTTTATAAAGAATCTAACAGTGTCCCGACCAGGTGCAATTTAATAAAGCCATCTTCACTGTTATCATGAGTTGTTATTTTTTTAATGACCATGTTGTAGTTTCTAAATTCAAATTTATTTTGATATTATAAAGTCAAACATGTAAGGATGATACAACTGTCCTGACATGATGAACAATCGGTCAGTCAATCGATCAATCAATCAATCAATCAATATTAGCATTTTCTTTGACATACTGTATTATTATACCTATTAAAAGCTTCACAGCTTTTTTAATATTCAAAAAAACGTGGTTCAATCAACATGCAGAAACATACAGAAAAATTTAATCAACAAAAAAAACATTAGAAAATTATCTCATAGAAAGGACCTTCAAAAATGTGTGTCAGTGTCAATGAGTCTCTTCAAATGTCAGATCATTTTCTTTAGGAAAGGTTCTGGTTTTAAAATGTCAAGTGGTGCGACTCAAAAAAGTACATCTGAATTAATAATTCATATTTGTTAATACGAAAAGGTTTACCTTTTTGCCTTAAATTACTGAAATGAAACAACATTTGAGATATGTATACTCCATGTATTACAAGAAAATATGAATTTTTACTCGCCGCATGCCATTGACATTCATAGACATTCTTCGTCATTGAGTAGTGTATAAACATAACATATTTTCAGATTGACTTAATAATCATGCCACATTTCTTGTTTACCATGTACTGACAAATTATCATTGGAAAAGTGTCACGTCATGTCTGGTTAGGACACAGTGTCAAACAAAACCTAAAAATCCTAAAATGATCTGGATCTAGGGATTGTTATGAAGACAATACCTAAGTTGCCTCGAAGCAGCACTAAATGGAAGTAGGACTAGTGAACGACTCAGATGCTCAATTAAATTCATGTCGCTGGTTAGGGTAAATAGAAATGCTTTCTCAAAGGTGACATTCGGGTTGCCTGAACTTCTCACAACACAATTAAGAGGCATCACAGCGAGGGGTAGCATGTGTTTATCTCCAGGTGTGAAGGAACACATTACTTATGATGATGCACGGCTTTTGAGATGCCAGACATCGAGCGCCAGCCTGCGGAAAGGGCTGTGCTGCTTAAGATTGTTGCCATGGCAACCCATCATTTCCATTGACTGACTTCGCATGCACATTCCAAAGACAAGTCATACTACGGGAGCGAGTGGATTTGGATGGGGGGGGGGGGCGGGGGTGTCGCGCTTTAGGTCAGACTCGCTGTGGTTAATTTCTTCACCAGTCACAAGTGTAAAATAAACCGCTGCTTGCCAACAGAGAGGTTGTGAGCAATCGTTCTTGTTAATGGCCACCCTTCATTTGTCTCATCAATACATGGGTTGATTAATATCCACCCTTCTGGACAATTACAAACAGGAAAACGCTATAACTCACCCCGCTTTCTGGATAGGTGGTCCACGCCAGCTCTGTAGTAGCCCACCTGCTGTCCATAAGAGTCTCTGTAAAACAAGCAATCAATGAGGCTCTGGCAACATCAGCCTCCATAACAAACACAACAGAGCATCAGCGCGCTAAAACCTGTCATTTAAACGCGTACGTATCAAAGCACTTCACTCATTTGAATTCCCCGCATAGTCTGCGGAAGGCCTAATCGCTGTTTTCACTCCGCACACTAATAATGTGATCCGCATTTATCTACCCACTCCAGCTCTGGCCTGTGGCTGATCTGAGAACAGATCCTGTTGCGTACCGCAGGGATGCTCGCAGCACAGTGACATTCTGCATCCCAGGCGCTCGCTGTTCTCTAAATACACTCCGATCAGTGGAGCGAGACTGCATGAGCCAGCTTCCGCCAATGAACCGCACATACGAATGTTTTATTCACTTTGTAAGTCAGTGTTCGATGAAGCCGAGCGCTCACTTCAAATTAATGTGACACGCACACATCTGCGCAGCAAATCCGTGGAATATTTAGAGCAGAACAGCAACTTAGCTGATTAAGGCCCCGGCAAATACGCATATGGCAAACGTACACATGGCGTTTATGTGGATTGTACACCTCGCTTTTACAGCACTGTAAATCACAGAGAGAGTTAATTGTGTGATGAAATAGGGCATCTCGCTGCGTGAAATATTCATCAAATTGGAGGGAAGTTCTTTTGATGCTTTGATCAATTCCTTATGACCGCATTCAGTCTTTCCTTAAGGCTCTTTGCATCTGTGCATTTGGCTGCATTGTGGAAAACAACGTCATGATACTTCTTTTTACACAAAGCAGCTCATCGCAGTCTATTAAGAACAAACGAGTGCACAGGACGTTCTTTGAAACTCTGTTTTGTACAGTCAGCATATGTACAAAAAGCCTCATTATTCTTTCAAATCGTTTGTTTGTACACTATTAACAGAACGTAAGACTATAAAGAGAAACAAACAACATTTAGGGGCAGCTGTAAGGAGTAAAATAAGAATAGTGCTTATTCGTTTTATTAAATGTTTACATGCAATATTTGATTTCAGTCGGACTGTAAATGCTTTAAGGAATGTTCTCACCGATGATGATGGCTATAACAATAACGGACACTATAAAGTTTTAAAAATCACTCTAATTCAGTGAGAATAGGAAGTTCGCACCACAACGACAACAACACAGAGGAACAATGTCGTTGGAAACATGTTAAAAAATTTTTAGGTGATAAATGATAAATAAACTATTAACAGCTAAACAGAATCTACCTGACTTTAAAGCGTTTGAGCATTTCATAACATGACATAACTGAAGCGCGCCATTAGAATAAACAGAATATTACTGTGCGTTGACAAGGATGACAATAATCAAATGTTATAGTCATCTGGTTCTTGATAAGAATGGAACTCTAGTCCAAATGAAATCATACAAATACCGTTTTTTGCAAAATTGGACTAAAGGTGTGCTCACATTTATCATTTTCCAGCGATTTTTCACGTCATTCCAAATTCAGTCATTTCAACAGGAATCCAGAGATTTCCACATGCATATTCTCTAATAGCTAATCTGGCCACAGACATCTCATCAATCTGAATGCACCTCAACAGTCCTATTTATGTGACTGTAACTTGGCTTCATCCAGAATGTGTTGATCTGACCGCAATCGGCCTTGCTGTTGTACATTTACAGTACTAACGTGCAATGGATGCAACACAAGCATGGTATACTACTGGTCTGTACTGATTATTCGTATGCATTGTGTCATATGTACTTGGAAACCCCGATTAAGTGGCCATTCACACGAAAAGTGTTTTTGTATTAAACAGCATGCGATGTAGTGTAGTGGAATGAACAAAAGAAATGTACAGAGATACATTTTTCCGTGCCGTGCGAGGCACTGCAAAATATGCAATACACAGCGGTAAAATGTGTCTGTCTAGTGCTATGGAAAACAATGGAAAAGCAGCGCAGTGGAATGCAAAAAATAAATAAATAAAACCGTACCTCGATGACTGTGCATGTAAATTAAGAAAGTGTTGTAATAAAACTGTAAATGACAAAAACTGTCACCCTGTTTCAGACCACAGTAATGATACTAACTAACAGGGTCAAGTTACGTATGGTTTGTTTTATATTTAGACACCATAGTGCCTGGAAGGCTTCTGACAGATGGACTGACTTGACACAGGGGACCCTGGATGCAGCCTTATACTTTTCCTCTTGTCATGAGGTGCTTGCCCCACTTGACCTCCGTCTGAAGTGTAACTAATGTAGTCTGCAAAGAAACCTGCTCGGAAACTAGACCTATGAGTCAAACACCTACTCTCTCTCTCACACATTATCGATCGAGATCCTCACATTGAAAGTGATGAAGAATTGAGGTAGTCATGGCCAAGGTGAAGGAGTATCTGGCTCTACTGTAGCTAAGGATTATTGGGATATGATCGAGGTACATAATGAAGTCAGCTATGCATAATATCAAACAAAATCCTGCCGGGAGACTGTAATTTTGCAACAAGGAAATTTTTTTTGTTTTTGCTTAACAGCAATTTGTTTGGAATTTGAAATTAATCATTCTCAAGCATTCGATTACATGGAGAGAGACAAACTGCTTGCATGCATTTTTCTTAAATATGCAAACAACTAATTTCACAAATGTAAAAATATATTTATTTACAATTTCAGGGCTAGAAAATATGAAAGGGACAGTAACCCATTCATTAGAGTCCTTAACAAGAATATAGTGTGAAGTGAACAAACCTCAAAGGTATCAATAGCTTTTCAGAAACCACACCTAGGCTCAATGTTGGCACGTTTCACCTAACCACTGTTTTCAAAAAACAACTGTCTTGGATTTAATTTCGAAGTGCATTGTTACTTTGAAGCGACTCCCTTTTCTCACCTAGTATATAGGGCTTTGAACAGCTGTGATCATGCAAGCCAATCATCATGTGTGGCAATTACACTGAAGTGATGCTGCTATCATCACTATCTGGGTGACTTAAAAGCCTTTGGGGTGAAATGTGTCACACCAGAGCAACAGGGGGCTTTCAGCACAAAGCTCATCTGAAAATCTAACAGCTAGATGGGATTTTTAATAGAGTAACGATCAAAGCAGTACACTGTCATTCACAAGACTCTACATTTCCAATCAAATTAAAGAGATGCCTAAATGTATACAAGCACCTTAGTTCAACAATAACTATTAGATTTGGTTTAGTCTATGGTTTTACAGTATGCTATATTAAGGAGCATGTGGACAGACAGCATCGTCTGTATAAAATACATGAACATACCATAACACAAACACCTCACAGGTCTGTGTAAAGCTTCCACAAACAGGGTCCCACACGGATTAAAACATTTCCACAAAACTGGCCTTCGGAAACTAGATTTATCAGAAAAATCGGAAACAAATGCAGTAGTAATGATTCAGAAACGGACACACTGAGCCCTGGATTATATGAACCCTAAAATCAAACAGTCATCACTAAAGGCTACACCTAAACGGTTTAATATATTAAGTATTTTCATTTATTCACTTTCATTTGTAAACGCCATAAAATATTTTAAATTTGCAGCCGTTTGCATCTACATCTCTGCCCTACGAATAAAAGGCAAAATCGCATTAAGGCTTATTTAAGTTTTCGTCAAACGAGAAGTTTTTGAGCCAGTACAGTCTGCGCGCTCTGTAGATCACATGCTTTAGTTATGTAAATATATATATTTTTTTGTATTACACATTCTATCGAATTAATAAAAGGAATAGCCAACTGATGCCCATTTAACAGCAGCTTGGAAACCGAGTAGCCCTGTAACAAAGAGCATTTACACTTACCCTCTACAGCGAGAATAACGGGTACCCAAAGGCTGTATAATAACAGCGAATAATCCATTGTCATGAAGCTTGAGGTTGCAACATGAATAGCTTGTTGTCTATATGACACCGGAATAGAAAGTCTCGTTAAATCTCAGCATTCACCGACTGGAGGAGCGAATTCACGCCTTGGGAAATTTCAGCCTGGGAGAAAAAAAATGCACGTCTTTCATTCACAACTGTTTGCGCAATGGAATCCACGGACGATCTCGATCGTGAGCGCGGTCTATCATGCTCGTCTACATGTGTGGCATCATCCTCATCCTCAGTGTGAAAGAAGCTGTTGATTCTCTGCGACTGCACGGAGGAGTGTCAGTTGCGAGAAAGGATGGGGGGCGAAAGCTCTATTGGTCCCAAGGCAAAACCCTGCGGGATACCGCTGATAACTTACAGACCAAGTACTCCCCCACGTTCTTTTATTTATGCATTTAATTATTTGTTTTAGAGAAGTGTTAAATCGACGTGTAACTCTTTTATTGTATATGCCACTATAAGGCAAAACAAAGCTCCAGAATCCCCATAAGTCGAGTTGTGGCAAATTGCTAATGTGTGAGTATTCTTTGTTGCACAGCGCCACTCACTGTTTGTTTACTGCAGGAATTGGTGTACTGTAGTTAAGAAGGGAGTGACTTGGCAAATGGCCACCAGGATACTTGTGTAACAGTCACCCAACACCAATAATAAAATCATCATCTAGCTTTCTGCTGATTAAATAATGGGCTGCATGTTGACAGGAAGGTTATGGGATACTGTAAACAATCTTCAAAGCTGTACATTAGTGATATCATGCACAGTGCTGAATATTACTTCAGAAATGTAATCTGGTACTTATTACACAACAGTTTTTTTTTATTATTACATAAAATACAGTCTGGTTACCACTTACTTCATTTTGATCTACAGTAACTTATTTATTCAGCTACACATCCAACATCTTGTACTAATTTGAAAAGACAAACATAAATAGAGGAAAATATTCTTTAAACTACACTATCAGCACAAACAGTTTCTTTCATTATCTACATGTTTTCACAAAAGCCTAATCACTGATTTTGAAGTGTTTTATAAATACCAATTAACACTCATCGAGTAACAATTAAATTAAATTAAACAACAATAGAACTAGTAAAAACGAGTCTTTTGTGATTGTAATAACTAAGCTAATTTTAGACAGCAAGGATTGCAACAATGTATAATTTACCATAAACAATTTATAATTGATATTACATTTCAAGTAATCACAACCAATTGGGGACATAGAGAACGCTATTACAGAAAATAAATAAATAAATAAAAGGACGACATTAGTATATGTTTTGTTAAGATTTCTTCTTTGGTTAATTTGGTAAACCTTACTCTCTTTTAACAATGACTTGTCCCTCAATAAATTCCTAATTTGCTTCTGATTAATAGATAGTAAGGCAGTTAAGTTTCAGTATTGGGTAGGATTAGAGATGTAGAATAAGGTCACGCAGAATCAGGCATTAATATGTGCTTAATTAGTACTAATAAATAGCCAGTATTCTAATAATATGCATGATAATAAGCAGCTAGTTAAGAGAACCTAAAATAAAGTGCTACTGCTAATTTTGTCTTCGAGAAAATATTGCTTAATGCTCAGCACTTAAGTATATGTCTGATTCTAGTTGTTGTCATTTTTGTAATGATTAAATACTTGTGTTGATTCGTTTGAATATTTAACTATGGAATTATCTATAAAAGTGCAAACTGAGAGTTCCCACTTTGAAACAAACATGTTCGTATTCCCTTGTTGCTGCTAATTAAAGAACTTTCTTAAGAGACCCTTTCAGAATGCGTTCCAATTTCCCCTCTTTTTTTTTCTTGCGAAATCCTTTGTTTGGTCTTAACACCTCAACTTGCTGAGGAGTGCTGTGATTACTTCAGTCTGAAGTAATCACAACCACAAAGAACATGATATAATCTCTGGGAAATATATGATTCAGACTCTGAAATAAACTGGGCAGAAGAAATACAGCATTTTAACCTAATCATTGCATCATGGAACCTGGGAATTTAGGGGAGATCATTCAGAGATTTGCAGTAAACAGAACGCAACTCAGACTCTTAAGGGAAAAAGCTTCGATCTTCAGGTAAGGCAATCTTTGATGATGCAAATGTTACCTGGTTCAGTGTTCAAATCTCAAGGATTTGGTATGGTCTGATCATCTGATGTAGTCGTGATTTCACCAGCAGATGCTCAAAGACATTGATCAAAGTATCACGCAGCGTGCAGCATAAATTCAGACCTTGTAATACACGCAAGACTTCAAATCCTCGGCCATCCTCACATCTGTTTCAAGCGGCAGATGTCAACAGGAGCTTGTTTTTTAGTGTTTGGACACTTAGCCACTGGCAGAGGTTGGCTAGGGAACAGAAGACAGGAAGAAGAGAGAAAGATGAAGGAGAACAGAGGGAGGCTGCCGGAGGACAGGCACATAGTCAATACAGTAAGCTGACAGAGGTGGATAAAGCGCTCTCCCTGTGTGGCTCGCTTTCAAGACACTGCTGAAATATAGAGCTGCTCGGGCCGTACGGGTGCAATAGACTGGTGTGGCGATGAAAACAGCTTTCAGTTTGTCACCACTGAGCCTGCGAATCACAGGAATATTGAGATTCCTCAGAGAACAGGAGTAGAGCTGCTAAATGCAATCGCAAAGGTCACTGCCCTCTTCTGCTCTAACTTGGCAAACTATGAGCAGATAATGGCTATTTATTCAGTCGTTTACGCATTTGATAATTACAGAAGCAACAGAGCATAGCTGCGACCTACTTCCTCTCTATTCAAAACACTTCATCACACACTTTGTTTTCCTTTCTTTGTGATGATCATCAAGGCCTCACTGACCCCAATTATGATTTAAGCGGCTAGGGAATGACAAGGACCAAACACCGACTTGCAACACATCATGGGTGCAGCTAATGACAGCAAGCGTTTAGAGAGATTTTAGAATGCCCTGACCTCTTTCCTCAAGAATGTTTTCCATTAATCAGTTAATGTACTGAAATGTACAACTTTTTGAGGTTCAACAGTTGAATTACTTCTAATTATTTTTATGTATTTTTTTAAGGAGGCAAAAATACTAAGTTCACCTATAAAATATGAAAACAAGCTCAGATATCCAGGGTGTTAAATATATTTTTGCTTTTCTGTTATTTCATATTTTATAAGGTGAACTCAGTATTTTTTGATTCCGTAAAAAAAAAAAAAAAAAAGTGTTGAAAATAATTACAATTAATTAAGGTGTTTAAAATAATGTCCACTCACATTAGATGATTCCAGTCATATCAGTAGACCAATAAAAGCTGTTTTATTGTCTCCTGTTAACCCTAACCCTAACTCTATTTTGAGATCACATGACCAACATCCAAACCACTAGGTGTCAGTATAAGTCCAAGACCATTATTGCAACAATAAACAGACAAAAGGTTAATTATTTCACACATACATTTATCGTTTCACTTCAGAAGACTTTTCAGTAACGTCTGTACTATGAAATACTAACTTCACAATGGTTAAAAATGTGTTCAGTATGAATGAAATTCAACATTTGGCAAAACATTTCATCTGGGTAATTTTTTCGCCTACTATTATATGAAATCTATAAGTTCAGACATACAACACATGTGTTCCATTCATTGGACTTATGATTTTTGCTAAGCAGTATTGCTAAATTCAATAAAACATGCAAATGTGCATGACTGTATACATTATATTAATCACTGGGAAGTCACTGAGTAGGTTTCTAGTCTTTAACATTCATTAAACAAATATTCAGTCACGCTCTTCAGCGGTTTGGAGCAGCCTCTGTCATCTGTGCTTAGACGCACACCAGTAAACAATTGTCAGGTTTCAAGGCAGGGGCGGTGATTTTGGATTAGTTTTTGGTCCTCTCCTGTGGAATGAGATTTGGCGGATATCTTATATCAGCACTTTTACTTTGAGACACTTTATACAAATGAGTCCAGGGAAGATAATGTGAATCTCTTCATCACCCAGCTTTCTACATTAGGAACGGATACCTTAACTGGACAACAAAAAGAAAGCGAAAACATTTCCATTAGGATTTTTTTTTTTTCACTATACTTTTTCATTGGGAGACAATCTCAATAAGGAATATGGATGATTCAGCACTTTTTTTGCGCTGTTTTTGCTTCATGGTCTTCCTCCATTATTCATTTGCTGGCCCTTTTTAATCTCCAGTGGGCTGACTCAGAATTCATTTTCCATTTGGAGAGTGTTCCCCCTGTCTGCACTTGTCCGTAGCATTGATTAACTAGGTCCTTGTGGAGAGGAAATTATGTTTGGGTTTTAACACTTTTTTACACTGTATTTTCACTAATCTACCCTGTGTGGGAATGTGAATGAAGTTTCGCTTAGTTCAAGTGGGATTATGGTTTGAGGTTTGTGATCCCTGTGGCTTCTCACAGCAGTCTTCACATTTAAATTAAATTTGCAGGAATTTTTGGCGAATAATCAGGGTTTGTTTAAAACTCCTACTGAAAATAAAACATCTGGAAATACATTACCATCCCAAAGTTTGGGGGCTATTTTGTGAAATACTATTACAATGAAAAATGTTTGTTCTTATATTTTAATACATTTAAAAAAGTAACTCATTCCTGTGATGCAAAGCTGAATGTTCAGCATCATTACTCCAGTCGTCAGTGTCACACGATTCCTCCGAAGTCATTCACGACAATTTAGTGTTCAAGAAGAAGCATTTCTTACATTAATTTTGAAAACAGTTTTACTACTTAATATCCCTGTGGAAACCTTAATAATTTTGTTTATGAATAGAACGTTAGAAAGAACAGCATTTATTTAAAATATATGTTTTGTATGAATGTAATAGTTCTGATCAGTTTAATGCATCCATAAAAAAAAAAAAACTCGTCCTGACCCCAAACTTTTGAATGGTAGAGACAATGCAAAATAAATCTTGGTGAATGAACTAAACCAATTACTAAAATGGAAGCAATTGAATCTGCACTGACATTTAAAAGCAGTTTCATGCTTATTGAGATGATTGAATTTCACGTGGCACAAAACCAATTGCTTCATTTTTGATAGATTTGATTTGTTGCTCCAGCTGAGTAAAACGTTTCTCTGTACATTGTCCAATAACAACATTATAAATTAACCAACCAATATCTTTCTGAACTAATAATTGTCCCTAGGACTGATTAGTTTTTTTTTCTGTTGTTTTGCTATAAACAGTAAGTACTGAGACAGACTTGGAGCATTTTCCTAATGCAGTGCTCAAAGATTTCCTTTTTCCATTCTTCAAGGGTTCACAGCTGCCTTTTTTAATTTTAATATCACCCAAAAAACGATTTTTATGGAAGATTTCATTATAACCAAATCCCCAAGCACTAGTAACTGGCACCGGCCATTCTCTTTTTCTCTTCTTTTCTTTTCTTTTTTAAACATACAGTCGGTTTATTAAACTAAATCCCAGTACTGAACAGGTGCAACTCAATAACTGACATCACGGTTGATACTGAACAAAAGATGCGATTCAGTGCCATTAATCAATTTCCCGGCCTTCTGTGTTCCCATTTGCTATTTATCCAGTGTGAGACTGCATTGTTTTGAGACATTTTCACCGAATTGGCAACAGCTGGTATAAATGCTAAATGATCCAAATCCGTGTCTCCTTCTATCCTTGAACCTATTTTAACGTTGCCTTTGCGAGCCTCCCTCAAAGGCACCATCGTAGTTTTCAATCAATTAAAGCTGTAGATCAAACACCAAGCAGGGTCTGGCATCGCTTGACTGTGTGTCTTTTGGGAGTGGGCTCAGATAACAGTGTGAATGAAAACCAGCTTACCGGGGGGCTGGGTAGGGGATATTTACCGAGGCTGTTCTATATGACTGCCGCACACTCACAAACTATCCAGGGAAAGCAGAACTGGCTTCACCATAACACAGACTCCAGCAGAAGCACAAGCTGACATATGATATTTGGACCCTCGCATACAAAAACAAACCATGTAATGGTCTTCATGACTTCCATGTGCATACTTGAAACTCTAGTCCCCGTGACAATGGGGTGGGCTCCTTCAATTTGCCTGTAATTGTTTACATGTAAATTGTTTACAGAGTTGTTTCCCATAAAGTCAGACTGACATCCATTTTGAGCCGGCCAGTGAACCCACATCTGGGTAAAACTTCAGAAAAGCACTGAAATCCGATCTTCTTTCAAAGGTAGAGAGCATGGCGAAAGGTTCTGAAAGGAGTCCTGTCGGTTTCACCGTCGATTCCCCTTTGCGCGTAATACCTGTAGTGGAGTCATTAGATGCTAATTTACACTTGAGTAAATATTACTAGGTCAGTTCATTCCCTTGGGCCAACAGTTTGCATTAATGAATTATATGTCACCGACTTGGCTGTATGGCTACATTTCGTTCCATTAAGCCTGATATTAATCCGTAGAATGGCTTCGTCCCAAATGGAAGCCCTTGTCTGTGGTGCCAGAGGCCGATTCAATGGTGGTGCCAGGGCTAAGAGACAAGTATAATAAATAAAGCCTTGTAAGTGCATCGTAAAAATCACTTATCCTCATTTCGCGGTGGGCCAAGCTATGCTAGAGGGCAATCAACAAACATTTGGTCTGCAGGAAATTGCTCAAATCTGTATGTAATATTCAGAGTAAAGCAGGAATTCCTCCCACATGTGGCTCTTTGATAAGAGTTGTTGTCATTCCGAGAAGAACGCACAATGTGCCTTGCGATTCAAATCTGTTCAGAATCAGAAAAATAATAAATGAGATCTTTTTTTAACATCTTAATAGGTTCTCCTAGATGACAAAGTGATTAATTGGAAAACAAATGGAGACTTCTGAGAAGGATTTTCTTTGGAGAAAAAGACGCTATTATTATCACGTAACTCCAATAGGCTTTTAGTAGAGATCCCAATGCTGCAAACCTTGATACAAGATCTATACAAGATTGTTTGTTAGCGATTGTCCCATGTGCTTATCTTTTTATTACTTGTAAAATCGTGTTCAAGTTAATATCTAAATGAAACTAAAATGGGAAATCATCTCCTGAGCTGTGAAAGAGCAACTGTGGAGCAATAAAGTTTTCCTCCGGGAAGACTTATGCTCATAAAACCTAAAAACATAATAGCATTTAGAGTTATATTGCATCTGGTTACTGGTAACACCGTGTTCATGTTACTTAGTTTTTCTTTTATAAGAAAAAATGCTAAACTTTGACTGCTCTTGGAATTTCACTGGGAAGCAGGTTTCCAACCCCATGCTTGGTGTGACACAGCAACAATCAATATATTTTTAAGATAACCAATCAGGATCAAATCAAAACTGCAGCCATAACAAGTGAGAACAAATGCAACAGATGAACAGCTGAATGTTAATTTCTAATTAACCTGACTAGCCTCCACTTATACATTAGCCTATTATTGGTCTAAGCCGAGGTGTTGCTCATAAATTATAATTATTATATACATAACATAGTTTGGCCATATTAAAAATACAGTATAGGAAGTTTGATAAAATCTTGTACAAGGTAGACATCTAGTGGTCTTCCATCAGTGTGAAGTGCAAGGAAGTAAATCAAATGATTAGATAGCCTACACTTTAAACTATCTAAAAGTATGTTATTTTAAAAATAGGTATTGCAGGCTATACGGAGATAAAGTCGCATTACAGACATGAAGTAGGCCTAGTAAATATTTTGCACAAAACACATTTAAATCCCTGTTATTAGACTGGCTATATTATTTGCATCATATAAACGCATTCTGGAGTTGAATCGCATTTAGGTTCCTAATAAAAGAAACGCAGCTACAGCAGCAGCTGTAATACTTTACTACCTCCACATTACTTGAGCGTGAATGCGAAACGAGTTGCTCTCACTTTCAGGATTTTAGGGAAACTGCTCCCTGCAGTTCTCACAGAACAAGCAGCACATTCATAGGCAGCAGTCAGTCAGTCAGCAGTAAATATCTCTGGAGAATTTACTTCTCTTTCTCTCTGAATGTCACATTTGTTCAAACGCGCCTCATACAATGAGGATTATAATCTGGATCATCGCGAGCACTTTCCTGTTCAGCGTCATTTTTACCCAACGACATCGAAGGTAAGTTCCTAAATAAATATTTAGAACTCTGTATTATGCTCCATAAAGAATTTAAAGCTCTGATACGATTTTTAACGAATGAAGAATACAACGAATCCGGTTTGTTGTAACATTATACATAGTTCCTGTAGCCTGTTATATCATTTGCTGATTTATTACAACAGCAAATCAAAGCATAAATGGTTTTGTTCATTAATATTATTATCTAGTACTAATGTTGCGCATAATTTGAGTAATAGGAGCACTGCAGTCCTCGTGAAGTACTGATGAGTTCCAAACTATGTGCTTTCCCATATGTCCCAATTGTAGACCAGTTTTCACATGTGGCGGGAACTTGACTGGAGACACAGGACTGATTGGGAGTCAGGGGTATCCCGGTGTCTACCCGCCCAACAACAAATGTGTGTGGAGAATTACTGTAAGGACAGATGTGTGGGAGATATCAGTCTTTAAATGGCCTTTCTATCAAAGAAGATGTTTCCCACCATGATTCCCCCCCCCCCCCCCTTCATCTCTCTCTGTCTCAAAGAAACAAGCTTAATAATTAATATAACTATTTAATTAGCTGTGACCTAATACGATTTTTGGAGAATAATGTCAAATTTAGTGCAAAAAATGCATCTGAAGTGGCATTTAGATAGCTTTAGACGGACTGTTTAAAGCTGCTCAGAGGTGGCATGAAAACATTTATACAGCAATGATAACCGTATACTTTGGGGCTAAGGTGGGTCAGAGCTGGCATTATTTAGTCAGGATTTAATGTGGCATTTTACATTTTGAGCAACTTTAAGTCATCTTTACACAACAGAGTTAAGCTACTCTGCACTGTAAAAAATAAGTGTAATTTTAACTGTAAAATTTTGTAAAAACGCTACAGAAAAAAACTGATAATAGGTTAACAGTAAGTTCCCGTACTATATACAGGGAAAAACTGTAAAAGATCTAACAAAGCATTTAATGTAAATTTACAGTAAAATTCTGTTAATTATACAGCTTTTAGAAGTAAAAAAAGAACAAATCAATGTATAATTTACAGTCTAAAACTGTAAACTGATATTCCCAGAATTCCCTGCGTGACACTCCACGTTTGAAAGTATTTTGTTTAAATAATCATGTTTTTAAATAGTTCTTGTTATCAGTTATGTACATTTGAGCTTTATGTTACATCTTCTGTTGCTTAATGAAAGTTTTTTGCATTATTTAAGTATCACGTGTGTTACCATGATGGTGTTTTGTGTTTCCATAAATGTGCACCTTCTATATGTTAATATATACTTCTGCTTGTGGTGAAGCTACTTGTGATGAGCTTTGATACTTCATGTGGCTTTCTCTTATACAGTACCATCTTTATTATTATGGTGGTTGTCAGTATTTTCAAGGTACAAAACAGATTTAATTTTGTGTGTTGTTGAATTTACTGGTTTATATTCACATTTTCTTGTTTGTAAATTACAGCTTTATATTGTAAAATTAACAGTTTTTGACGTAAATGTGTTTACAGTTTTCTGTATTTTTACAAAATTATTCTGGCAACCACAGCTGCCAAAAAGTTTTTGTAAAAACAACAAGAATTTTTTTACAGTGTGTGACTTCTCAAAATTCTTTGTAAAGACATTATGCACATAAAAGCCTGCTCTGACCCGCTTCATCAGTATTGTTTGTATTTGTAATTCATTTATGCCACCTCTGAGCAGCATTGAACAGTCTATTTAAATACACTGATATGCCACTTTTGCAGTTTAAATTCTAATATAGAAAGCTGTGTAAAGATGTGGGTAGATATTTATGCTAAAAAGTCATTCTTTATTCTTCTCAATCTGATTTTACTATGCAATGTAACTGTTTTACATTTTATGCCATCTGTGTTGACTCTTTTTAACCATCTCCAGGTTCCTCAAGGGAGGGTTGTCTCCCTCTTGTTCAGAGCTCTGGATCTTGAGAGTGACAGTCTTTGCAGATATGACTTTGTTGATGTATACGATGGCCACATCAATGGGCAGCGTCTCGGCCGCTTCTGTGGTACCACCAAACCCGGAGCGCTGGTCACCAATGGAAACAAGATGCAAGTGGTCATGGTGTCAGATGCCAACACAGCTGGGAGTGGTTTCCTTGCTGTATACTCAGCGATTCGCCCAAATGAAAGAGGTAACAACTCATTACCATCCAAATATAGAAAGTGCCCTTCCCTGTTATTTAAGTTCAGCTTGACTGTGCTTTATTTTGCTCATCAGGTCATTTGAATCCTCTGAAAATAGAGTCTGTGTTTAGTGCACTGTAAATGCACACTTACATTTCTGGTTTTGTTTTTACTACAGACCTCAGTATTTCAAATAAATGTCCCAAAATCTGCAGGGGTAATCAAAATATATCCTCTTTTAATGATGAAGTAGTCAATATATCCGGTAGTGTACTCACTGGACCTTGCATTGTGCACGTTATTTTTGACAGACAGCGATGAGGTGATATTTAAATGATGTGAATTAGAAAACTGAGTGATCATAAGATAATAAATAGGCTATTGATTTCTTAGCTGGCGAGTATTCAGTTAAGTGACTGATGCCTACGAGTGTTTTATATCAATGTTTTTTAATTATAATATTCCAACCGTTTTTGACAGACATGCTAACATGCGCAAAGGGGTAAAATGCTTGAATTTCGAAACATGCTGGAGACATAGTTCATTATACTTATTTTATGGAATGATGCTTATTTTGTGTTTAAATAAATTACGTTTCTCAGAGACTGGCATGTTTGGCTGGTCAGAAGTGTTATGTTCAGTTGTCGCAAATTCGTTGAATTTATTACCGGGAAACGAGTGATTTTGATGCACAAAGATTTATTTAAGTGCATGAAAATGTTTGTTAAAACTGCCAGATTTTGCCTCAAATCTGTATTCCATGTCATCCAACTAATGGTAATCTAATGATTGTTCACAGCAGGTGACCGGTATTGTGGGGGTCTTTTAGACGAACCCTCCGGGACGATAAAGACCCCTAACTGGCCAGATAAAGACTACCCAGCAGGAGTAACATGTTCCTGGCATATTGTTGCACCTCAAGACCAGGTAATAATTCATAATTTCCATGCTTTTCAGATCATGTTACAAGTCATGCGTCAGTGGCAGCACATTGACAGGATGAGTATGAATAGATATCTTATTTAAATTGCAAATGATCATCTCCCTCTCAGATCATTGAGCTGAAGTTTGAGAAGTTTGATGTGGAGAGAGACAGCTACTGCCGCTATGACCATGTGGCTGTGTTTAATGGTGGAGAAACGAATGAGTCACGGAAGATTGGCAAGTTTTGTGGAGACAGCCCACCCATGTGAGACCCTCAGTCCATCACATAATATGCACCAATACACAATTTACCTCCAGTATTTAGACTGATATGGATTTTTCAATGGTTGATGCAACATTATTGTAATTTTCCTCACTATTTAATACAGAGTCTTATTTGAGTGTGTAACAGGTCTACAGTTTCGAATGTTTGTGGAACATGCTGCATTTATTTGATTAATTTAGGAATGGAAATATTATTACAGTGACTGTTTTCTATTTAAATACAGTACATTTGTGAATTTTTATTTTGATGGTAAGGCTGAATTTTCAGCATCATGACTCCAGTCTTCAGTGTCTAATGATCCTTCAGAAATCATTCTAATATGCTGATTTGCTGCTCGAGAAACATTCATTATTATAAAAAACATTGAAAACAGTTGTGTTGGTGAATATTTTGTGAAAAATGTAATGTACCATCATTCAAAAGTCTGGGGTCAGTAAGGAAAAATTTAAATAAATTATTACTTTTATTCTGCAAGAATCAGTTAAATGTATTTAATTACATACAATTGACAGTAAAACACTTTTTTAAATGTTACAAAAGATTTTCATTTCATGCAAGTGCTGTTAATTGAACTTTCTGTTCATAAAAGAATCCTTAAAAAATGTATCATGGTAAAAATATATATTATTAGTGTTTTTGGCACTAATAATAAATTATAATTAAAACTATTATTATTAATAAAGCACCAATAATAATTGAAAATAACTGAGTACCAAATCAGAATATTAGAATGACTTCTAAAGGATTCTGTGACACTAATGACTGCCTAAAAATTTTGCATCACAGGAATAAAAAAAAAAATAAAAAAAAAAAAAAGTATATTCAAATACAAAACATTTTGAATTGTAAAAATATTTCACAATATTTCTGTTTTCCCTATATTTGTTCTTTTTTTTTTTACTGTATTTTTCATTAAATAAATGCAAATTATTGACCATGAGAGACGTCTTTGAAAAACAAATTTAAATTCTGCCAAAATTTTGAACAGTACTGTACATTTAATCAGTCAATGCAATGCCTTCTTTTCCGATACACCTACTAAGCCTTTTATGATTAATAAAGTGTGTCCACACGGTAGATTAAGTTTTATTTTTCAGAGATACTATGAAGGATATATGATCATTTCCAACATTATTTATTTATTTTGTCTTCTAGGCCAATTTCTTCTGATGGCAATCATCTCTTCATCCTGTTCCTGTCAGACCTGAGTCTAACTGCGGATGGATTCATCGGTCATTACCGCTTTAAATCACGAAGTCTCAGCACAGCCAGTGCCCCCCTCACCCCCACGAGCACTGTCCCACCCACCACACCGCCCGCAGGTCAGTCCACAGCCCACTTTCCAGAAGGTTTCATTTCAAATGAAAAATGCAAGTAGCGGCATGGTGTAAAACTGCTGCACGTTATGGGAATAAACGTGTGTAGGTAATGACATTGGAATGTATTGAAGATTTATTATGTTTGGATCATATGGAAAGCATTAGTTCGGTCACACAGAAGACTAATGTGCTTCTATTTTGTAACTAAAGTGGTTTAACAGAAATAAATGTATGTGACTTTTGCTGTGGTTTATTCTCCATTTTAGTGTATAAGGACATACTGTAGCTGGGCATTATTAAAGCCAATCTTTCCACTCTCTTTTCCAAAAAGCCCTTACATATTCAGAAGGTCTTTGCAAGCTGAAATGCAAAAGGACTGGAACAATTGAAAGCCATTACTGCTCGAGCAACTTTGGTGAGTGGCCGCTTTTTGGTGCAAATGTGTTTTTGCTTTATGCAAAACAAAATAACAGGAGGGAATTCTGGGAGTTTCTTTGATATTCCAGCTTCAGGCACTTTTTCACACATTTAGGGCAAAGACATTAATCAAATTAGTCTTGTTTAGCTATGAAGTATCATTTCACAATCTGTATAATCACAATTTGATTTGAGGAAAAATACCAGTAAAATGTTTCATATTTGTAAAAGTCTCTTACGCTCACCAGGGCATGCATTTATTTGAAATAAATACAATAATGCAGTAAACATTTGAAGTTTTTTTGAATATATTTGAAAATGTAATGTATTCATGTGACACAAATCACTTGTATGTTTTTATCCTTCACAAATTATTTTAATAGATGGATTTGGTGCGAAAGAATCATTTCTTAAATTTCTTGAAATAAATTTTGCTGCTTAATATTTTTGTGGAAACCATGATACACCATTCAAAATTTTAAGGCAAGTATGATTTTAACAAGAGCATTCATCATTCATTAAAGATGCTTAAGATTGATCAAAAGTAACAATAAAACCATTTATGTTACAATATTTAAGACAAAAAAAAAAAAAAAAACTATAACACTGATAATATTAAAAACTATTGCTGACTGATTACCAATAATAACTGAGCTCCAAATCAGCACATGTAACACTGAAGACTGGTGCAATGATGCTGAAAATTACGCTCTGCATCACATGAATAAATTGTTTTAAATATATATTAAAAAAGAAAAGTCATTTTAAATTGTAATAATATTTCGCAATGTTTTTAAAACGTTAAAAACCAAAGACACTTATGCAATTATTCTAAACGTTTGACCGATAGTGTATTGCTATCACTTTATAATAACTTTATATAATAAAATAATTTGTCATAAAACATGTTGCTTAAATAAAAAATAGTATAATAGTATAATTCTGTTCACAGAAACAATGCACTATGCTGGTTTTAAAAGTGAACTAAACCTCTCGGCCTCCGTCTCTGTTTTAATAATGCTTATAGATGGAAAATGTATTCAGGCTGATACTGAGACTCAGCTCTTTTTTTTAATTGCAGTGGCAGTAAAGCTGCTGAGCACTGTAAAAACGGCCGCATGCATAGCAGAACTATGCATTCTTTATACATTACCGTGCACACACGTTTTATGCAATTGTTCAAAGACGAAAGCATGATTCGGTGAATATACGGTCTTTTTTCCCCAACAGTGATTACCGCCACCCTTATCTCAGCAGCCATGAGGGACCACAGCGTCCTCGCCACCTTCTCCATCCTGCACCTTTATAAGGAAGGAAGTTTAGCCATCCAACAGGCTGGGAAGACCATGAGCACCAAAGTCACGGTCCTCTGTAAAAAATGCCCTCTGGTCAGAAGAGGCGAGTATCTTTACCCTGACCTTGATCTACAGAACTTACAACCTTAATCATTTGAACTGAAACCATTCCCAGTCTGATGAACATTTGGCCAGTCCAGCAGATGTTTGAAGTTGATTGAGGTGGATTTCGGAAGGTGAACGTTTGCAAAGTTTTTTGAGCCCCCCAAAGTCCTTTGGCTCTATTTGTGGTGTTGAGATATTTCCGGCAGGATATGCCATTTCAGCGCCACGGTGTGTAACTTAAGCTCGCTCAGGAGAGAGTCTCAGTTGGTTTCCTTGAATCACGGACAGCTAGAATAATAATTCTCTTTAACCACATGGATGGTATGGGACTTTATTGTGCCATGCTTCACCTCAGCTCACTTAGTGTCGAAATATCAAGCCACTGCTTGGAAAATCTGCAAAGCAACTGTTTTGTTTTGGGGGAAATTTCTAGAAATGTGCCATAGAGGAATGCGTGTTGAAATATGCAGGAACAGTTTTTGGCAGATGAGAGGAACAGTTTAACATTAATCGTTTGAAGTGGAACCTTTGTTTAGGTGAGGGATTAAACAAAATATTTTATACTTTGCCTCACATTATATGAAGGCGATATCATATATACGCAGTACATGGCTGTGTTCTTTGGTCATAAAACAGTTAAATGGACAATTAATTGTATTTAACTCGTCAATGGCGGGTAAAGGGTTATCTCGTCATTTAGAAGACAACGCTTCCCCGCCATCAATGAGTTTTTACGGCTTTTCGTGTTTTCACTGTTATACACTCGGGGGCGCTATTACACATCTTCTGAACAAGTACAAATCCTCCCGAAAAACCCCCACACATGAACAGGATGGAGAAACAAGGAGTCTCTTATGTAAACAGATGCTTATTAAAAATAACGTGGATCAGCAATAGACAGCATATAAATGAAAACTGCATAATGTTATGGAATAAAATGTTGATCTAGGAAGTGGTACCGTATTTTTCGGACTATAAGTCGCACCTGGGTATAAGTCGCATCAGTCCAAAAATACATCATGACGAGGAAAAAAACATATATAAGTTGCACTGGACTATAAATCTAATTTATTTAGAACCAAGAACCAAGAGAAAACATTACCGTCTACAGCCGCGAGAGGGCGCTCTATGTCTTCAGTGTAGACTACAGGAGCACTGAGCAGCATAGAGCGCCCTCTCACGGCTGGAGAAGGTAATGTTTTCTCTTGGTTCATTTCTCTCGTTTCATGTCAAATTAATTTTGATAAATAAGTTGCACCTGGTCGCAGGACCAGCCAAACTATGAAAAAAAGTGTGACTTATAGTCCAGAAAATACGGTATATGTCTGTGCAAGCTTTGGACGTGTTGATGGAAGCCATTTACTGGATTTATGCTTTAATAATGGTACTGAATATTAGCCAGATGAAGACAAAAATGCGATTTTCTCAGCTTTTTGCTCAAAATCATGCATTTTTATGAAGCCTACCTATATTTAAGTGTTGATAAAAAGGAATGCTTTAAGCTAGAATAAAACAGATTTTTTTTTTGTTTAAAAGTAGAGGCTCTGATCTTTATTTTGGTGTATTGCATATTCAAAAACAAAATATACTATAATATAATAAAATATACTTTACAGTTTTTTAAAAATGCTGGCAGGGAAAGTTAAAGAACAGAGCACTCTGCACACATTTATTGTTACAATTAATTTAAAGTACATTTGAAATCATTACGTTTGTCATGCTTTAAAGATGTAAACTTGTTTTGATGTGTTTATGAGCATAGTAAAGCACAATTGTAATTTTAATTTTAATTTGTTATTTGATATAATTTTTGATTGTAATATATTTTAAACGTACTAAATTGCAACTTCATCATAACTATTACTTATTGCAAATACATTTAATTACACATCATACAAGTTTCAATAGAAATTACATTAAGATATATTTGTTTACCATTGCAATGTACGACAGTACACTCTTACCATATTTCATAACCATATTTTCTTATAAATTAGATTATTTTTTTTTTTTACAGAACATAAACGCAGCACGATTGTGATTTTATACAGGTTTTATACAATAGTTCAATAAACAAGATGTTCTGTCATAATTTTTCACCATTTGAAAGTCTTTCTTTTGCTGAACACAAAAGTAGTGTTATTTTGGTTACGAACATTCTTCAAAATATCTTCTATGTTCAGCAGACGAAATAAACTCATACAGGTTTGGTACAGCTTTTAATTTTTTTTTACCAGCAGTTGACAGAAGATTCAATTTTGGGTGAATAGTTTAATATTAAGCAATGCACATTTAAAATAACTTTAACATTAACAAGTCAAAGCAGAACCACTGAAACACTGAGCAACATACGGAACTGCCATTTAATTCATCCACTCATTTGTTTGGTTTCAGGGCTTAACTACATTGTCATGGGACAGACAGGAGAACAGGGACAAGGTGTTGTGTCTCCTCATAACTTTGTGATGGCCTTCAAAACCAAGAAGCAACGGGATCTGGGAGTGCTGAAGAACATACGCTGCTAATACACACAGGTCACCTCCATGACTGTTCGTTTCTATCACTTCACGCTTTTGATAACATTCATACCTGAAGGACTCTTTCAGTATTTAAGAGTGGTCTAATTTGTTTCATATTTCTGAAGCACGTTTACTCCAATACAGAACATTTAAAAAAATCTATAGTTCGTATGTTTGTTTGTTTTTAACGTTGAGGATCATTTATTGTGTTTTGAAATATATCTGACCACATGAATCAACGATTCCCTCACATTCAGTTAAACTCAGAAGCTGCAGAGCTTTCTAGAAAGACCTGTATATGAATGAAAGCACTCGCTACAAAACAAACTCTGTCATTTGCACTCGCTGCGGGGTGGTGACATTTACGTTCCGGGAGATCTCGACATGCTGGCCTTTGAATCTGACATTTATCCAATCTATCTAGTGTTGTAATGAGTAACGAAAGAAGATTGAAGATGACAAAATGAAATGTTGTCAAAATGAAGTGCAGTGTGTAATTGGCATCTATCTATATATATATAAGAATGAAGAAACATATATATTTATATATTGAAGAAATCTACTTTGGCATTTAAACTGGCATATTAGTGTTGGAACTGGGCAGCAAACTCATTAAAATACTGAGATCTGCTAGAGTTTCTCTCCAGTAATATAATGCAGTAGAGAGAATGAGGCACATTGTTAAGTGAATCCACTGTGCCCAGAGGGGGCTTCCGGTATTCTCCTGGGGGAAATCAAGCGTAGCTCTACGTGATGGTACAGTTGTCAAAGGGGAACACTCAGCTCGGCTGAAATGATCCCAGAAACTCCGACACATCTGGAGTTTCACAGTGACACTGAGAGACTCTCTCTAGAGGAGAGCTGGACTCGCTCAGCGGTGGCAGTGATGAATGTAAATAGGAGGCAGAGTCCAGGAAAGTGTTTGCTTTTATAAATACATCTCTGGCCACTGTTAAATGACGTGGATGCTGGTTTAATTATTCTTTCTGTCTATTTGGAGAGCTGAAATGGCTTGAAAAGATTTCGATTTTGGCATTCGTTCTGCTTTCGACTCACATTTCACCGTATCATTTCCTCCTCTGGATTACAATGCGCTGCCCTGGATGAGCAAATATTGTTTAGACTGACATCCAGAATGTGGGTCTGGAAGCCAAAACAGGTTGCCAGCTGCATCTAAGCTTGATTAAATAACAAACGCAATGAATGTGCAGATATCTACATGGCTCAAATATTTCTGGTGGACACCTTTATTGACGCACTGTAAAAATATCCAGCTATTTACAATCTGGCTCAACTGAAAGAATCACTTTAACGAGTCAATGAATGAATCAAAACAGTTATGCACAATTATTAAGGAACAGTTCACACAGAAATCAGAATTTCCTTGCGATTCCGTCTCCCTCGGGCCTTCCCAGAAGTAGATGAGTTTGTTTCATCATCGGAACAGATTTGGAGAAATGTAGCATTGCATCACTTGCTCACCGATAGATCCTCTAAAGTGAATGGGTGCCGTCAGAATGAGAGTCTAAACAGCGGATAAATCATCACAATAATCCACAAGTAAGTAGTCTGCAAACAAATCCATCAAGACTGAAAACATGAGCCCTAAATCTCTACTATTAAAAGTAATCTCGTCTGAATCAGGAGAGACATATGCACATATCTATTTACAAGCAGTCCAAAACAGTTCTAAAAAAACATGTCAGAGGATTTTGATGTGAGAAGACAACAGGAGATGGACTTTTTCACAGTGTTACTATGGATTACGGACATGTATTTTGGCCAGATATTATGGATTAAAACATCTTAAAAATGGATTTGTTTCCTATAGGTATGCAGCTTTTCGCGTGCATGATTAATGTATTTTCCGGACTATAAGTTGCAATTTTTTTTCATAGTTTGGACGGTCCTGCGACTTATAGTCAGGTGCGACTTATTTATCAAAATTAATTTGACATGAACAAAGAGAAATGAACTAAGAGAAATGAACCAAGAGAAAACATTACCGTCTACAGCCACGAGAGGGCGCTCTATGCTGCTCACTGATCCTGTAGTCTACACTGAAAACAAAGAGCGCCCTCTTGTGGCTGTAGACGGTAATGTTTTCTCTTGGTTCTTGGTTCTAAATAAATGCGACTTATAGTCCAGTGCGACTTATATATGTTTTTTTCCTTGTCATGACGTATTTTTGGACTGATGCGACTTATACTCAGGTGCGACTTATAGTCCAAATCAGCTGTTTGGACTCTCATTCTGATGGCACCCATTCACTAAAGAGGTTCCATTGGTGAGAAAGTGATGTAATGCTACATTTCTCTAAATCTGCTCTGATGAAGAAACAAACTCATCTAGATTTTGGTGGGTGAGTACATTTCTGATCATTTTCATTTTTGGATGAACTGTTCATTTAAGAAAATGACATCATCTCTGAATAATCTACATGAAGCGTATTAGCTAGGAGAAATGAAACAATCAGTGAAATGTAATTAATAGGAGGTCAATTAATCAAAGACGAAATATTCATGAAGAAATGTTTCAAAAAACAAATGCATGAAAGGATTGGTGAATGAGGAAAGTCGGGAGAAGAAAAAGTGCGAAGTGAGGGTTGTGCTTTCTGACAGTGTCCTTCAGGAAGGTCAGCCATCTGCTTTCTTCAAGCCTCTTCCCATAAGGCATGCAAACACCGTCATCACCATCTTGGGGTTGACCTCCACAAGGTCATCGGGCAGGGCATACACCCTGACTCCGATTTTTCGCGCCACTGAGATTGCATATCTGCGAGTGGGAAGCAGAGATACGGATAAGGTTGGCGTCAGATGTGTATCGGGGTAATTTATGAGGAGCTGTGGGGAGAACTTACTTTGCATTGTTTAGCCTGTCCTCTGGCGTCAGCTCTCCGGTCTTCACCATCTCGTATTTGATGGTTTTGGGCACGATGGTGTCGATCAGATCAATCACTGGCAGGCTAGTGCTGATTGATTTATCCTGGAATGACAGATTACAAAGAAGGTTTAAGTGAAAAAACATTTCAACTTGGGCATGTTTGATATTGAATTCATTGATAGTGAACGGGATTCACCTTGAAGCTGTTAATATAGGAGTCTTTCTGGCCTTGTTTCAAGGTGTTGTTCACCCAGTCAATGATAACTTGATCGCTAACTTTTTCCCCATCACCGATGTCAGACAGAACCTTCAGTGTGTACCTGCGGGAGTTATTCATTGTAATGAACTGACTAAATAATTCATATCAGCAATATTCAACAAGAATAGATGTGACCATAACATAACCATCTCCATACGGCATATATATAATCAATACTTTTATTCAGCAGGGATGCATTAAACTGACCAAAGGTGAGAGTAAAGAAATGTATAATATAACAAAAGAAAATTTTATAACAATTAAATTCTGTTCTTCTGAACTTTCTATTCATCAAATTCTAATTAATTATTTCAGCCTTATCCTAATCCTATATAATAAATAAATAAATAAGTTTGCAATTTCAAACGAATTATACAAAATTTTTATTAGATTATACACACACACACACTGTATATATATATATATATATATATATATATATATATATATATATATATATATATATATATATATATATATATATATATATATATATTAGTGCTGTCAAATAACTAATTACGATTAATTGCATCCAAAATTAAAGTTTTTGTTTACACAATATGACTGTATACTTTGCATATTTATTATGTATATATTAATACAAACACATGCATATATTTTAGAAAAATATGTTGTTAACATATATATATATATATATATATATATATATATATATATATATACACATATACACACACACATCTATCTATCTATCTATCTATATATATATATATATATAATATAAGAATATAAATATATAATTGTATATATATGTAATTATTTTCAAAATATATACTGTATGTGTGTATTTATTTATATTTATATATAACACACACATACACACACACATATATATATATATATATATATATATATATATATATTATAATTATCTAATTATTGTAATTATTTTATTAATATATAATTGTATATACATGTACTTATTTTCAAAATATATACTTTATGTGTGTATTTATATATTTATATATTATATAACACACACACACAAACATATATACAATAAAATATAAAATAAAGATCCACCCATATAAGAAAAACTCAGTGGCGAGTAAGCAGGTAGAAAAAAATATTAGATTAAAGGTGCTGTATGTAAGATTTTAACTCTACTAAAGCATAAAAATACCATAATATGCTTGCTGATATTTAAGAAACATGCCAAGTTAACATACTTGTTAACGGAATGTCTGTAGTTGTTTTGGTTTGTCAAACCCGCCCACTGGTAGTTAATCCAATTGTATTTCGGCATCCTGGGTTGACAGTTGGTGGAAAACACTGTGTAATTCATTAAAGTGGGGGTGAAATGCTTGTTTTCACTCAATATCATGTTAATCTTGAGTACCTATAGAGTAGTACTGCATCCTTCATAACTCCAAAAAGTATTTAGTTTTATTATATTCATAAGAGAAAGATAGTCTGTATCGATTTTTCCCGGAAAAACACGAGCGCCTGGAGGCGTGACGTGTGGGCGGAGCTAAAGAATCACGAGCGCCAGTTGCGTTGAGAGCGTTTGGAAGCTGTGACAGCTGTGAAGGCTGAAACTGAACGAGAGCTGCAGCAGCAAGGACTCGCTCCGAGCGGGGCTCGAACCCGGGTCTCCGATGGGAGGCGGACACACTAACAAGGAGGCAGAGATATTTGAAGCAGTTTTACTCACCGCCTGCAGTTCAAACACACAATCGTGACCCATTTTCGTTGGGATTGCATCATCCTTAAGAAATAAACGATACGCAAATCCGGCGTCAAACTGGGCCTTGTTTTTAAAACAAGCATCTTTGAAATGCAGGGAACAAACACAAACACTTGCACAACTCTGTTGATGCTCTGTAAAAATAAACTCCATCCACTGGTCCCTTAATGCTGTTTTTTCTTTGGTAATCTGTGCAGGGTTGTCTTGCCCTGGCAACTAAAAACACACTCCTTTTGTGACATTTCGCGACGCTCTCGCTCTGATCAGTGATTGTCTGTGCACAGCCTCTCTCTGCTCTGCTATACGGGAGCACGCGCTCTTCCGGCAGAAGTGCATCAGGACCCATATAAGGAAATTCCGCTCCATCTAACGTCACACAGAGCCATACTCGAAAAAAACTTTCCGAAACTTGTGACAAACCGGAAGGAGTATTTTTGGAACAGAAATACTCCTTCAAACGTACAACTTAATTTTTGAAACTTTGTCCATGTTTAGCATGGGAATCCAACTCTTTAACAGTGTAAAAAACTCAGTATGCATGAAATAGCATTTCACCCCCCCTTTAATTGTCAAGTGCACTTGTTTATGTTTGTGTCATCAATCTGGCAACCTGCGTGCTTCAAGTCTGAGGAGGAGGGGTCGGGTGAAAAAAAAAATCTCCATTATTTTGAATTTGGACTGTAATACCTAGTTCAACCACTCTGTGTCAGTCCTACATACAGCACCTTTAATACAAGTCATATGAATTTTCCACAAATTCGGCAAAATGTAAAATAGTTACAAATTGCCATTGGACTGTGTTGAATCCTAAACTGTAAAAATAAAGTACCTTCTCATTAACTGCCAGACCAACGCAAGGGTGTGCATGGAGCTTCCTTCATTGATATTCTCACCACCGATTCCTACTAAGGAAAACTTTGCTTCCTTTTTGCCCAGTGCGACCGCATAATTACAATTCTCAAGCTACAAAACAAACATATGTCAACCAAATTAACATGACATGTATAATTCAACCCTAACAACTGCAGGTCTCCATACATAAATAGCATTTTTTGATGAAGAAAGCATGCATTTTGAATTCTGAACGCAGCTAGCCGGTACCCTGAGGCAGCTGTGCAAATCATTTCAGCAGGGACACAAATTCAACATGTTGCAATACAGCCGTATTTAATTTGCTGTCAGAAACAAATAGATTTTGACCCATTATTAATGTGATGTAAGAAAAAAAAAAATCTGACTGAAATGTGAGCCAGTTGTTCAACACATTCAGTAGCTTCTTGTTCTTTTTTTAAACTCTGATATAAAACTTCAATACAAACCTTCTTCATGTTGGATCCCAGTATAGGATAGGGAGGTCTATTAACTCGAGTCCAGTTAACAGGAACCTGGATTCTCTCATACAGCTGAAGAATGATGAGACCGTCTTGCAGATCACTGGAGAAGAAGATGGTAATGATGAAATTCACTCTCTTGGTTATAATGTGCTCAGGTAAAGACAATGAATCAATATGAGTTGTGTTTAAAGGTGCAGACCACCACTGATTTGTCAGGAAGTTTCTTCATAACACACCATATTAAATCTGCTTGTTATACCATTCACCAGATGAAAACTGTATATATAATCACTTAATAGTTTGAAAAAGTAAGTGATAGTCCACCTTTACTGTCTGTGATAAACAGTATGATCCACAATTTTATTCATATCTATCGTACAAATGAAACATTACAATATTGTTATATGGTTACAGCCCAAAGAAATTCCAGTCACTCCTTTTCATCTATCGATTAATATAACAATAATTCCTGTTTAATCTTTTACCACACTGTTAATATAAAGTAAAAGTAATTTGAAGGAAATTTTCTGGAATTTGGAACGTTTAACTTGCATTTGATTGTACTTTAGAGTTAATGGAAATGTCCATGAAATTAATGTAACACCAAAAAAAAAAAGAAAAAAAAAAAAAAAAGAAAGGTCTGCTAAATAAAGTAATATGAATCTAAATGTATGCACAGGTTACAGTATGTGCCCAAATGTAATACTTTGGGAAGTTTAAGCATTGCCAATATGGATGCCTGCCTTAGAAAGAACTACTAATAACTATAAAATAATATTTTGTATATAACACCATAGCATACCATCTCACAACCTCCCTGCAGATCCATCATTTAGGTATGAATAAAAAGTAATAAACTAAAGTCTTATGTGTTCCCTATTGGTTTATACTGTTTTTAGCTTTTGATTCCAGGGCCAAGACTAGTCCTTATGTTTCAGTGTCGCTGTAGAAAGCTCTGGCATTACTGTAAGCTGGAACAGATGGCTGTGTTACCTGTACAGGTGATTGACATGTGGAGCAACTCCCAGAGAATTCATCCAGTTTCTGAACGTCCTGTCCTCTCGTGTTTCCCCTGCAGTCAATGGGATTCATTTTCAAGATTATTATGCATTTTAAATGTTTTTATATGTTGACTATTTTGATTGGATGTCCGTGTTTATACCATACTCACATAATAAGCACAAACTGTCCACCATCTCATAAAATTAAATTGGCTACTTTGGCTGTGGTACCTTTATGATTTCTATATATAGACTGACAAACCAACATTAATGTGGGTAGTCATATGCTAATGATTTTTTTTAGTTGTAGTTTTCATAAAAGTGAACTAGGGATGAAGCCAGATCTAAAAAAGCTAGATTAGTTTCCCATGATAAACTCTTAGTAAATACGTTTTTAATAAAGCCATTTAAACCTGAATGATTACATGATTACATGATGATAGTCTGAGCTAAATATTATTAGTTTGCACAATAGACCTTTGTCATAATTAACAATAAAACCAGGCTGCGGTTTGAATAAATATTGTTATGAATGAAGCAATGGACATGACGGTAAAATTATAATTTTTCTCTTTTTGCAATGTAAATGGAAGAGAAAAGGCAGTTAACAGGTTCTGGCAAATCTACTTATGTGTAGGCTTGATGGCATTGACTACTGTATTCAAGGAGACAGAATGAAGAAGAAAAAGGAACAATCAGATCAGGAGGACAGAAGAGAGATAAACAGACAGTGAGATGAACCCAGTGACCCCAATTACTGATGTCACGTGTGACCCTCTTACACACACGTGCAGAACAGCCACAGCACGCCCCCTGCTGCTCACTCAGAACACTGCACGTGCTTTAACTCGCCAATAAACCGCAACGCCTCCAGAGCGTGCAAGGAAAACCTCGATAAGATCAGTTCAATAATTATGTATTCATAAAATGTAACCTGTAAGCGATTATCTTGAAACCTCACCTATGACGTCACTCTAAGTCACTTTACATTTGAACGTTTCCTGTTTGTTATCAGGTTTTATGAATTAATCTTGTAAGAAAAAAAAAAAGCTCAAAAATATGGTAGGAAACAATACACTATTAAGTTATTATTATTATTATATCTAGCTTTGTGTTACAAAATAATAATAATAAGAAGAATATGTAGGTGGTGAAGATAATACAGCCATTGCAAAATAAAGATTAAAATACAGACTTCTTTTTAAACTTGTATGCCGTTATGAATGAAGTGCTTTCATGGATGCAGTTGTTTGAGTATGTTTCTTGTTTTGATCATTGGAAATGTCTGTTTGGTAATTCAGACAGGATGTGAGCTCAGATGTAGAGCAAAGATAAGGCAGCATCATTCATCACAGGCAGTCAGCCAGCTCTCCGAAACACCAGAGAGCCCCAGGCTGCATACACAACACCTTTCTCACGTCCCATGTTTGGCACATCCACATATCAAAAATAATGCAACTCACCCTCAATTGTATAATCAATGCCATTACTGGCGGCTCGGTTCAAGGCCGGGTACATGTTGAAAAGATTGGCTACAAAGGCCATGTTGAGCTTCTGGTTTCCTGCCACCACATCACTGGGAGTGACAAACTGTCTGCAGTCCAGACGATCCGCCTGCTTCAGCATCAGCTCTGCTCGCCTTTCATCATCACGCTCCTAAAACAGACACTTATTAAACCTAAAGAACTAGAGATCTGGAGCAGTGCTCTAAAGCAGGTGATTATCTAAAAGACATCTGCTACGTGATTAATGGATGTTCTGTAGCACAATAATAGGACAATATGAGGTGTAACATTACAAACAATACGCTTTACACCCACATTCAGTCACTTTCCTTGACATGAAAAATAGACCCTATTTGCATGATTTTCCCCATACAGTATAAACATTGTTTTGCACAAAATGTAGTTAGTAGTATAGTTTTTATTAATTTTTGAATCCATTTTTTAATCACATAGTTGTGCTATATGTCGACGCACTAACATATTGGAGCCGAAATAAGATCTCAAGTGAAAGTTTGCATTGTCTGAATAAAATTTAAGTGTTTCTTGCTTATACAAAACCTTCTGTGGCACTTATGTGCTCTAAGGGTTCTCTAGGTGATTGTAAGGCCATTCAATTATTTAAAAATTATACTTTAACCAGTTTTAGAGTAAAATTCAATAAGTCATTTGGGGTGTCAATAGCAATGAGAATCACCATCGATAATAACTGATAAAAACCGATTATAAGCAAAACATTATGCATTATGATGAAAAAAAATATTTTTGTTTTTATTTATCTTTTTTTTTTAAAAGTAAATTGTGATAATATGTTCTTCATGGTATTTTGGCACGTCATTCTTAGGCTTAAGGGTGTCTTTGTTGCACATGCAACATGTACTTACTATATTCATAACAAATAATTATGCATAATTACATGCAAGTAACCCTAATCCAAAATCTAATCATAACCCTAACCATATAGTAAGTACATGTAGCTAATTAATATTACTCAGTACTTAAATGTGGGATTATACTGTAACAAGGACACAGTGAATAGTTATATTCTACCCAGAATTCGTCTGACCTTAAAGATGTCAATAATTTAAAACGACAGACAACAAAACTGCAGTGTATGCTTACTGAGAAGCGGAGCTGGGGATGGAGAAGGATAACTGGCTCCTGAATAATACTGAATGGACCTTATATAAGGAAGACGTGATAGGCGTCATATTCTTTTAGGTAGACATGGATCATCTGAGAGTCACTAATGTGATTTGTGGTGAGATGTGCAGCAACCTGGACAAGGTCTTTGTTGTATTTTGGGGTGTCAAAACCAAAAAGGGATTCGAAAAATAGTTATAGTGCTATAGCAATAGAAATTTTCACCACAAATATGTATAATTCATAGACGAATAAACCTGTCCAATTCTGATTTACAAAAACAAACCCAACACTCATAACCGCTCTCCCTTTTTTAGGTCCTTGTCTTGTTGTTTTTCGTTCTCATATTTCCCTTGGCTTTGTTTGGGCAGCAATCAGTGTTGGGTGTCAAAAAGTCAAGAAGTTTCTTATCTGCACTACATCATGTCATTAAGTGCTAAACAGTCACTGACACAGGAAACGAATCAGCATATTGACTTCCTCAGTAAAAAAGGCAAAGGCTGCCGAGCGAACATTCAGAAGGACTTACATTGAAACCAGACATGTCAATGTCAATCCTCATCTCGTCATCCACGTCTCCTTTAGGCGAGATCTGATTGAGCAGGTGGAAATATGCCCTGGAGTCCTGAGAGCAGAAAAAGGCTCTGTTTAGTTACACAAGTCAATCTTAACTGACATAAAAATTAAAACTCATAGAATTTGATGTCAAACCTGATCAAAGGCTGGACTTTTATGCTGCCTATAGGCCTGTGATTCATTTACCATATGGTATATACTTTAAATATATATTTAACAAATATATATTAACATGTATGTACATATATATTTCATAAATCCAAAAATATTTATACACTAAATGTATTTTTCTTAAACCCTGAAGTGCATTTTGTAATATATTTTTGGGTAACACTTTAGAATACTGTTTCTTACTTACTGAATAACTAATAAGGAATTATTGAAGAACTAACAGGTGATTATTCATTAACACTTAACTCACTACTGTTAACTACTAAGGAAGATGTGTTAACTAATCAGTATTAATATAATTTTATGATTGTGTTAAGTAACAGTTAGCTAATCAATAACTAATGAATTCTTTCATACCTCCTGAAGAAATACTATTAATTATCTACTAGTTAGGGTTCAAGAAAAATAACTATGAAGTAACTACTAATGAACAGTTATACGCAAATAATCACTAAAATAATCAGGCTGTGTCCCACAAATCATGTCCTTGAGTAAAAGTACAGATACCCCAATAAAATATTTCTCCAGTGAAATTATACGTAGGCCTGTTTATTTTCAAAATGACTTGAGGAAAAGGACAAGTACAAAGTACTACTGCACTAGCAACATTGTTACACTCCACTTATTAGCCTATAATGGAAATTAAATATGCATTTTGTTTGCTTCTAAATGTTTAAGCTTTGATTATAAAATGTTTGCTAAATTAGTTTAAATGTGGGCAGTATACATGTTAAAACTGAATAAAATATGAATTATATGATAATTCTTTATTAATTACTAAAGGGTTCACTATAATTTCACTATAGGCCTGCTGTTTCAGGTTCAAAATAAGTCCTGCAGAATTATTTGATAATTTATATTTATTACTAATTTGTTACCTGTATTTTCACTTTTTCTCAGGCTTTGCCTTACATACAGAAATTGAATTAATGGTAATGTGGTATATGCTGAGGAGGCACACATACAGTATAAAATATAAAAACTAAGGTAATTTTCTCAAAGCACTGGAGTCGTGGTGGGGTTCCTACTGGAAGCTGATTTCTTACAAAACACACTCACAAAACAATTCACTACACAGGCAAAACCTCTGTTAAATGTATTGCATTTATTAATGTTGCATTTTCATACTACTACTACTGCTAATAACTTTTATATGAAAGGGTCACAATTCAATGAAACTGTGTATAACTGTTCATTAGTAGTTATTTCATAGTTATTTTTCTTCAACCCTAACTAGTAGATAATTAATAGTATTTCTTCAGTAGGTATGACAGAATTCATTAGTTATTGATTAGCTAACTGTTACTTAACACAATCATAAAATTGTATTACATACTGATTAATTGTTAATGAAAAACTACCTGTTAGTTCTTCAATAAGTCCTTATTACTTCTGCAGTAAGTAAGAAACAGTATTCTAAAGTATTACCTATTTTTGCATTTGAAGGTATGCACTAAATATGTTTTAAATTCTGAAAATATATGACCTTTATCTATGCTATTTGTAATTAATATATTTTAATTCACTACAGTTGATATTCACTACAGTTCAAAAGTTTGGGGTCTCTTTTGTTTACCAAGGCTGCAATTATTTGATATATATATACATATATATATATAAAATGGGGTGATGTCAATTTTCAGTAGCAACTGATAATGATGACATCTTTAATGAAGCTTCTAAACTACCTTAATGTCGTCACTGAAGTTTCTGATTGGTTCCCAGCCAGCAGCTTTGAGGTGATAGTTGACCCATCGCAGCAAAAGGTCCTCGGGGGACATTGACATCAGGTGGTCCAGATCCTCTGACTCATCCAGCAAAGCAATTAGAGCTACAGAGGCATAAATACACAGACACGTGTTACTCAAACCTCTTAAGAGGCATAAATCAGTCACTCACGCACATGCATGCTTTTATTTATTTATGGCAGCAATCAACACCCCATTGGACAGCACCACGATTATAAAAATCGCAATTTGTGCTATTGCAGCAGAGTATTGACCTTCATTGCGTGAGATCTCAATGTCAGCGAAGAGGCCGATTTTTATGATTTGCCAGAGGAGGCCAAGCACGAGGTGAGGGGTTCCTGCTTTCATGTCCTGAGCATCGATGTTGACCACCGTGCAGCCAATAGCTGACGCAGAGTTGAGAGCCAACACCAAATTCTCCTGTAGAAATAACAGATAGTACAGATTTGTTGTCAAAATATAATGCACACATCTTTTATCCGAAAGCGTCTGAAGGCACATTCACACTAGAAGTATTGTTAACAATCGTTTTGATTCTGTGAGAATAGTGGCGTCCACACCACAACTATAACAGTAAGAAAACAAATAAACAAGAGTCACTTTCAGCAAATCAGAAAAGTGAATCACTTTAAAAAGCTGGAGCATTAAATGACAGATGCCTAAACTGCTGCACACGCTTATAATAAACAGAACATTATCGTGTGATGTTATGGATGCTATATATAGATACTGTTATCTATATAGCTGTCATTTTCAGTGTGTGTGGGTCTAAAGATGATAAACATACAGAAAGTGCATTAGGAAGAATCTCACAAAACTTATAAAGAATGGTTCTTATAAAAAACTTATAAAAATATGTATTTGCATGTATTCATACAATGATGCATTAAAAATATTAATATATTGTAGCATTATCATGTGGTGGTGTGGATGCTTATGTTAGGATTTTAAATATAGCTATATCTATAACAATATAGTGAGATCTATATAGCTATCATGCTTATTGTAAACTGGTTTTAAAGATCATTTAATAGCACACAGCAATATAAAAGATAGATAAAGCACATTGAGGTTATCTTAAAAAACTAGTTAAGAACATGTCCTGGTTATTTTTCTCCCAGAAATAAGTGTTAATGGGTCTTAGAGATAATTTAATAGCACACAACAATATAAAAGATACATAAAACGCATTGAGGATATCTTAAACAACTAGTTAAGAATATGTCTAGGCTTCGTGTGAGAGGTAGGTTTAAGGGAAAACATTAGGGTAAAGGGATAGAAAATACAGTTTGTAAAACATGCATGAAAACCCAACATGTGTGTGTGTGTGTGTGTGTGTGTGTGTGGTAGATTGACCTATCGAGAGAGATTTTCAAAGATCTGCTTTTTTGATGTTTGTTGGGTTACAAATGTGAGAATGCTTACGGTCATTGTAAACGGAGTGCACTTCTTGGTGTTGATGACCCGCTCATCAATGGTGTCTGCCTGTGAGAGGTTGATCATTTTGCTGTAAAGAGACAGCCGAGATGTTGTTAAACATGAACTGGTATTTATCAGGAACTGTGATGAATAATGAATCCCTCTGTGCATTTAACAGCATAACAAACATTACACAGTTCATCTCATATTACCACAGCAATATTCCGTCTTTCACAGATTTGAATAAGCTGTCAGTCTCCGGGTTCATCGGGATCAGATGCTTGCAGTCAGGATCGTCTGCCAAGGACTTATTGATCCAGTTCACAAAGGCCACTTTTTCTTCATCTGAGAACGGATTCAAAAACCAAACATTAGTAAAATGGCATTTGGTCCACATGTGTCAGGGGTCATTCATTGACAAATGTCAAATAATTCAGGTTTTCACTTGTTCTGAAGTAGTGCTCAAGTATAGCAGAAACATTTTACACATGTCCAAGTGAAACAGGATATTCAATATGAAAATATGTAGAGCTGGACTTGATTTTATGCCGCAGGAATTCCTTGGATGGAGAAAGTTGGGCATTTTATAGCAGAATGGAGGTGGGCAAACATTAGATAACCCGTTTCTACATAAAACCCAGAAATGTGCATAACTGTGCATAAATGTGCATAACATAACTAAGCACATTATTGTTTCACAGTGACTTCCATGAGGATAAACGCAACCACCTGAGTAAGAATGCTGAGTTCCTTCACTTGAGATCTTCGATGTTCCTCCAAACGAACGAATCCCATCCCGCCTGGAGATGACCTTGCGGAAAGTTTCTCTCACCTCTTTGCTTCTCATGTCTTGGTAAATCTGAAGAGCAAAGCGAGATCTCAGCTTTCAAAGTGCGTGGCACAATCAACAGATCAGGCCCTTTGACCAGCTCACCAGCATTTTAAGATAAGACAAAAGCCATAGCCAGGCTTACCGCAACAAACTCTTCAAAACTGATCTTCTCGTCTTTGTTGGTGTCCCCTTCCATGAACTTCTCCACAATCTCCCGTACCTTGTATCCAGGAATGTTAAAGCTGGCCTCTCGAAAGAGCTCCTGAAGTTCAAAATCGCTCACATAGCCACTGTTATCAATATCTGCAATGAAAAAACGCCAGTTTGCGTTGACAGTTGTCCATTCTTGCAGCAAACGGTTGGACATAATACTTCAGCATTACAATTATATGTTTAGAATTGCGTGAGGCAATGCTTAGCCGTAAAAAAAGACATTTATAGTCAGTTATTGCAGCTTTGATAATGTTTGACAAGTACCAAGTCAGATGATCCAAACTCGTTCCAATGCACAGTTTGCTAAGACTACAGCGAGATTCAGACAGAATTGAACTGACCGATTTTGTTGAAAGCCTCTCTCAGGTCCTCCAGATCTTCTCGGGAGATCTGTGTCACTTTGCTGTCCATGCTGTTCTCTATGCAGCAGTTCTCACCATGCAAAAGACCTGCCTAAAAAGTCCACACAGAGAGTTTGCGTGGTGTAAAACCTGTTTGCCCACAGCTGTATCTCTATGATAAGCAAATCCATGGTGGACACAACTGGTAAAAACACAGTTACAGACGTGTGCTACCTTCCAAAAGTGTGGGTTTCTTATGCACACAAAACATTGTTTTATTGAAAATACAGTAAAAACTGAAATATTATTATAACTTCAAATAACTGTTCTCTTTTTGAATATATTTTAAAATGTCATTTATTCTTGTGATGCAAAGCTGAATATCCAGCAGCAGCCATTACTCCAGACTCCAGTCACGTGATCCTTCAGAGATCATTCTAATTGGCTAATTTGCCACCCAAGAAACATTTGTCAATATCATCAGTTAAAAACAGCTGAGCTAGGATTTTTTTTGTTGAATACAATTCAAAATCTATTTGAAACTGAATTTAACTTAATTTCACTTTTAATCAAATTAATTAGTTTATGTATTAATAATAAAACATTCATATTGAAATATTCATGCAAATTAAACATGTTACTGGCCTTACATTTTTCTATGTTATATAATGTTTAATTTGTAAATTATCTTTATTTATTTATTTATTTATTTTTTAAATCAGCATTAAACGTTTAGGTTTTAGCATATTTAATCACCATTTGCCTTTACCCTGTTGGTTTTAAATCATGCTAAGATGTAATAAATGCATTTTAAAAGTACTGTACAAATAATATGAGACTATATAAAAGCTGCAAGACACAAAACAAGAGAATTAGCTAAACGCTATGAAGTCACACCACATGACGTGTCAACATCCCAGCGGTGTTTCACGTCAGATCCACAGATATAAGTCTTCAATCATCAATCACAGAAATATTACTGAATAAACAACATTCTGCGAAAACGGGAGCTATTGAACACATTAACATCAGCAAAATTCGCAGCGACTAGATTGTGAATTAAATCAAAGCTTCATGGATGCTGCCATTACATTAGGCTAACAGTTATATGAAAACGATACCTTTCTCCTAAACGTCTCAAGACTAAACTTGAGATTAACCTGGAAAAGATGTTAATATTCCAGTCGAGACGTTGACAGCGTCGCCCGTCCTCTCCAGAGCGTATGTGGAGATGTGTTAGGTAAGGAAAGAGACCTTTGACCCCGTAATGTCTGTTAAAGGCGATGGCTTCGTACTAACACAGATCTGGAGTTAACGTTTAACACCCAAACGAACGCTGTGTCAGCTGAAGCTGTCATGACATTTGCTTTTTGTACTTACTCTAGCTGCGAAAGTGACACGTGAGAGGCTATACTTTATCATTCACTTGACACTTGTCTATAATTTTGTGACCTAACAAAACGACTTCACAT
The DNA here is from genome assembly GCF_023724105.1 of Carassius gibelio. Lineage (NCBI taxonomy): Eukaryota > Metazoa > Chordata > Actinopteri > Cypriniformes > Cyprinidae > Carassius > Carassius gibelio. The sequence goes on from NC_068397.1 coordinate 6,374,396, forward strand.
TTCACTGGTTTTGTTAACTAGCTTGACACTCACTGCACAATACTCACACACAAATACACACATCCGTAAACCTGCAAGGCTTCTTTGATTTATGGGAAAAGAGCTATTTAATTGTTAATATAACTAGAGTGATTAGATACAGAAGCAGATTGAAAGTACAGGAGAGCTGCCTGCTGCCTTGTAATCAGACCTTATCAGATGACCTGATGATGGATCGAAGGAAGGAATCAGAATGACCTGGAAAACAACATTCTAGCACTTTAGTGTCCCTCCCGCGCTGTTCAACTCACTGGAGACCGAACAAGAAACCTCAGCTGACAGATGTTTGACAGCAGATCTTCATGTTTTAAGCATGACCCTAAACACTACAGTACTAGCACATGGTGAGGATGGAAAGAAACCTCATTTCATGACTAAAAAAGTACAGTTTAATGACTGAAACATTATAAAAGTACTCTACAAATAGTTAAGGTGTAGATTATAAAAGGCTGCAAAATATTGCACCTGGGCAAAAAAAAGAAAAAAAGAAAAGAAAAAGAAGATTTGAAAGTAAAAACAAATTCTGAAAAAAGGGGGAAAAAAATGTTGTCATATATTTAAAGGTAAAAGCAAGTTGAGCCAAACTCATAATCTGCAGTAATAAATTAATTGGACTTTGACCACTTTGAACTTTGAGAATTATATAATAAGAATGAAAACATTCTTTAGTGTTACATTGTTATGCGGTTAATGACTTTATAAGTAAACATAGATGATGCAAACAGTACAATAAATCACACACATTAGCACAGAAACTAGTGTAATTTTAGAAAACAACAACCAACAGAATCTTTCCAGGAGAATAAGAAGTCATCATGGATTGTAATACACTTGTAATACACTGTAATACATGCAAGCTGAGTCAGTGAAACAAACCCTTAAAGTAACACACATTATATAACTTACCACTTACAAAGCTCCTCGCTTCCTGAATTAAACAACAGTTCATAGGCACTAAAAGAGCTTCGAACAATCCATAATAAAGAATCAATGCAGATTATACTCTCCTTGTGTAGTTGAAAAAAAGGTGTTTTAAAGATATTTTGGATGAATGAGCAGATAGAGAAGCAGCAGTTTCAGGGGCCAAGAATGTTTCACTGATACCCAATACTGCGCTCCCTCCTTAAGAGACTCATCAGCCTTTGGGTTGCCACCTGCATTATTGATTGCTCTGAGAAGAGGATCCGTTACCTCGTTTCCAAAGTTGTTGCTGTGGGCCGTGGGATAAGGATGTCACCAATAATTCCTCTAGTTTAATAAAATGTTACTTCAGTGGACAGTGAGGTTATGCATGTTATAGAGGTTATGTTTGATCCATGCATCACCTATTTTCAACCCTTCTGTGCAACAATGTTTCCACACAATGACACCATTCTTTTTTTTTTTTTTTTGAGTGGGTTGAAGCAATGACTTCCTTTATAGTATGGCAGGACTCCAGTGCACTGCAGCAAAGGCCTGCGTCTACTGTATTAACCTCATCTCCCTTCACAAAAACACGTGAGAGAGTGATAGAGTGAATAATAGCACCTTTGCTATACCAACCTCATTTATAAATCTGAATTATTCCATAATATGTGGGAGTTTGAATGTAGAATGCAAAAAGTGGAGGGAACAAAAAAAGAAACAAACAGCAGGTGGCGCTAACTACAAAGAATTGTAGTTGTGGTTCTGTTTTTGTCGTGAATTGACTGTCACTACGACTTTGTTTTTAATTTATGTAACAAAATTCTGCTTCCAATGATTTTAATCCCCAAGATTCTGTTTTAATACTCGGTTTTCAACATTTAGAAATGCAGAGAACCCCACCAAGACCAGCCCAGAGACCCTAGGAATAAATAAAGTCTAAAAACTTTCATTAAAAACATTAGGATGCATTTCCATTCTCAGACATTATATTTATAAAATGCATAATACATGTAAATATATTTATATTAACAATTTAATGACTTAAACTAAAAATAAGACATAAGAAATACTAGAAGGACTATGCATGCTTTATATTCATGGCAGATCTTTAAAAACCCCTAAACGCATAACATCTACACAGAAAAGTATTAAAACATGTACAGAAATGTAAAGAAAAAGAAATATGTGATACTTCATAATCTAAAATTATAACAGGTCGCGTATAAAGTGATTGAAATCTCCAAATGTTTTATGATATATAGTGCATTATGTTTCTATGTTGGTTTAACTGTCTGTATGTGTGATTTGACGGACGTCGATACGAACCAATAGTGTCATTTGTAGAAGTCAAGACGCTCTCACTCCACCAATCAGCGTTTAGAGGAGGTGGGACTTTTGGTTCTTTGCTGCCGTGTAATTCGTGCAGTACAATTAGTTATAGCGCACGCCCGGACAACAGAGCTAAGACTGGGTACCACTCTGACGGGAGATGGCTTTTCTTATGATTCAGTGCTTTTAAAATGAACTTTCTGAGGACGGCTCTTCCTTTCTTCTGAGCGCAAATGATCGCGCTCGAACGTATATCGCCATTTTACACCAGCGCGTGCACTGGACGCATAATGTTATCGGGATGAATCCCCGCCGCTTTCCATCGGTAAGCAAAACGAGATGTGCTTGACTTCGCTTTGTTTGCCGGTAAATAACATGAGCGGCATACGCTGTCTGGCATCCGAATGAAAGCCTGCGCATTGCGGTGCGGTTTGTTTTGGTTTCGTCTCGTATTTTGGAGCGTCGGGCATCCCCTCATCTCCCACGCATCACCTAATCGATAATCGATTGCGTGGACCTGGGGCAGATGTCACGCTTTCTTCTGTGCCATCATCGCTGCACGTGATACACCGCAGACCTATTTGTAACATCACTGGCTCTCCTGTGTCATAAATGAAAATCAAACCCTACCCTCTAAAATTCACACCACCATGGGAGAAGAATGCTGGCTTTGGAAGGAAACACAAGTCCTGCACGAGAAACCACCCCAAAATAATCGCCAACCCGGGAATTGTGATGAAAGTGCTACGGCGGAAGAAGATCATCATGTTTCTGGCCTATTTTCTGCTGGTGGCTTTGACCATGCTGAACCTGGCTAATTACAAATGGACCAAAGAGCCACAGCAGTGCAACCAGCCGATGCAGGGAGTGAACTTCCAAAGCAGATCAGACATCCGTCACCTTTACAAAGCCCCGCAGGTCAAGAAAAGGCAGCTGGTGTACGTTTTGACCACTTGGAGGTCTGGCTCGTCGTTTTTCGGGGAGCTCTTCAACCAAAACCCAGATGTGTTTTTCTTGTATGAGCCCATGTGGCATATTTGGCAGAAGCTGTACCCGGGGGACGCCGTGTCCCTCCAAGGAGCGGCCAGGGACATGCTAAGCTCTCTTTACAGGTGCGACTTCTCCGTTTTCCAGCTGTACAACAGTCCTGGGGGCAAGAACATTACCACTCTCGGACTGTTTGGGGCCGCCATCAATAAGGTCATCTGCTCCTACCCCTTCTGCACGTCCTACAGGAAGGATGTGGTGGGAATGGTGGACGAAAAGGTTTGTAGAAAGTGCCCTCCACAGAGTCTTGAGATGCTGGAGGAGGAGTGTCTAAAGTACAACACGATCGTGATCAAGGGAGTTCGCATTTTGGACGTCAACGTTCTGGCCCCCCTGATGGAGGACCCTTCTTTGAATCTGAAAGTGATTCATTTGGTGCGAGACCCCAGGGCGGTGGCCAACTCCAGGATCAAATCCCGGCACGGACTCATCCGGGAGAATTTGCAAGTCGTACGCAGCCGAGACCCCAAGCTTCGTCGCGTGCCATTCGTGGACCCCAACCACAAAATGAACAAAAAAGACGGGTCCGATTACCACTCCATTGGAGCCATGGAGGTGATCTGCGAACAGATGTCTAGAACTCTGAAAACCGCTCTCCAGCCTCCCGCCTGGTTCAAAGGCAAGTACATGACGGTACGCTACGAGGACCTGGTGGAGAACCCCATCAAAACGGTTCGGAGTGTTTACCGCTTCGTTAATCTCTCAGCCAATCACGACATTGAGATCTTTGCTATGAATATGACGACAGGACCGAACGCCTCCACCAAACCCTTCATCGTGTCCTCCAGGAACGCCACACAAGCGGCCAGCGCCTGGAGAACTGTGTTGAACTACCAGCAGATCAGACAGGTGGAGGAGTACTGTCAGCATGCCATGTCTCTGCTGGGATACCTGCGCGTCCGCACGGCCGGGGAGGCTAAGGATTTGAGCAGACCATTATTGACAGTGCCCAAAATATGAACCACCGCCGCCAAAGACTTTTGATGTTTTGCAGTTGTGCTGATAACAGCCTGATACTCATTCTGTACCAACTGCTATTTATGTTCAATGCTTAATGGCTCAGTGGAATGTATATGTTTGCATCATACTTTGCACAGCCACTTATTGTATGTTGGGACCAGAATATTGTCTGTGCATCACCACATGTTTGACCAAATAAGAGAAAAAAAAAAACTTTGTGTATGATGTGTCATGGATCATTAAAGCTACGCCAAGATATTTATTTAATCCAAACATTTAGATCTGGCATTCCCTGATTTCAGGACTGTTTAAACTAAAGGGACATCTATCTAAATAGCAATAGTCTCCCTGTCCCGTGTGTCTAATTTAAACCAGTTCCTGTAGACTTTTTCTCTGGGTTAACATATCCATAAACAGGTCCTTCTTGTTATGCAGTACATTTTAATGTCTTAATTTAAGGGATTAAATATTAAAACCGTTTTTAAAGGTGGAAATCATGTTGTTGTTTTTTTTTAACCCCAGTATTAAAATGAAGTGGGTGAATTTAACATGAAAACTGGCATTTATCAAAAGTATAGCTTAACCAAATATATACGTATTTCTGTCTTCCAAGCAACAACAGAAGATATATTTTTAACAATGTGTTACATGTTGTTTTGAATTACAATTACTTACACTTTATAGACAAAAACATCAGAAACATTCTTTAAACTATCTTCTTTTTTTTTGTGTTCCCCGTATAAAATCAGTCATATAGGTTTAGAACGACATGAGGGTGAATCTCTATCTATCTATCTATCTATCTATCTATCTATCTATCTATCTATCTATCTATCTATCTATCTATCTATCTATCTATCTATCTATCTATCTATCTATCTATCTATCTATCTATCTATCTATCTATCTGTCTGTCTGTCTTGTCTGTCTATCTGTCTTTCTGTCTGTCTGGCTATCTGTCTGTCTGTCTGTCCTTTTTTCTTTTGAAATATCACTTTAACTCACAAAATCCAGTTCCTTAATGACATCATCCTTCAGGAAGTGAAATGATTTTCATCAAGAAAACAGCAGTAGTATTATTAGCAGTGTATTTGATGAATTGTGTGATGTTTTGTGCTATTATTCGGTTTGCACACTCAGCAGTTCAATTATTACTATTATTTTTTTTTTGTGTGATAAAATGACAGAAATCATTAACTGTAAGTTGACACCCTCCTGTAAGTCAGTCTCTCTGAGCATGGTTAACTTTAACACTTCATTTGATCTGTTATGTAAGATCTAATGACATTTTAAGTGCTTGAGCTCAACCTGATATTTCTAAGATTTTCACTCTTTAATAGAAATGCTTACAAGTTAGGGCGCTTCAAAGGTACTGCTTAACTGGAATGACCCAATCATTGCATTAACGTGGTTTATGTAACAAGTTTTACAAGTCACTCTCAGCTGCATGCTTTCTTTCAGTTGCAAATCTAAGGCCATACAAGAAGTCTGAGTTTCCATTTTTTGATGCCGAATTGTCATCATTAATACGAATAAGGTTAGGGCCGTGCCCAGATTTGAATGTGGCTCGTAGAACTGCATTCTTAAAACATTCTTAAAACACACATTTTGTCGGCATGCAAGTCTGGTTTAATCAAAGAGGAAATTAATTTGTGATTCTCTGAACATTTCTATGACCATCTTCTCTTCTGGGTTTGGTAGGCGTAGATATCCCAACATTTTCAAAAATACAGCCTCCCTTGTAACAAAAGAGCACGTGACTGACAGTATGCAAATATTTTAACATGCAATATGCATTGCCCTCATTAACTCTGCTGGAAATCTGGAAAGATTCTATAGATTGACGGCTGTGTTTATCATCTTCTGGTCTCACATTTACGTCACAAGTTTGTCATTTAAATCATAGGGCACGTTGACACATTTTAATTGAAAATCATGGTTTCTACAAAAAAATATTATAGGCAGCACAATTGTTCCAATAACGATGATAAGGAATGTTATTTGAGCAGAAAATCAGCATATTAGAATGGTTTCTGAAGGATCACGTGACACTGACGGCTGGAGTTAATATATGATGTAAATTCAGCTTTGCATCACAGGAATAAATACCATTTTAAACAGTTATTTTAAATTATAATAATATTTCACAATATAAAAAATGCATCAAATAAAAACAGCTTTGGTGAGCATATAGTATACAAAAACAGTATATATATATATAAAAAAATACTGTGTGTATGTGAAATGTATATGTGTTTGTGTGCTTTGCTGTATCTGCACCAGTAGCTGTTTTTATATTTTCTAGTATAAACTAGGTTACCATTATGCATCTATAGTGACGTCTGTACCAGTTCAAAAGCTATTTTAAGAGCCAAGCGTCTGTAATGTCAGGGAAACGGCAATGGCAGCTGCTCTGTTCCTAACGTCATCGATGTAGACGCTTTATAAACTGTCAGCTGTAGGAGACCACAAATCTTCGCCGATCAGTCTGTCTCTCAGGGGTATCCAGTGACTATGAATCCTTGATTCTGTGAAGTGGTTTACAGCAGTGTGTGTGAGAGCCACTGAGTGATGGGAAGTCACGAGAGAGCAGCCTCTGTTCTCCACAAATAGCAGCTGCGGGTGGGGAGGCCCCTGAGGGGTCGGAGCAGGGGGCCGGGTGGGGAGTGGGTGTTGAATGGCTGGGCTTGAAGATCTGTTGGCGCTCCATGTGGGTCCCGGCAAGTGCCCCGGCCCTTCCCCATCTCTGTGCCCTCATCCTGCTGCTGTAAACAGCGACGGAGAAACCTCAAATGACTTCTGGGATGTCACTGGCTAATGATACTGTTACACTTCAAGTTAAGCAGGAAGTTTAGAATCGGGTGTTTACTGTAAATATAAGCCTCTAGTGAAATGTTTGGACACACATGACTGAAACATGTTTGAATACCAAAATTTCAGTAGTCCATATTCATGACAAGTAAATATGCAATTCTCTGAAATTGTGGTATACCACGGAAAAACCTAATATGATATTAAAAATAATCAAATTAAACTGTTGTAGTATCTTCTAATGCAATTACCCTATAATATAAATAGATTTTATAATACAAACAAATTAGTATTCATCGTCTTTTTTCACTAGAAGCTTATATTAACAGTAAACACCCGATTCTAAACATAACTTGAAGTGTGACAGTATCATTAGCCAGCGACTTCCCAGAAGTCATTTCAGGTTTCTCCGTCACTGTTTACAGCAGCAGGATGAGGGCACAGAGATGGGGAAGGGCCAGGGAACTTGCCGGGACCCACATTTCAGCGTTGTTTGTTACGTTCAGGAGAAAATAGGCAGATGCTTAACGTAAACAATGCTGATTATGTTTAATACAAAGCGCACATGTGTTGTGGTGCTCTCCAAAATTGCAGAAGATGGTAATTTGGGAAGAAGAATTGTTGAATAGATTATGTAATTCTTGTTTTCTGTACGCAAAAAAAAATATTTTCAGTGCTTCGCAAAAATTGAAGTTGAGCCACTGATGTCACGTGGACTGTATTCACGATGTTCTTGATATGTTTCTGAACCTGGGAACATTGCGTTGCTGTCAATGGAGGGTCAGAGAGCTCTCAGATTACATCAAAAATATCCTAATTTGTGTTTTGAAAACGAACAAAGGTCTTATGGGTTTGGAACGACATAAGTAAGTAAATAATGAAATAAGTGAGTAACTAATGACAGAATTTTCATTTTGAGGTAAACTATCCCTTTAATGTCGGTCACAAATAATTTGATTGCAAATAAATATTTTTTTTCTAGTAATAAAAATATTAAACAGTGAATATTAAAATATTAAACAACTATTTTTAGTACTGATAATAATACAAAATGTTTCTTGAGCAAATAAAATTATTTCTGAAATATGTCGTGAGTAATGGAGTAATGATACATGAATAAATTCTAGATGTAAAATTACTGCTTTAGCTCTATTTTATTACATTTTTTTAATCAAATTAAATGCAGCTTTGGTGAGAATAAGAAACTTCTTTCAAACTTTAGAACAGCAGTGTATTTATAATGTTTATAAAGTTTTATAAACTTTGATCATATTGTTTTTACTATTGGAAATATGCATTTTAATTTGCACTCCAGTGTAAATATGTACTTACGCTAAACAGAAACAGATATTTGCACTTGAGGAAAAGAGGGGACGGTGGTGTGTTGAGTCTTGTGAGATTCATATTCAATATTCATATACGGTTTGGTTATTTGGAGTCCTGCAGTTGACCGTTTTTATCCCTAATCATTCGTATGACTCTAACCCTAACCTTTTTTAGAGGCAAATCTTTTGTATAATAAGCACATTGTAGCAAATATTTAAAATTTGAATATAAATAAGGTTTTTATTTTTTATTTTTTTTTATTTTGAGAAAGTGTATTCACTGACTGGCAATGCATATACAGTATACCAAATATTCAGAAATATCAACACTTGTTTTGACACTGCTAGCTTTGTCACAAAGAATATAATGCTGACTTTAACAGCTTGAAGACGCTGAGAAGTAAAAATAGACTATAAACACACACACACACACAAGTCAAGCCTGGGATAAACATGAGGTTTGTGAGTGGTAATTTGACTGACTACTCTTGTGACCGCAAATGTGTTTAACTCCTCAAATTCAGTCTCATTGTCAACTACTTCCACACACATTGCTAGGGCCACAGAGACCGTCCTCAATGCAGTTGTCATGGTTACTTGGTCAGTGATGCCCATCATGCAAATAGAGCAGATGGTGGCCATGCAGACGAGGACAGCTGAGAAGATGGAGTGTATTTAGATAACCTGGGGGAATAAAAGGCTCCAAAAGGAATCTTTCCCTAACAAAATCCCTCCTAATTCCCAATAAGCACTTATTATACAAATCCCCTTCATTTTTGCCCTCCCAGACTGAGTTATTTTTTTTAAAACCAGGAAGCATGCTGTCCATCTTTTTGGATGTCTTTTCCAAGCAGTTTAGCGATTGTTGGCAGCACTGGTTAGGTAAATGCATGTGAAATGGTCTAAGTGTTAATGCATTGGAGTTCTAGTTCCATAAATGCATTAGCAGAGCTGTCGTATTTTAGTGAACACTGGAGAGCTTTAGACTCATCTCAGATGCAGACATGCATATGCATTGGCTCGTATCTCCGCTGACCTGGGCGTGAAGTGTAATTAGCATACTGCCTGCTCTGAGTATGCTGATTCCACTGCTTTGCTTCCACTTACAACCTATCTCGTGATTAAACATTTATGAGAACCTATTTGATTGAGGAACCTGTGATCTTAGAGCCATGGGTTACGAAAGCACAATGATTATTTATTTTTTTGTCATGTAGTTCCCATACAGTATGCATACTAATATAATCCCCTTAGGCTATAGAGAAACATGTGCGCATCCATCTTCAGAATTATGTCCTTGAACTTCATTTTGTAGCTCTGTAGCGTCACTGTTAAAGGGTTATTAGTTGGTGGATTTACTTATTTTAGAGCTAACGAAAGTTATCATGAGCATTGCAATGTCTGAAAAAGATGTCATAGATGTGGGTAGAACAGGAAGATTAGTTTTTGTGATAAACAGTTGTTATCAGGGCCGCAGTTAGGTACAAGACCTTTATTATGGACCCCCAGCTGAACTCACAATTGGGGCCAGCATGAGCCTGGAACAAAAGGTCCATTTGTCCCACAGAAGAAAGTCAGTCTTACAAGTTTGGAACAGAACGAGTGTCTGCACTATTTCTCTCCAAAAGTTATGTACAGTGAAAATGTTGTACTAGAGTTTCAGATATCTCTTAATTCACCCTCAAGCGTTCGTCAACATGGCCGTCTATTGTTGTTGCTGACTCCAGGGGCCTATACCTTAAAACTTGTTTATCTGGCTAGCCAGCTGAGTTCCAGTTTAACTTGTGCTAGCGCTGGGTTGTAGGCATCATATGGTTATGCTTTTGCCGGTGTTCAGTAATGGCTAACTTGCTCCGGGGCAGGTAACGCTCTGGATAAGAGATCTCAAACTGAAAGGAGACCAATCGGCTGTGAGCAAAGAGACACATACTTGACACAAAGAAGCCACTCCAAATGAAAGGGTTAGTTCACCCAAAAATGAAAATGATGTCATTAATAACTCACACTTATGCTGTTCCAAACATGTAAGACCTCCGTTTATCTTTGGAACACAGTTTAAGATATTTTAGATTTAGTCCGAGAGCTCTCAGTCCCTCCATTGAAGCTGTGTGTACAGTATACTGTCCATGTCCAGAAAGGTAAGAAAAACATCATCAAAGTAGTCCATGTGACATCAGAGGGTCCGTTGGAATTTTTTGAAGCATCGAAAATACATTTTGGTCCAAAAATGGCAAAAACTATGACTTTATTCAGCATTGTCTTCTCTTCCGTGTCTGTTGTGAGAGAGAGTTCAAATCAAAGCAGTCTGTATATCCGGCTGCAAACGAATCATTCAGTTCACCAAATCAAATATGAATCGTTTTTAACGGTTCGCATCTCTAATACGCATTAATCCACAAATGACTTAAGCTGTTAACTTTTTTTAATGTGGCTGACACTCCCTCTGAGTTCAAACAAACCAATATCCTGGAGTAATTCATTTACTCAAACAGTACACTGACTGAACTGCTGTGAAGAGAGAACTGAAGATGAACACCGAGCCGAGCCAGATGACGAGCAATAGACTGACTCGTTCACGAGTCGTTCAAGTCGTCGTTTTTGCCATTTTTGGACCAAAATGTATTTTCGATGCTTCAAAAAATTCCAACGGACCCTCTGATGTCACATGGACTACTTTGATGATGTTTTTCTTACCTTTCTGGACATGGACCGTATACCGTTCACACAGCTTCAATGGAGGGACTGAGAGCTCTCGGATTAAATCTAAAATATCTTAAACTGTGTTCCAAAGATAAACGGAGGTCTTACATGTTTGGAACAGCATAAGGGTGAGTTATTAATGACATAATTTAAATTTTTGGGTGAACTAACCCTTTAAAGGACACTACACTATATATTATATTATATACTGTATATTATATTATTATATTATATTATATACTGCTGTGGATACAATCAGACTTTGAAAGTAATTTGTTAATGCTTCTACACTTTTATATGTCCTTTTAATGATGGATGGTTTAAAGGTGAGTAAACTACTGTTACCCCATACCCAGTTTTTGAAAATATTTATTATGGCGTTTATAGAGCTAACTTTTTTCTGATTATTTGTAAATGGAAGTTACACCCATCATTCGTGCAAAGCGTCATGGGGAGTAGGAAAAAGGTAGCAGTCACTCTCGCAAAGCCCAAGCTGACTTCAATTCAATTCTGTGAAATGTCTATTGAGTGTGAATAGGTCTGGGAAGTGAAGATTACATCTGCTGAGACTTCACTTTAGTCCGGAGCCAGACAGACAGAGGTGTGAGTAACACGGCGTGACACATGCTCTCGCTCAAAGCCAGTCCACAGTAGACAGTGGCAGAGTAGCAGGTGGCTCTGAAAGAGAGAGATAGAGATGGACAGAGTAACAGGAGAAGTGAGAGTGTGTCTGATGCCGGGACAATGGCATCATGACCTATATCGGATTCTCTGCGGGATGCCTGTGAAGATAAGGCTTGCTGGAAATTTGCTGTGGTTTTCCCACTGGCTCGGAAGACACAAGGAAATCTTTTCAGAATCAGGGGTCTGAAGTAGTACATTTGTATAAAACAAAACTGCTTCTTTATTACAATTATGCAACAAGAATGTGAATTAGTTATAGTACAGACTGAACAATCGAGCACTCATTCTGTAATAAAAAGCTCTCTGAGATGGCTTACGAAAATAGGTCAGATAAGAGACTGATATACAAAGATACGTGTCACTATATGATGAAATTCTGAGTGAATGGAATACTAGGTTACTGCTCTATGAATACTGCACAGTATCTACTATATACTTTTATATAATATAATATAATATAATTTTATTTTTTGGAATAGTGTGTGAATCAGAACCAGCGTTGGTAAAAAAAAAAAAAAAAAAAAAAAAAAAGATTTATTTATTATATTATTTATTAATTCATTAATTCAAATATTTTTTATATATATATATATATATACAGTATATATATATAAAAAAAAAATTAAACACACATTTGAAATGTTGTCTTAATTGGCAATTAAGTGAAATAAAATCTGTTTAAGTTCCAAGACTAAAATTTCTACAATTATAACTATATAATAATTAAAAAAAGAAGAAAAAAAAGAAACACACACACACACACACACACATATATATATATATATATATATATATACAGGTGCTGGTCATATAAGTAGAATATCTTCAAAAATATGATTTCACTAATTCCATTCAAAAAGTGAAACTTGTATATTATATTCATTCATTCCACACAGACTGATATATTTCAAATGTTTATTTATTTTAATTTTGATGATTATAACTGACAACTAAGGAAAATCCCAAATTCAGTATCTCAGAAAATTAGAATATTGTGAAAAGGTTTAATATTGAAGACACCCGGTGTCACACTCTAATCAGCTAATTAACTCAAAACACCTGCACAGGCCTTTAACTTTCAGTGTTATAAGTGAAATAAATCAACTTTTTGATTATATTCTAATTATATGACCAGCACCTGTATATATATGCTTCATTCTTCACACTGGAATTGGAGTATACATGCTATATACTGCAGAAACTAATCAAAGTAGTCAAAATAGAGTCATATTTAATAGATTGAGATGAGTAAAGGAAGAGTAACACTGTTAAACCACATTAATTATTTACTAATTATTTATTTACTAATTATTTATTAATTATTTTCTCATTTCATAATTAACCAGCACACTTTTTTTTAAGAGATATCAACTTTGATTTCCGTTTTCCATTTGTGTGCTTTTTCAAAGTTTCCTGAAGATATTTTTAGCCTTGTGTGAGAAACAGACCAAATAAGTCATTATTCACAGAAAATTTCCCCTCAGTACATCTCAAAGCCCATTCATATTCATGAACATTCAAATGTATTACCTTGCGATAAGTTATGAAATGACAATGGCGATGGTAGACAACGGCATTTGCATGACAGAAGTTGAAAACTAGTGTGACGTGTCAAAGCCCCACATTTGAATATATGCAAGTAAGATTTGAATCCGCAGTGAACGAGAAGATTTTTACAAATGAGAGACTCAGTTGTTGGTCTGTTGGCTTGTCAGCTCCAGTCCTCGTTGAGTTTCACAGTGTCACAGAGCAATGTGAACGACCTGACTATGTGCTCTGGAAGGAAGAAACAGCTCGAGTGTGAGTAATAAAGGAATTTTTCTTTTTAGTACTTCCTTAAAAATAACGTTCACAGAACATTGGTTCAATTTTTCACTCATACTTTGCATGCAACTATCCTGCCACACAAAATGCAGTCGAAATCAGGCCTCTTAGATTATGATCTGTCTTGTTTGACTCAGATGCAGTCAAAATGGAGTGTGAAAATTGATATCAAATCTGATATCGGTCTATTTTTTCTTGGTTTCAGTGTTGAAGACACCATATTTTGCTTTTCAAGAAGGTGACTATGGGTGGATGCCTAATTGTTGTTGTTTTTTTAGCTTTGGTACAGCCTACGTAGAATTGTATGCAAGTCAGCAAGAATAATAAAAATGACAGATATTTGCCTCCAAGACACCCTCTGAATGACAGTGTGAAGTCTTTACAGGGTGTGATCCACAAAGAACCTTTTACGCTGTTCACTTCACTCGTTATTGTTATCAGAGTTCTGGCAATGTCTTTGATATATGTCAGAGAACTAAGGGATAGTTTCAAAACAACTATGCGATGTATGCTATTCAAACCCAGCATTATTTTATTTTCTTTGTGAAAAGAGATCTATAGATAGAATGTCCTTGGGCAGTCATACTTCTTATGTACAGTGAAAGTGGAATATATATGACTTCACACAAAAATATATGAATATATATATATATATATATATATATATATATATATATATATATATATATATATATATATATATGACTTGCCAAATTGTTAAATGTGGAACGTGAATATATATATATATATATATATATATATATATATATATATATATATATATATATATATATATATATATATATATATGTGTGTGTGTGTGTGTGTGTGTGTGTGTTTGTGTGTGTGTGTGTGTGTGTGTGTGCATACAGTACAGACCAAAAGTTTGGACACACCTTCTCATTCAGAGTTTTCTTTATTTTCATGACTATGAAAATTGTAGAGTCACACTGAAGGCATCAAAACTATGAATTAACACATGTGGAATTATATACATAACAAAAAAAGTGTGAAACAACTGAAAATATGTCACATTGTAGGTTCTTCAAAGTAGCCACCTTTTGCTTTGATTACTGCTTTGCACACTCTTGGCATTCTCTTGATGAGCTTCAGGAGGTAGTCACCTGAAATGGTCTTCAACAGTCTTGAAGGAGTTCCCAGAGAGATGCTTAGCACTTGTTGGCCCTTTTTCCTTCAGTCTGTGGTCCAGCTCACCCCTAAACCATCTGGATTGGGTTCAGGTCCAGTGACTGTGGAGGCCAGGTCATCTGGCGCAGCACCCCATCACTCTCCTTCTTGGTCAAATAGCCCTTGCTGCCTTCAGTGTGACTCTACAATTTTCATAGTCATGAAAATAAAGAAAACTCTTTGAATGAGAAGGTGTGTCCAAACTTTTGGTCTGTACTGTATATATATATATATATATATATATATATACGTTCCACATTTTGCAATTTGGCAAGTCATTTTCAAAGTGACGTGAGAGAAAAGGAAAGTATTCAATTTACATTCCTCCTCCTATTCACCCCCCCCCCCCCTCTCTGTCAGAGGTTAGAGAGTTCAGCTCTCTGTGGAGGGAAGTGTAGGGGGGCCTGGGGGTTTTAATTGCTCTGGTCCTCCTCGCTGTAGTGTGTTAATTGTACGGGAGGAGAAAACTAAAGATAGTAAGTATAGTTAGCATAGTGCAGACAGGGGCAGAGAAAAACTGGTTTTGTGACATCAAACCCAGATATTCTTGTGCAAAGTCAGTGAGACAAAAACTTGAGACTTTGTGATGCGTTTAAAGAACGATGTGACCACATACATTCAGAAGCATGTCTGCTATTCAGTAGCGCTTCACACAAAAACATAGCTCTTCTCTGAAATGACACAACTAAAAGTACAAAAGAAAACGTTACAAGAATAACCTGTATGCTGATATTCTCAGAAAAAGTGAAGCGTCATTGCAGTTCCCCATTATACACAACATTTTCCCATACATGAGAGATAACAGCTACCAGATCTGATCTGATCCCAAACGTTTGGTAGTGTATACTGTTAATATGATCATACCTTATGTTCTTTATTGGCAATGATGGTATTGCTGTGAAAACCCCTATTCTGAAGCTTTATTTTTCAGAGTGTATTATATGTTGATATCACAAAACCACTTTTGGACACATCTGAATCAAAATGAGGTTATAAAACCTTTTTCTCACATAAAATCCCATCAAATATATTCTGTAATGTTCCTTTTTTTCTTTTTACTAGGTGGCCAGAATATCTTTGGAATAGAGCTGCATAAACATTCTTCAAAAATTCTCCTTTTGACTTCCACAGAATATTGGTTTGAAACAACATGATTCTGACATTTGAGCGATCATTCTAACAGTGGAGTTCACACAACAACTCCAGTGAAAATGGCACAGAGGAACCTGAGTGTTTTTTAATGATAGAGACATCAACAAAACAATAAAAACAATTCAAAAACATACACAGTGCATTATGTTTACAATATAGTTATAAATATAGGATTATGTTCTGGTGTAAATGGCCCTTAAATAATGTCAGAACTTTCATTTTAGGGGGAACTTTTTTTCAGTAATGAGAACCAGAGATTTCATTGTAAAGACTAGACAGGAAGGGACTTTAACTGAATGTAAAACTATGAGCAGCCATATAAAGTACAGTAACATGTATCATAAAGTAAATCCAGCTTACTGAAGAGGTTTCTATATTTGCATTCAGTCATATGTGGAGTTCACACTGTGAGAGAGAGAGTATGTGTCTGCTCGAGGTTACTCAGAGTAAAGGTTGAGCCAGGGGTTTTCCCTTCGATTTTTAACTGCATACCAGTCCTGAACAGTAAGAAGATGTTTAGCTGTTATATTGTAATTAGTATGATCACAACATGAAGTTTCAGTTTGAAATTTCACAACATGAAGTTTCAAAGTTTCAGTTTGAATATGCCTTTTTTTTTTTTATAACTGCATGATGTGTATTATCCAGTAACAGTACATTTTCTCAAATGAACAGTACTTTAGTCACCTCCAATAACAAATTACTCTTAATCGTAATGTAGAAACATGCATATCCTGTAAAGCTTTGAGACGTGATGTATCATGCAAAGCGCTATACAAATAAACATGAGCTGAATTGAGTATTGCTAATGAGCTGGAAAACTTTAGAAACGTAATTTGTCATGCTTTTCATATGATTCCTTTGAATTTCTTAACCACCTACAGTCATGACAGCAATGGTATAGACCTTTTATCTCTCGCTCTGGTATATATTTTATGTTACAGCTTTAGGCGTATATATATATATATATATATATATATATATATATTTTTTTTTTTTTTTTTTTTTAAGCACACAATTAACACACCATAATGACTTTAACTTTACAAATGTATTAATATTATTTATTTAAAGCTTCACTCTTTGTCCCTTTATCTGTCAAACAGATCTACTTCACATATTTCCTCTTTTACACATATTCACTAATGTGCTGATGCTATTTCATGTGAAGAACTGAAACCACCTTATGTCAGCTAGAAAAATACCTAAATGGATACTTCACTGAAAAATGAAAATTTGTTGGACTACAGCCCTCTAGTTCCTTCAGTAATGACGTCACTAAAACAGTTTTTTGACTAACCTCCGCCCACATGATTTCACGAACAGGGGGCGTGGTCTTGTTGCGCTCCGACGGAGAAGAAGAATAGCTGCGTTTGAGTTTGACATGTCGTCGAAACGGTGCTATTTTCATCTCGGAGTCCAATCATCTTTGTTTGGGCTTCCCAGGGACGCTGTACTTTGAGATCAATGGAGATCAATTTATGTTTAACTCGGTTCCCGAAAATTATAATCCACATGTAAAACTATGTGCAGCACATTTTACTGAGGACAGCTTGCAATCTCAATCAGTTTAATGCCGGATTAGCAAAAAGATTATTCTTGAAAGATGGAACAGTTCCCTCTTTGTCTGGAGAAGGCGTTGTTTATTGACCATAACCGGTAAGTGTATTTTATTATTTAAGTTAGTGCGTTTAACAGTTTCTGTAACTTACTACACAAAGGGCAACACTGTTTAGCTTTGTTAACTAGATGTTAGGGCTGTGCAAAAAAAAAACGAATGCGATTTTCATGCGCATCTCGTTAGTAAAAACGCACCTGTGATTATAAGTACATCTCCAGCACATGCTCCTGCCCACTTGCTTCTCAAAACTAGTCCAATTGCGTTACCAGGAGGGTAACCTGCTCTAAGCTGCTGTCGAATCACAACATAGGAACCGCTGGCCCAATCAGAACTCGTTACGTATTTCTGAAGGAGGGACTTTATAGAACAGGGAAGTCATCAGCCCGTTTTTGTGAGAGTGAAAACAGCGGTATGCAAATACTGTGTGTTTTTACACGCGAAACATGAACACATGTTATATTGCACACTGTAAACTCAATCAAAGCTTCAAAAAAGCACGAAAAACGGGACCTTTAATAACAAAATAAACACATAACTGAAAATAGTACGACAGCCCCTCACTCCTCCTTTTATCATTCTGGAGCTCCTCCACGGGACTCGCTCCGCTCCCACGGCTCTTGGCACCGTCCCACTCGTCACAGTGACCCTGGTATGTTTTTATTACGTTTGATTACATTCATACGTGTTACGTATGAATTGTGGTGGTTAATAATTCAAACATCAGGGGAGAGTCGCTAAAATGAAATGCTCTAACACTACTCGATACTGGTAACAAATGCAAAACGGGTATAAAAACTGATTTGTTGATGCAACTGTGCCATTTGAACTTCTTTATATGCAGGTTTGAACTGTTTTGTGGAACTGTAGTTTAACAAGTATTTGTCCCGAGCTCTTCACCTCAAGACAAACTGTGAACTACCGAAGAAAACAAACAAACAAAAAAATATATATATGAAGCTGGATATGTGATGCTGACGTTCAAAAGTATCCGTTTTCATGCATGTAATAATTGTTTTGAATTCAACATAATATTCCTCAAGTAATTGTGTGAAAATTATTCTTTATTATTAACCGAAACTGTGGACCTGAAAATCATACTTTGTGTGAAAAGGAATAAAGGTTTTACTGTCTCTAGTGTTTATTTAAGCTGGAAACTGCAGTGATTTTTATGTATAGGTATGTTGTTTTTTTTCAGTTCCCTTTCAGTCTGTCACACTCTCCTTCAGGTAATGAGGGTTACCTAAGACGTTCCCTTTCAGTTGGTCACTCTCAACGTCATGTCAATAACATCTCCATTCTTTTCTTCAGGGAACAAGGGTACACAAGTAACCTAGAAATTTTCCAGAAATGTATTTAGAGGCAAGTATTTCCAATGAGCTTATGTTGGCAATATCCCGCTGACATAAAAATACGACTGCAATATAACAGATTGTTTGAGCCAGCTGGGTTATTACAGTTGAAAATAACTGTTTTCTGCTGTCATATATTTAAAATGTAATTTATTCTTATTATTATGATCCTGTGTAATGATATTTTTCATTACATACCCTGCTGGTTGGCTGGTTTAGCTGCTCATCCAGCCTGGTCTAGGCTGGTCAAAGCTGATCAGCAGACTGGTATGTCATATCCATGTCATTATACAAATTTGGATTCTCATATACCATTTACTGCTGCACACACACACGCATACATACACGTAATGCAAAATATGATTATAGGGTCATAAATTACCATATAAGTTTTAACAGAACAAAATAATAAACAAATTTCAAAACTTTTTAAGATGTTGGAGTTCATGTGAATTTGCATATTTCAAAAGGCCTTTGGTAAATGACAAACATGATACTCACAGATTATATTTAGTTTACATTGACAGTCTTTTCCTCCCATGTGGATTATAGTGCGCTTTTGAATATTGTTGTACAAACTCTGCACATTGACGGTAACATAACCACGCAAACAAATAATACATTCATAATATGCTGTTAAGTCCGTTAAAGAGAGTTGATTTTTCCTTTGGGTATTTGGAATGGGATTCGGTTTCTGGAAGGCAATGAATGAGTATCTTGGGATGTGCCCTAGAAATATCCACTTCAGTGAGAGCGAGCTGCTTTGCTTCTAATCTGCTGCTTCCTGTCTCTGGTTACCAGCAATGCTCTGTATTGTTTAAAAACATCCAGTAATCTGAATACACGGGCTGATACTCGAAGCATTTCAGAGGACTTTTTGTTAGGATGACCAGTGATTGCGAAGGAAACCGCGACTGTGAGACACAATTGTGCAGCTGATTTTTTTTAAGCAAACCAGACATGACAGTACACAGGGGCCTGACTCATAAAGTGCATTGTTCCTCAACAGTATCTCTAGTGTGACAGTGGTTTTTCTGCATTTGGGCCATTTATTAAAAAAAAAAGCATTGTTTTTAAAAAAGTAAAATATCCCCTTTTCTTTAGCAAATGTCATTGGCTGCCACTGTATTAAACATTTTCAAAATACTGTACAAGTGTTGGCTTCTAATCTATCCTCTAATCTGCGGTGCGTGTCCTGTACAGTGATGTAACTCGCTGATTAACTAAAGTACAATACATCATTGAAGAAACTAACAAGCAAGTCATGACTTTTTATTTGTGCTTGTGGTGACATTCCTGCTACACAGATATTATGCAACTTATTACATGTTTTGTGACAGTTTAAGCCTTAAACAGGCAAGAGTGGAAAATGATAAGCAAAAAATATTTTCATGTCATTTTTTATGTGAAAGTGAAAGTGAAAGTGACCTGACATTCAGCCAAGTATGGTGACCCATACTCAGAATTCGTGCTCTGCATTTAACCCATCCGAAGTGCACACACACACACACACTGTGAACACACACCTGGAGCAGTGGGCAGCCATTTATGCTGCGGCGCCCGGGGAGCAGTTGGGGGTTCGATGCCTTGTCATGGTATTGAAGATGGAGAGAGAACTGTACATGCACTCCCCCCACCTACAATTCCTGCCAGGCTATCATCTGAGCTTAAGTAAATATCCAAAATAATTTTTGAAATAATTGATATATTTTGGATTTTATGGGTTGTGAATCACGTTGCCTGATTACGGTATAAAAAAGGACCAAGTCATTAATTTCTTTTAGCAAGCTCCTCACCTAGTGGTTGGGGTCAGGTTTTGTATTACACAACTTATTTTAACTACTTTATAAAAATAAAAAAAACTTTTTTAATCTTGACAAAACACATATCATCAGAAAGTTCTGAGTCTAATGGTCCCATCTGCCAACTGTTTTTTGATATTGAGACTGAAATGTATAAATTTGATACAGGAGAATGCATTAAAAAAACACCCAGTGGCTATTTTTGGTACAACGCCTAAAAATCTCATGGGAAGTTACATTTTGTGATATCAAATTAAAATTTAGAACACAAACTGGTTAGACATATGACTTTGATTTGATAGTAATTTTAGAGTAAAAATTATTTTGTAAAATATATATTTTATATAAAATATTTAGAGTACATTTGATTTACAGTAAATGTAATAATTTTTTGAAGTAACTTTTTTTTTAAACAAGACCAAACTTATGTCTATATTCCAAAACATTCTTAAATTAAAACCATTTAAATTTAGTGTAATGTTACGTATATTCTCAATATACTCAATACTCTCTTTTTATAGCCTAAACAGGCATTTCAAAACGTGCTAAGTAACAATAGAAACAACATACGACAACATTTTTTTCTTCAGCACCCTAAGACAATGTTCAGAATTAATGTTAGCAGTAATATAATTTTTTTTTTTCCAAAAGAAAAGTAAGTTTAATATATAACTACCACTGGCAGCCATGTTGGATTTAGATCAGGCTGACTAATAGATCACTTAAAACTTAAAGCAAATCATGTGACCAGCATACTTGAGACAGACCAGGCATTGATAAATGATAAAAGGATTTAATAAAAATCTGAGACAGCAACACAACCGAAATGTTCCCAGACCCAGAAACGTAGTAAGGATACTGATAAAACAGTTCATGTGACACCAGTGGCTCAACTTCAATTTTGCGAAGCTAAAATAATACTTTTTATGTGTAAAGAAAATAATAAACATAATTTGTTTAACAATTCTCTTTGAGTTACAATTCTCTTTGAGTTACGGTCTTCCACCATTTTGGAGAGCACCATGATGCATGTGTGCCACATCTTAATTCAAAACTAATTGCAAATTTAAATATGTAAATCGTAAACTACGGTAAATTGTACTTCATTCATTTCCTCGTAGAACTTTAATTACAACTTGTGAACTGGGAGTTTTCTTATACAGTAGCTACAGCCTGTGCCACGTGAACCAGAGATAAATAGTGGCGCATCCAGTAGTAGAATGTAATACAAGCTGTTGTTTCGTAATTTTTGTTTTAAAATTCTCTTAATTGACTTTTACCAATGTAGATGTCTTCAAGTTCAAGTTCAAGTTGAGCTTTATTGTCTTTCAGCTACATTTGTGGACATAGAGTGGAACGAAATGTCGTGCCTCACAGAACCTCAGTGCTACATAAATACAGACAACAATGAAGTAAAACCGTATAAACCTATACACAACTTACAGACAGATTTCGACTATAAATATACTATGTATAAATGTTTACCTATACATAAACTAAAAAATACAAACTATACGAATGCTTCACATAATACTGTACATGTGCAAAGAGAAACATCATAAGTCAAGCAGTTGGCTGGGAAACGATTTGTAGTGCATGAGCATGTAAACATAGACATATTACTAAGTCTTTTTTGGGATTATGTATACACAGCAGAGTGTGAGTGCGTTACTACAGGTGGTTTGTACAGGCCCACTCACTTGTGTGTAGCACACTTCGAATTGCACAAAAAAAGTTTTTTCTGTGATGTGGTAAGGTTGGGGGTGTTTGGGGGTGGAGGTGTTGAGATGGTCCTTGTTTCAGGAGGTAGGGGGTTTGTGTGGGGTTTCAGAGGAGGGTGGGGTGATTTGAGATCAGGGCGCTTACAGCCCGGGGGGAAATGCTGTTGATCAGTGTGGCCGAGTGTGCTCTGATGCTCCAGTAACTTCGTCCTGATGGTAGGAGCTGGAAGAGACTGTCGGGGGGATGGGTGGGGACCACTCACAGTTTCAGTGCACTCCTGTAGGTCTGTGAGGCTGTTGTAGGTGGCTGCCTCTTTAAACATGTTCAGTGTCTGTGCACTGAAAGCAGTCCTTTAGTGTTGAAGTAGCATCATCTGGCCAAATTGTGATGAGTTTTTGAACCAGTTTGGCGAGTTTCAAAAGTGGTCTGTATTCTGGAATTAGCATAACATAGATGTGATCCGAGTACCCTAGGTGGGGGAGGGGTCTGTTGAGTAGACAAAGTCCAATGTGTTTTTTCCCCTTGTTGCAAAGTTCACATGTTGGTAGAACTTTGGCAAAACTGTCTTTAAGTTTGTGTGTTTGAAGTCACCAGCTATTATGAAAAAGCCATCTGTGTTATTTGTTTGTTGTTCGCTGATGGCGCTGTACAGATAGCAAAGTGCGTTCTTGGCATTAGCACATGGGGGAATGTAGACTGTGACAATAATAATGGCCGTGAACTCCCGCGGCAGATAGAATGGTTGACAGTTCACAAACATAAACGCAAGCCACCGCGCGAGCCCTACCAGACAGGGCTGTGTCTCTGTCCGCTCGGTAGCAGGCAGTGTTGGGGCTAGTTACTCAAAAAAGTAATATATTACATATTACATATTACTCTCAAAAATAGTAATGCCTTACTTTACTTTATTACTCCCTGGAGAAAGTAACTAGTTATATTACTAGTTATATTACTAGTTACATCTTTTTTTCTTAATTACTCTATGATTGCCTGAGATGCATCAGATGGAGGGAGAACATACAAAGGAGGAGTGTTCTTTAGGGTCTTTATCAGTGGCGGCTCCTGCCAATTCTCTCAGGGGGGGCAAATGTTTGCTCTATTAATGAGGATAGGTCACCCATTCAATTGATAAATTAACGGGTAGTTAAAGATGTAAAGGGAACCGAACTACTGTAGTATTAATTAAAAATAAACTGACATTAAGAATCAATCTCTTGCACTCCTTATTTTTCTATATCCGTGTTAACACTATTCAGCAGCATATGAAGACTAACACCAGGATGTGGTTTTTCCAAAAAATACTTTTTACTTTTCGATTTCAGTTTAATAAGAAATAATTGAAGTCACATAAATCACTGTTTACACAACTCACTTATATTACTGCTCGTCAGTACACCTGTTCTCTAATCAGCGGTTAATTCCATCAGGTGCGTGATTTCACATAGAGCAGCTGTTACTACACAGAGCCGTTATTAACTGAGAAGATGCGCAAATCCACGTTCATTTTCAGCGTTTATTGGCACGGTTGTATGAACATATGGTTCACGCACCTGATGGAATAAACCGCTTTAGAGAACCGGCTTTACTGAGATGCGCATTAACGAGCGGCCGATCGTGATCGGAGCACTCCTACAAAATAATTACTGAATCTCCACCCGTCGAAACTAGCTTTCTGTTGCTGGGAACCTTCCTCTGAAAAAGAGCTTGCCGTTGTTGACGCTTCCATTTTTCCCCATCTGTCTGAGCGTGCCGCTCTGCTGCCGGCTGTCGACCAATCAGTGATGGTAAATGATACCTCGTGCCAAACCCAGACCAATCACTGTTCCATTCACGCCCTCCTTCCCTTCCCTTCTGTTCTCTGTGTTGTGTGCCTTGTGTGTGATGAAGGTGCTACTGGCAAATGTAACGCAAGTAACTAGCTTGGGAAAACTGTAATAATATTACCATTTTCAGACGAGTAATGCCTTACACTACTAGTTACTGAAAAAAGTAATATTATTACAGTAACGCGTTACTTTGTAACGCGTTACACCCAACACTGGTAGCAGGCAAGTCTGTGCAGCTAAATAGCGGTGTCTGAGATGTTGTAATTTAGCAATGTTTCTTTGAAAACCAACACACAACAATCCTTTGAGAACTGAGTAGAATTAAGTCCAGTTTGTTTTCCAGAGAGCAAACGTTGTCGAGAGCATGAGTGATGAAATCGCTGGTCTAGTGGGGTTAGCCCTTAGCCTAGCTCATGTTCCTCCATGCTTGCCGCGCTTCTGCCCCCTCTCACACAAAAGGTTCAAAAGGACAGGTTTTGTATCTTCATACAGAAGATCCAAAAGACATGCAGCAAAGAGTTAGATATCTAGGCTATCCATGCAATAACAACCTAAAGAAAAAATTATGAAATGTAATAATGCATTTGAATAGCAATATAATTGAATGTCACATATTGTCATCTCGGAATTACGGTAATTACGACATGGAGTGAACGCTGCATAACATTTCACAGCAAGAACTTGCACATCTTTCTTTGTCAATATCACAAGATGCACAGCTACTTTTGATATGTTACTTTTATTTATTATGATGCAACTTTTTATTAACAATTGTTTGGTTGGTTTAAGAATTGGCGGTTAAACCAGGAATGAGGTTGCACCAAAATGGAAACGAAATGTGAAAAAGTTGCTGAGAATGAGAGATTTTGAAGAGGTGCAATACTTTCCTTCAAAGAGTCCACTGAGCCTGCCGCATGAGAAACGGCAACAAAGGCAAAGCAAGAGGTAGAGTTCACATAAACCCAGCACTTCACACAACAGCCTGACAGCAGATGAGCTGTCTCTCCCTCTTCACACTGATTCTGTGCTCTTTCAGTGCAGTTATCTGGGACAACGCTGTCCAAACTGAGCCTCTCGCTTTATGCTGAATGCTGCACAAAGAAAGAGAGTATGATTTGAAGAAGATCTCAAACAAAAATATGTTCTACAAAGTAAACGAGTAAACCTCATTTAATAAGTGCAACTGAAAACAATGTCACTGACATGACAACTGAATGCAAATGCTAATGCCACAATTTCAATATTCAGAAAGATTCATTTTTAAGTCTGTAAAATTGCTCATGCATAAATTTACAGTTTTATATGTTGTAAATTAGTAGTTTCAGTAAATTAGTAAATCAGTATTTCAGCGTTTCAGTGTCTATGGAAAAACGCAATTAAATTCTTATGAGAACACGTTGAACAAGAAGGAATCAAAAGCTGAAAGTATTTATTAAATTGTTTCGAGTTCTGAAAATAGTTTTGAGTTCTGAAACTAACAACATGTTTTTATAGTACAATGACCTCTTATTTTTCGAAAGATCATTTCTATTTCATGAATAGAAATGAGCTGATCAACATTTTTCAGTAATTGTTTCAAATAATTAGGTTTCGCAACATTTACAGCAGGTAAAATAGAAGAAAACAGACCACACTGTCTTATTTGTCATTAAATAGGCGGCCATCTTGTAAAATATGACATCTAAGCAGATTAATTGGTATTTTGAGTTTGAATAAACTGCTACAGCTTTAGTTAATCATATTACAGTGAATTTTTAATTTTTAATTTTTTGTTAATTTGCTTTTGTTTTAACTAGTAGTAATACACTTTGACAAGCACTTTGCACCGAAGTTTACATACAACAATATAATATTACCATGGTCACATAGTAACAGAATATTGTTGTCAGTCTTTTTTTTTTTTTTTTTGAGTCCTTATGTTCCCACACAGTACGATTATTTATGGGAATGACAACCACATTACATAACCATTCTCACACCCGGAAATGTTCAGGACCTTATTCTCGGAAAACCTACACTGTGTGAATGAAACTGGACTGGACCACTGGTTGACAAACAACTGAGGAAAGAAGTGAGAACATACAGTTGGTGGGTTTAGAGTTTGGAGTTATTACAGTAACATGATTATTCTGTTTTGTTCTCTCTCTCTACAACCCCAACAGTGCATAAGTGTTAAATCAGAAATGCATATATTACAGAGTTAAACATGTTAAAGCAAATGTTTCTTATTTAATTCTCCCTCTCTTTCTCTCTCTCTTTTTTAATCTCTTTCAGGAGTTGAAGCCTACACCATTTCTGTTCATGCAGAAACTGATGGAAACGTTTTTATTAATTATGTGTTATTGCAAAAATTAGTGTGTGTGTATATATTGCAAAAGCTGATTTCATTTGATTCCATCTTAATTCATGGAATTAATATCTGATACATTTATAAATCAAAAATCACAATTGAAATTAAAAATGTTCCAGTGATTCAATATCTTTAAACGACATGTACCAACATTACCACAAACTAAACCACCTAGAAATGTGGTCCTGACACTGCAACCTCTGCTATAACATCCAACTCCGTAGGTGGCGCTGTTACAAAAGAATAGAGTCCTACAAATGCGATCCTGAAACTGCATCTTCTGGTTGCGCAGGAACATACTATTGAGTTCAATTAGGGCCTACTATCTATGGTGAAAAACGGTATTGGACATTGTGTAATTGCACGGTAGTATTGCCGTTTTTGAAAGTGAAAAAGAACGTTTAATTTACAGTGAATAACCGTAAATTGACATTCCCAGAATTCCTTGCATTACATTTCAAATTGGATGTTGAAATAGCTGTTTTTTCTTATCAGTTTTGTGTATTGGGGTTGTATTGTATGTTACATCTAATGTTGTGAAATTAATGTTTTTCGCATTATTTTAATTTCATGTGTGTTTCCATGATGGTGTGAAGTGTTTGGTTGAATGACACTGGGCACCTTCAATATGTTAATATTTAAAAGCTGCTTGTGATAGGCTTTGGTTCATCATGTGACCTGGTTTTGGTGGTTATCAGTGTAATACATAGGTACACAACAGATTTCAGTACTTCAATAGGTTGGCATGTTAACATTATAATAGTTAATGAGATTATGGTATTTAAATGTAAATTAAATGTAAAACTAAAATGTTAATATCATATTTTTTATGGTAGAATTCTAGCAACCACTGCTGCTGTTTTGGTAGCACTTTATTTTACAGTCCTGTTCCCCATGTACATACTATGTACTTATTATAGTAATTACAATAACTATGTAATAACTAGGTACTACCCCTGAACCTACCCATAGACCTAACCCTACCCCATGTAGTTACCTTATATTACCAGAACTTTCTTAGATAAATACACTGTAGGTACACTATAAGTACATGTAAGTGCACGTACTGTAAAATAAAGTGCAACCGCTGTTTTTTTTTACCGTACCCTTTACCGTGTACCCTTCTTTAAGTACGTGCATGCTGTGGGCTAGACAGAAGGTGCCATGAGGGTAAACAAACAATGGCCAGCAAACAGCATGTTTTGTCCTGCACAAAAGAAAGAAAACCTGACAGTGGACACAAATCTGGATGGCATGAAGAGTACAGTATGGACTGTTTTTCAGTTTCAGCTGTAGTCTCCCAAGGAAACATCACAAATGCAGGAGTACTGTTGCCATAGCTCAAAAAACATTTCATTCCATTTTAAAATTCCATCTAGCAGTACTGATACCATACTTCTCTCTTTTGTTTCAACATGTTTGAAAGCATGTATGAATGCGCTTCTGTGCTCCTGTTGGTTAAACATGGTAGTCTTTCTGTGGTTATGATACCCTACATCATTCACATCATGCCAATATTGGGCTAAAATTGTGTAGTCTGAACCAGATTTTACAAATATGATATGTGACATCTGAATATTTTATATTAACTCACTGTTTTTATCGACTGGAGCTGCTCCCATCAGTTTCGTGTTCTATGGGCAACTCAAAAGCTCCGCTATCCTCCCAAATATAAAAGTTGGTTAATGAAGCTCTGATGCAGAATTGGTGTCTTGCTAAAACTGAGTGTGAACATAGCAAATCTTGGCTTTTTTCATTAGCTGCTTAAACCATTTGCCATAAAATGCTTTGTTTGTTGCCAAAGACTTTTTGTGAGAGTCAACACTGTATTTACTCTTTCGTCTGAAATAAGAAAACACACAGTAGGGTGCAAAACGCTGCTGGTTTAAAGGTTCTTAGTGTTTAAGGCAGGAGTTTAAGAGTCTTAAAGCTGCGTCTCAGAATATCCTCTGCCCTAGTCTCATCTCTCAAGCTTATACACGATCACATGCGTGCACAGCCAGCCTCACACACAAATCAACGTCAACAAGGTACAGTCAAGATAATGACGTTAGTATCAAATTCTCTGACCCTGGTAACTTTTGCACAGAAGCACATGAGGTCTGGGCTTCAGTGATTAGACCCGGGGCACTTCAATGGCCTTTGTTAGCAGCCGTGTTATTGAGCTGCCATTTAGTCGCATTTCCACACTGAGCAGCTAATGGGTCATCTCTCGGGGGCAGAACTAGTGAAGAATGCTGGGTAGATCTGATAATCTGGTAGCTTGAGGCATTTCCTTGACAAAGCCCTGCTTTGACGTTCTGCTAAGGCAGGAAGTAGGATGATTATTAGTAGTTTAACGTGTGGTATAGTTCAGCGCGCTTGAAGTGAAGCAGAATTTTCATTCATCAAAAGGATCATTCTGCTCTGTTTCACATCACACTATACTACCATGATACTCACAGCCATTGTTGGGGGTAACGAGTTACAAAGTAACGGATTACAGTAACTATATTACTTTTTTGGGTAATGAAGTAAGGTAACGCATTACACTAATAATATTGGTAAATACACTACTTTACTAGACTGTAGGAACGCGCATTCCTGCGTTACACATGCCGTGTTTTTATATCACTGTATTTCTGAAGGAAGACTTGCATGTTATATGCCTGATAAAGCAGCGTTTGTTTCCAGCTGTTATTGGGGAAACCTTTATTTCTCGCGCTTTAAAGCATCTCCTGCTTAACATTTCTTCCATGTTTTATTTTTAATAGTAAATCCCCTTTGTTTACCAAAAAATTAAGTTTGCTTAATTTTCAATATTTAAAAGAAAATCGAAATTAATGTTTTATGCCTTCATTTCATAACCAGAAAAATGTAAATAGACAACAGAATTGTTGTCTAAAAAACATTTCATGAGGCTATTTTAAGAAAAATTGAATAAATGAAGTTGTTTTTATGCATTTAAATAATTACATATGCCAAAAAAAATCTAACATATGGTGAAGAAAAAAATAAAACATTTCATACGGCCCTTTTTTTTAAAAATTACTTTTAAGAAATTGCTGTGAAAATGTAAAGTGTTATGATTTAAATTCTATAGACATGCTTTTTGATTAATACAATTAAATTTAACCATTAAAAAGGAGTTGAGAAAAAAATAAAACAGAAAAAAATGGAATGCAGAAAAATTTAAACGGAAAACGGAATTTGGAAAAAAAAAAACCAAAAAAGTGTAAAAAAGTAAAGTAAAGTAATAAGTAGTGAAGTTACTTTTCAAATGTAACTAGTAAAGTAATCTCATTAAAATTTACAGAAGTAACTAGTAACTAGTAACTAATTAGATTTTTTGAGTAACTACCCCAACACTGCTCACAGCATATTACAAATATGCCAATAAGTGAAATTGACATTTCAATGTTTTAGAAGGGTATACACACACACACACACACACACACACACACACACATATATATATATATATATATATATATATATATATATATATATTTTTTTTTTTTTTATTTTTTTTTTGCAAATCCAAACAAATCACTAAGCTAATTTGGCCATCAAAGATTCAAATTAGCAACTAGTGGCTTACTGTGCAAGTCTGAGTGTAAGTGTGAATAAAAATGGTTAAAATATTTCATAGTTTCTGTAATTATTTTCTAAAGTTTTTGTTTTTTGAAAAATTCTCTGAGCATAAATTCAGATTCATAAATAATTAGTATTGAATCAAATATATTGCTAGTTAAATAAATAAAAATGTAACAATACCACAAGTATTGTTAGTTACGATTGTTTGCTTTCCATGAATTTAAAGCCACAGTGTCCAACATACACCAGGCCTAATAAAAATCCCTAAAAAAATCCTAAAAATTAATTATTTTAATCTAAACATTATTTAACAACAACAACAACAATAAATGTTGATTAAAGTTGAATGTTAACTTTTTTTATTTGGATAGGCAGAAATTTTCAGTATTATTACTCATACTTTAGCAGATTCAAAAATATTCAGTGAATTTTCCCCCCACTGAACCCCATTAAGTCTTTAATTCATTAAAATGAAATATGATATTGTGAAACTGCTTAGTCATCAATCTCTTTCAAAGAAAACACAAATCATATCGTGGAATGAACTGTGAGTGTGTGTGACTGCCATCCTACACAAGTCCATTATGCTGATTATAATGAAGAAAGGCAGTCTTCACAAAAAATGAATCAGATCATTTATTATTTGACTAATTAATGAACTCATTTGACCGATGGATTCCTGGACCTAATCGTACTGTGCTGAATGGATGGGGCTTTCCCAGATTAAGCCAGTGTTTATAGAATGTTGAGCCGGGGTCAGGTTAAGGCTGTTGGAAGGGCACAAGAACAGGAATTTGTCATGACAGCAAACAAGGGTTTTCACTTGAGTCTAGTGGAAGATGCAAAAGCATTGTATTAAAGTGAACTTTGTTTTACCCTTTAATTTTCACACTTAAAAGCAGTGAACTAATTATATGGGGGGAGAACCCAGTAAATAACTTAAGGGCACAACAGCGAAAGGATTATTTAAAATGAGTTTTATACTTTTCAATTAATGCTAAATCATGTAATTTCCTAAAAATCCTGATTTTATTTATTTTTCATCATACAATTGCCAGTTATTTATAAGTCTTAAAAATACAAAGTAAAAATGCTTGTAAGCATTAAAATCCCTATACAGTGCGATAACAAACCATTAACCTTTTTAACTATATATATAGTTAAAAAGGTTAATGGTTTGTTATCGCACTGTATAGGGATTTTAAAAGTAACACCATGAATTATGACATAATTAAAAAAAATAGTAAAAGGAGATGTCAAACATCAAATTTGAAATTTTATTCATTTATATTTTGATGATTTATATTTGTATTTTTTATCACTAATGTACATTAGTTATTGTTTATAGCATTATTTTCTACACCGATGATGTTTTGCACGCATGATCCAGTTCTTTGTCTCTAGTACTGGTCTTGTTTAATAAACAGGCCACTCAGATTCATCATGCGGCTTTCTACTCTGCCACAAATATTATTATGGTGGTTAACCACGTGCAATATTTTATTCAGGACTTAAAAACCTTACTGTCTCTCAACCATGCAGTGATAAATAATTGTCTTAGGTAAAAGGCTCACATATACACTATAGAAAAACACACGGAACACAATAAACGAAACAAAGTGGGTCTAAAGAAAATATATTTTTTGGATAGATAGATAGATAGATAGATAGATAGATAGATAGATAGATAGATATATAGATAGATAGATAGATAGATAGATAGATAGATAGATAATAAATAAAAAAACATCATATGTCACTTTTCACATTTTGATTATGTGTAAATATTTTTCATTTAGTTGTTTACCCTGTTTGTCTTCTTTTAGAATAATCTCTTTAGTGACATAACTCATCTACTTTGAGTTTGTTTGCTTTCCCACTGTGTTAAAGTTCATCTATGTCTTGTTAAACAGAATACAATAATAATGCATGTATTATATTTTATATTAAAATATCATAATATGTATTATAAATATTCGTTTATAACAGCAACTGAACAATCTTTTATTGCTATTATTATTATTATTATTATTATTATTATTATTATTATTATATTGCAGCGTATGAATTATTAGGTCAGTTTGACAGAATGAAAGGAAAAGGCTGGGACTGGCAACCTGCCACATGATGTGTTAGATCAATTGTCTCACAGCCGTATCTCAGTGGGGACAGCGTTCAGCTACAATAGCCTCATTGTTGATACAGTACTCTGCTTACAGAGCACACACTATATATACATCATTTAAACATTTAATAAGAAAACTGGGCTCCGATGAAATGACCTTCAGCAAGGGTGCACAGACCTAAATAAATGGGCTGAACTGGACCTCTGATGCAGAGCAGCAAATAACATCAGCCTTCGGGCACAGAGACATCAAAAGGCAAGTCGAAGGCTGGCAGACAGTTTCGAGAAAACAACAACATCAAAAAAGTGTGGTTTTCCCCACATCTCTGTATTTTTGGTGAGGACAATAAAGCACATGCAAATACATATCTATACATGCTCCAGTAACTATAAACAACAAAAAAGTTCTACAATCATACATTTCTCTGTTCCTGTCTCTATCCCTCTCATCCTCCTCACCCTGTTCATAATGCAGATGTGTTATTATCTGTGCAGTGCCTTTGAATAATGAACATAGGGTTCAGTATTGCCTCTGAAGTGGAGAGCGAGCGAGCGGGATGCAGACAGCAGACTCTATTTGTGTTTGTGTTCTGACTTAATCTACACAGTCTGCACTGAAGAGCAGACTTAGGAACATTTCTCATCCCGGTTCTGAAACACTCATGGGTGAGGTCAGAGATGTGGGTGAGGTGTCCTCATGCAGCGCCTTGTAATTTCGGTTTCATGAATCACATTTCCTGGTGTGAATTAGTGGGTGGACTGTTTTTATATCTGCAAGTCTGTCATTGTTAGCATTTAGTGCATGACAATCCTGTCATTACATACTCACTTGGAAACACAAGAAGTGTTTAATTGTCTGCCGAGCGTTCCTTTACATGTAAATACAATGAATGATGACTGGAGATTTCAAGCTGCAAAAAGACCATCAAAGTTTCATAAGAGTGCATTAGAAACCTGTGCATGTGTGTCATACTGATTACCTTTAAGTTACTCTATTGGCTTTTATGTCACATTTCCATAACTGTATGGGAAATAATGACCCAAATATGAATAATTATAAAATGACTGTATTTCACACACTGTATATCAACGTCAGTATAAATATCAGACAGTTAGACCTTTGTTTAAAACAAGGCAAGTTTAGTTTTATTTAAAAAGTGTTATATGTCAATAATACCTAAAATCAATGAATACAATAATTTATATAATATTATATAGTATTATACTAATATTTTAATCATTCATATTTGTAAAAAAAAAAAGAAAAAAAAAAGAAAGTATTTTGTGTTTACGGAAACTATTTGCTTACTTGTACTTGTTGATTGCACATGGGATTAATAATACATGCTGTAAAATAATAATACAAAATTACAATAAACTACCTTTTCCACAAAAAAAAAAGTTAAAAAATAGTATAAAAGTTTTTCAAAACATATGATGCACACTACACAAAGAGTACATTTCTAGCAAATATGTTTTAACAGTTTTTTTTTTTACAAAGTGAAATATTTTTCATTTTTCTTTGTCACTGACCCAGAATAAATTTCCAGAGCAAGCATATTATTAATCTAGCGACCGGTGTGGTAAGCATATGGTAAACTTTTGAGCTTAAGTGTATTTATGAGTTATATTTGGCACAGGAGCACTTGATAATGAGAATGCCCTTTTGAAGAATGGCCATAGAAACTTAACTGTCTTTGTACTCATGACTCTCAAAGCACCTCTGAGCTTGTGCTGCAATCCCTTTGACTCATACATTATGTAACGGCACGCTCTTAGAGTCAAAACACTTCTCCCTCGACTGTTATAATAGTACAGTGAGCGTCGTCATCCTCAGACATGATGCGTTTAGTTGAGCACAGAACTCAATTAGCAGGCAGCTCCATAATGCACTTCAAAAGGGTTTTAAAAATGGATCATCTGTGTTTTTGGAAGTGTCTGTCAATGAGGAGTCGGATGTGGATAATCTATTCATGAAAAAGGCCATTAAACTTTTATGGGATTTCTTTTGATATGTCAGGTAGAATGTGATTAGTAGAATAGCTTGAGAGAAAAAGAAAAGAAACTAGCGTGGTTTGATGTTTAATAAAAAAAATAAAAGATCTGGTAGATCCATAAAAGCTCTCATTTTAAGGGGTCATATGATGCTTTTTTTTTTTTTAAATTTGGTTTATTTGGTGTAACAGAATATGTTGACATGCTTTAATGTTCAAAAAACACTGTAGGCCTACATTATTGTAGGTCCTCTATGCCCCGCCTCTCTCAAACGTGTTGTTTTCTAAGTCCCTCCTTCTGACAAGCACAGTCTGCTCCGATTGGCCAACTGGCATACTGTGATTGGCCTATCACCACAAGCACTTGTCAGAAATGTAACGCCCCTTTCTATAATAGCAAGCTTGATCTTTCAAAATAAAGGAGCCACCACGTTCTCTCAGGACATGAAGTGGGACATTCACTTTGACTCATTGTGAAAAAGGCCCAGCAGAGGTTGTACTTCCTTCGCCAGCTGAGGAAATTTAACCTGCCATAGGAGCTGCTGAAACAGTTCTACTCCACCATCACTGAATCCATCCTCTGCACTTCAGTAACTGTCTGGTTCAGCTCAGCTTCTAAATCTGACCTCAGAAGACTACAGAGGGTAGTCCGGACTGCTGAGCGAATCATCGGTACAACCCTCCCTTCTATTCAAGAACTGTACTTATCCAGAGTGAGTAAAAGAGCTGGCAAAATCACTCTGGACACCTCACATCCAGCACACTCCCTCATTGAACTGTTGCCATCTGGTCGACGCTACAGAGCACTGAGCACCAGAACGACCAGACACAGAAACAGTTTCTTCTCTCAGGCAATCCATCGCATGAACACTTGCTATTAACTGTGGAACACACTACACTATTTATATTTATATACACATACACTTATTTATCTAACACACATACTTAGTATACACTTACATTTTGCACATAATATACCTGTACATACATAACTGCTTTTTGTAATATACCTGCCATACAACTGTCAATTTGTATATTGTCATTCCTTACCTACTTATTAGTATTGTTTTGTATTTTTTTATTCTTTTATTACGTGTTTTTTGTTCTGTCGCTGTCATTCTGTTGCACTGCGGAGCTTCTATCACGAAAACAAATTCCTCATATGTGTGAACATACCTGGCAATAAAGCTCATTCTGATTCTGATTCTGATAAATGTAAAGACAGTTAATAATGTCCTTAGTTTTATGATCCTTTCAAGCTCGAAAGAGGAA
This sequence comes from Carassius gibelio, assembly GCF_023724105.1. Lineage (NCBI taxonomy): Eukaryota > Metazoa > Chordata > Actinopteri > Cypriniformes > Cyprinidae > Carassius > Carassius gibelio. Next base: position 6,409,998 of record NC_068397.1, read on the forward strand.
CAGAGTGTCGTGACAGACACAGTGATGAAGCTCATATGTGTTTGCAGTACACAAGCCATGGACGGTTAAGACAGCTGACTCCAGTGTGATGTGACTGTCTCTCTCTCTCTCTCTCTCTCTCTCTCTCACACACACACACATGTGCAAAACTCAGCATTTGAATATTCAATAGCAAATACTTGAAATAATAAAAAAGCATACTTCCAGTAGCTGATTCAGAAGTTCCAGATTGTTGTAGCAAAGTCAGAATGACCTCCTCTCCAAGGTTCACGAAACGGTCATCCATAACATGCATTGCTGTTCTGTTGTAAGTAATCTTAAAGATTTCTAAATGCATCTACTTTCTGAAGGCCAAATAAAGTGCTTTTGCTTTCTTCTAGATACACACAGCATCTCCCTGACATGTCTGCTTCAACACTAACTGCAGTTACTGAAACCACGTCTTCTTTCTTTGTGTGAACATTTGGGCAGCATTACGCAAATATTACCACATAGTGATGTAGAGATGTGGGGCGTATTTGAATGAGCCATTTTAGTCTTAATTTTGATAAAGAATATCTCTTTGGCTTTGAGAATTTAGTCTTTGCAACTTTACAGATCTTCTTTATGCACCAAGAGCTTGTAACACCCCAAAGAGAAAGGAAAAATTCAAATCGTATCATATGACCCCTTTAAAGGTGTAGTTCACCAAAAAATGTAAAATAAATAAACTATGTTGGCGGTGTTCATTTACTCAAATTCAGACCACCAATGTTCAGGTCAGAAGATTTTTCACTGAAACGGTGGCTAACCAATGGCTGCCGTCAATTGAACATCAAAAAACAAAACAAAACAGAAACCAATCATGCAGGTCATGCGGAGCAAAAGGTCTTAATGAAGTCTTATAATGTAAAATTATACAGGTGCTGGTCATATAATTAGAATATCATCATGTTAAGTTTCTCCGAATCTGTTCTGATCAAGAAACATAAATATCTCAGATGGCCTAGATTTTTCCTAGAATTTTACATTTTTCTTTTTCATTTTTAGGTAAACTATTCTTTAAAGCACATGACATCTAAACTTTATCTAATACTACTTCTGTTACATCTGTTATAGACTGTTATATCTGCACTCTTGGAAAACTGCTTGACCAATCATTTAAAGATTGTAAGTTGTATTTCTAATTAACAAAAGGAATGTGTGTTGTTTTGTTCTTATTTTGTTCTATGCAGATCCCTCAAAAGACAACAGAAAAATGGAACAAGGAAAGCCTCGGGCACTGGAAGCAATTGTGTACTGTGGTAGCTCATACGTCTGCGAATATTAACCTTGTTTAGGATTTCTGGCAGAGCATCCTTCTGCAACCAATCCAGAGAAAAATGAATAGGGACATCTGGACCTCACACTGAGATCGAGATGACAAATATGCAGATTAAGTCCGCACGTCCCTTCACACGATTGATAATTCAGCTTCAGCTGCAAAACTGATTTCAGAGATTGATGGCTGTTTTGAAAAGAAATGATAGATACCCACAAATTATGTTGCAACAGTGATTAATTGGACAGCATTTTTTGGTTTGCGATGTATTAAGAGATGATGCTTGATTCTCTTTATGAACTCCTATAATCTCTAGTTGAAAGTCATGCAGGTTTAATATGACACAAGAGTCAGTAAATGATGACAGAATGAAGGTTTTTAGGTGATAATTGCATTAATGGAATGACATACAGACATTAGAAAGTATGATTAAAGTGCCCAAATGCTTTTGAGAGGCACTTCATGTTTTAATATAAATCTTCATTTAGTAATCCCTTAAAGCTGCAGTTGCTAACTTTTGACGCTCTTGCGGTTAATAAACAGAACTGCTTGCGTCTTGCGGAAGAACATCGTAGCCGGAACTACTTCTCTCTGTTTACGTCTATGAAGAATCACAAAGGTTACTCCGCCGCGGTACCCCCGAAGCAATCTAAAATAATATAAACACTTATTATAGGTGCACCCTAGTGATTCAGGACAAGCCAAAAACAATGTTTGGAAAATGGATTCATGGTGTACTTGCTTATTATATACATTTTTCTACATTTTGAACACAAACAAAGTTACGGACCGCAGCTCTGATTGGTTATTTTTTACCGGGAGCGGATGGATTTCTGCAAATGGCAATAGGACCACTGGGAGGAGCCAGAGGAGCTTGATTTTTTCACAGATTATCTGTCTCATATTCTACTGTCAGGACATAATGACAGGTTTAATAAATATGTAAAAAAATATATTTTTACAAACGTTACCTACTGCAGCTTTAATGTGTAACAGTTTAAAGGTACTATATGTCATTTTTTTGACTGTACTAAAGCATAAAAATACCTAATGTTTACAGATTGCAATTGTCACTTCTTTTCAGGTTTTCTCTGAAAACAACACTACAGCTCATTTGAAACGTGTGTCTGTTTTTGCTGAGGTCTGTGAGACTCCACCAACTGCCAGTTTACCCAATAATATTTTGACACCCCAAGTTATCATTTGGCGGAAAACACTGCATTGCATTACGCATTGCAGCCTTGGAAGCCAGCAAATGAACTGGGTCAGATTGCAAATACTATACAACTAAAAAAACGTATATTAAAACACGGATAAAACAACTCAACTTATAGTTAAAGCTTTGCTGCATACCATTTTCAGCTCTGCTCATTCCTGTTCCATGTCCTCAATCTGGCAACCCACGTTAGCCTCAGGTCTGAGGAGGAGAGATGGAAGAAACCTCTCTCTAATATTTTGCATTTAGACTGCGGTACCTGTTTCAACTGCTAGCTGTCAATATCACGTACTGCAGCTTTAAACTAAAACACTTTATGTTGTGTGTGTGAGAGAGAGAGAGAGAAACCTCAGGAGAGCAAATACAATTTACAGCACATAACCACCAATAGAGGAAATAAAATACAGCTTGGCTTGTGCAAATATCAGGAAGCCAGGGGGCAAAGGTCATTGTCCTCATCTTGATCTATTGACCACTGACTTCTAAAGAATTCCTGAAAACAAAAACCAGAACTTTAAAGCTCCAACTTCTTCAACCCCCAAAGCATCAGTGCTTTAAAAAAGAGAGAACACACCCACTGAACCAGCCCACCCTGTTAATACCACTTCTGTCTACTGCCCCTCAGGGTCTGTCTTGTTTTCCTGCTCATAAATGCCTGCATGAAGTGGCAGAAGAACACCCCAGTCAACAGAAGTGCATTGGAGATCTCTGGAGAGAGATTTGGTGTAGAGCAGCTCTTTTTCTCGCCCTCCCCCATCCTTTCCCTTCTGCTCTGTGGGTTGTATTCTACTGAGAATACTCTTATAATCGCTTTCGAGCTCTGAAACTGGCTATTGTGCACAAAATGTTTCATTATTTAAAGCCCACCCTTAAAAACATAGAGCAATAATTATCTGACAAGCAGAAGAACATGAAGAAAAATCAGGCATAGTAAAGGTTAGCAGTCACTTATCTATTTCTTTAATGCTGCGTAGCCATTTACATTTTAAATAATGTAATTAAGACGTCCATCTATCTATCTATCTTCAAACATCAGTCAGCTTTACTTATATAGTACTTTATGTGGTATTAACTGCTGTTTGTGGATATGTAGACATAAATTAACATGGTAAATTACTTGTTGTTTTCCACTAATATCTAAATATCTTTAAAACAAGTTAAATTTACATGAGAAGCACCATTGCACGAGATATTTATACTTGTATATGTTATCTAACCCCTTATAGGCACAATAAATCAATGTAATTATTATTATTGTATATTATTGTATATTATTGTATGTAATTATATTTTTTTAGTTATTTTGATCATGGTAACCAACAATTTTTTTTTTAAATTAATTAATTAATTTTTATTTTTTTTGGGGGGGGGGGGGGGGGGGGGTGTAGCCTGGTAATACCAGACTCTGCTACTTCACTTTGCTTCGTAGACAGAGTACAGAAGCAAAATGAAATTGAGCGGAAGTAGGTATTTTTACTTGAAAAAGGACAAAAATACTGATAAAGAAAACTGAATTCTGAGGGTTTTTGAAAACAAAATCAGGGAAAGAAAATCTACTATAGTACTACTAATAATAATAATGTGTGAGTACATTGTTTTTGGTTTCAGGGAACAATTTTTGATCATATACTTTACTTTTGTTTATCTTATTTACTAGAAAAAGTGGAAAATACAAATAAAGCATATTGGAAGGACAGAAAAATTGATTTGATATTGGAAAAACAGCACTCTCAAATAACTGGCTCATTAGATTTTAGTAGAAACAATATAAATGAGTCTCATAATACATCAAATATCACTAAACAGTCAATAGCAAAATGAGAATCATGTGCTTTTTCCCCTCCAAAATGCTTCTCGTTCTCTGAACACATGGTGCTATGATAGAATCTCTGAATGGTTCTGATAAAGCCTCAGATTTCTTTAGCCACATTTGAATAATTTGGTCTTGTAGTGTAACTGCAGACTAGAGCCGGTCCCGGTCCCAGATGCCTGGCAGCTGCTCTCCTGTGACCAGACACACAGCACAGATGCCAGCAGCCCTCGGGCTCTCTCAGCTCACTGCTGTTGGTCCAGATGCTTCGTTATGGACAATATGCACAATATTGAGTCCAGCGCTGATTTATGCCTGATGCTCCTAGATATTTTACTGGAAATATGGAAAGCAATGCACACCTTAATGCACCTGCAAAAGTCTTTTTGCCTTTCTGCCTTAGCGTATCTGGACATGATTATTTCCAATAAGATCTAATGGATGCCATTTTTGCTTTGCTTCACAGTATGTAAAAAAATAAAAAGACAAAGACAACATTAAGGGATATTGTGTTGTACGTGTCTGTTTCCAGAGTGCTGTGGGTCAGCACAACTCCTAATGCTCTTTAATGAATAATAGCACCGGTTACAGCTTGGTTTTAATGTGGGAGCTTGGGGTTTGAGGCTGATGTTCTTCAAGCATTTAATCATTCATTAATGTTTCATTGCTGCATTGCATTTAAGGGTTTTGTTCTCTTTTGGTACCGCAGCGGCTGATTCTTGTGTCGCTTTAACTGAAATATTTTTGCTAATAAAAATAAAGCTGAAATAAAAATATATATAATATTAGATAATAAAAAACTGTATATAGTAAATGGAATTTACTTAAAATCAAATTAATTGATTGCTAAAAATAAATTAAAAAAAGCTAAAATTATTAAAACCTTAACTAAAAATTAAAGGTGAGAGGTTTCATATTGTTTCTTAGGAAAACTAATCTTGCTTTCAGGATTTATCTGTCTGTGTGTGTGTGTGTGTGTGTGTGTGTGTGTGTGTGTGTGTGCTTGTTAAGAAAACAATAATTTCCATGGTTTATTTGTGTGGAGAAAGAGGGAGCACTAAAGAGAAAGAAATTAAAATTCATACATTCTAAACAAGCATCCTATTTCCTTGCAAACTGGATCCATAAATGAGAAAATAGAAATATAGTTTAATAAAAAAGACTTCATATGTTTGTGGTTACGAAGCAGCCTTCTTTTAAATCAAAATGCAAACATTTTTAATAGACACAGGACAGTTTTTACCCTGAAATCCAGGTCTCTCCATCCCTTGAAAAGTCATCCAGTGCGGACAGAGAGTATTGACTTGCCTGCATTAGATTTATTAGTCTGTATGCTTGCTCATAAAAGATGTGTTTTTCTTTGTGTATGGTAATGAAGGAACCATGGCTTTGTTGGATATTGCTCACTTTTATTACATTATATTAATAAAGTACACTGAATCAAGGGTATGTGAGCTGACAGTGGGCTGGCGTGGGCCAAGGAAACAGGTCTTATTGACTGAATTAGAACAAGGATTGATGGGTTCATGCTTTCTTCGTCAGTGCTCAGCAGAAAAGCATCACAATTAAATCCAGAGCTTTCTATTTTCTCATGCGGTTATTAAAAGAGTTTGTAGCTGACCATGCTATCTGCTAAACTGAATCAATATGCTTTATTTAATGATTTAAAGCTATAGAATTGTATAAACCAATTTAGAATAGACCTTTGCGTTATTTTGTTGCCTTATTGAAGGAATTTACACTCCATGATTCTGATTTTGTGTGTCTGACTCTTGCACCAATATGAGATAAAAATGCTAAAAATTACATCAGTTATATCAGAAGTAGTAGATGGTTTGCAATGTTTTGGTTGACATGGCTTACTAAAATGAGAAGAATATTTTTTGACAGAATCTCAAGTCCTCCAAGTTTCTCATAACAGACGACAATCTCTGTTTTCACAGATCCATGAAAAACCACCAAAAAAAAAAAAAAAAATTAAAATCAGTATTAAGCATGCCAGGCCAATAGATGGCGATGTTACATTGCAAAATAACACTATGCGTCTGCACCAGGCGGCAAGGAACTCGACCGGAAGTTGAAGTCGGCCGGGTGCCGACATCTTGTAGCAGAACTTCACTTGAGTTAGCATTCCCATTGACTCCCATTCATTTTGGCGTCACTTTGACAGTGAATAACTTTACATCTGAGGCGTTTAAAGACTCCGTTTGTCCATTATTTATTTCTAAAGATACACGACAATGTATAAAGGGCTCCATTACCTTCTATGTTACATTATGGCCCCGTAGAAACAGTTTTTGTAAAAAATAGGCTAACGATTGCGTCATAACCACTCGACTCTCTGTCGCATTACCGTACAGACAGGAGGAGAAGCTCGCAGGCAATTAACTTCATATGGCGTAATGCCGTTACATTTTAAAATACTATACAAAATAATTAATCAGAATACTTACTCCTGCTCACTCACGACAAAGAACTCCCCGCTCAAGCTCACCGTCTCTGCAAGATTAACGATGGCAGTTTACACGCACAGCTACTAGAAGATTTACATCTGTCAGACAGGTTGCTGACGTCGTCAAATTTCGTTTGAGTCTGCGCGTCAGAAAAGGAAGTGCTAAAAAACGCTAAAAATGGGCTTCACTTGTCTCAGTTGAGTTCCAATGGGGTCGCTGTGTCCATTTCTTTTACTGTTTATGGTCTGCACACATAACTAGACTGAAAAAGTATTATGAATGCACACAATGGCACTGTTTTCACAAATTTGCATTTTTAAAACATTTTTTTTACACAGACAATAACAATATTGTTTTCAGAAACGTGCATTTTGAAACCTGTTTCTAAGTTTGCGTTTTTCAGCCCCTTATGAAACAAAAATATATTGCAGTATATTGGAAAATATCATGTAACATATTAAGCATATATTCTTATATATGGGATATAATATTTATTTTTTCCAATATATTGCAATATATTGAAAGCGGCAATCATTTGTATATTTTGCAATATATTATATAATATATGTATCATCAATATATTATTCAATGTATTCAAATATATAATATATTAGAACATAAAAAGGGAAAATAATATATTACAATATATTTTAATTGGAAAATATATTTTCCTTTCGTAAGGGAGGCCGCAAAACAATGCTGTTGTTGTGTAAAAGAACGCCCAAAACACAGAAAAGTTTTTTATTTTTATTTTTTATGGTGTGGTTAGTATAACACTGCTTGGTCACTTCACTTTTGGCATTACTTTGCTCGTCTGAGCTTGGAATGACTGGAATCTGAGTACATGATGAGTCGCTGTCTGGTGCAGTATCTTATTTTTAGCTCATCTGGAATGAAACATTTCCATTTTTTTTGGAAACTGATCTCAAGCTGTTATGTCAGAGCCCTGCGAGCCCCTATTAGCATTAGATCCACCTTGACTTGTTTCTTCTTGCCACGTTCTTCTGTTCTGTTCTGTTCCTCCTCCAGCCCTGCTGTTTCTCCAGGGTCTTCTGCTCATTTGCTGCTGTTGTTTGGCACTTTTATTATGAGTTACAATAACATTGCTGCTTTCTAGCCTTTATGTAAGATCAGTAGGGATGATCGATATTTAAATATCAATAACTATGATACAGTTGAATCGACAGGATCACACCTAATTTAAAAATATCAAGGTAGGGTCATGACAAAGAAAAGACATGAAGTTTCACTTAAATACAATGACCAAGCTAAATATGTCATTTGTCTCTTAATTGTTTGAGAAGTTTGACATCATTTTGAACTATGTCGACAAATGGTTGATCATATATTTGTTATTAATAAGTACTGATTATCTGAGAAATCATTTGTGTCTAAGCAACGGTTGGAGCATGTATCAAAACTTAAATCAGAGATTTAAGTTATCTCAGTTTTAGCTATTTTTAATGAGACATTTGTGAAGTAAATGTGGATTAGTAGTCAACAGTTTCTTATTTTCCTGTTTAGACCTACTGTATAAACAAACAATACTAGTCCTGCAATTGAATAAAATAGCGTATTATGCAGACACATCATATTTAACGGGATTTCACAACTTGTTTATTGCATTTAGTATATTATACTTTCAGTAAAACATTTGGATTGGGTTTGTAAAAGCTGTTTTTATGCATGTTTTGCAATTGGTTCAGCTGATTCAATGCTTCGAAAAGGTTTGTTTCTCCCATCACAGAAATATGTGAGTTTATGTCTAATTTAATTTCTTAATGGATAAAGGATACTGAGTAGTTCTATAGCGAGTGTTAGCATCACTAAATACTTTTCATAGATATTACAGACTTCATCTTAAGAGTGTACACCATTCAGATGACTTCACAGAAACAATTTATTTCTCCATTTAAAACTTTTTCAAATGATTACTTACTCAGTGTATCTTTAAATGATTATTTTGTTTTCAGAAAGGATAAAAAGAATAATTTAATAGAGGTATTTGTATTGATATTGGTCATATGGCCTGAGAGTATAAGCTACTGTATCAGACTGAAAACAAACAAACAAACAAACAAACACACAAACACTATCACTCATTGCTGACTCACAGCAATTTTGAGTCAATACTTGTCTGTTGGATCTGAATCTTTCTGCCCTCATTCATTTAGATAAACTATCCTGACAGCTTGCCTGATTGTATCATTGTAGGCTTTTTTCCTGCATCTATTTATAGGATCTAGAAAAATAGCAGGACACCACCAAACATTGAAACATTTTCATTAATGTAAATATTTTTCATATTATTTGTTAATACTGTAGAGGTTGATACGTATTGGTCTGGTTTCATAGACAGGGCTTAGCCTAAGATTAGGCCATAGTTCAATTAGGACATATAAGTCATTTTTATAAACGTGCCTTAGAAAAAAACAAAAAACAAAAAAACAAAAAAAAAAACATTACTGGTGTGCATCTTGAGACAAAACAAAGGCACTGATATTATTTAATATAAGTCATTGCATGTTTCTTTCATTTAAAACAACTCAGACTTTATACTTCATTTTAGTCTAGGACTAGGCTTAAAGGTACAGGTTGTAGGACCTGCCACGAGAGGGCGCACTATCAAAACAATAACAATCGTGTGGTTTGATGACGCTAAGAAGGAGCGTGGAATGATGGGATTTGTTGTCTTCTACCCAACCACTGATGGCCATCAATCAGACGGAAAGATAAATAATGTATTTAACGTGAGTTCAACGATTTGCGCGAGTAGATTACCTACAAAGTCAATGCAAAGACAGGATCTGACGATGGATCAGACGCGTCCTTGCATGGGTCTAGAGACGCGATGCGATGCCCCGCGTTTGGCATGTATGCCACATAATACTAATCTCATTGATCGTTATAATAGCATACGTTTTCTGTAAAGATATGAATCAAAACAACTCACCTGTCGAGTAAAACACAAGCCAGATCAGCATCTCTTTCTAGTTGAAGTTTGTCGCGAAGCTACTTCCGCATTTGTCCACGACACTGTTGTCATGTGATTTCTACGTCAGTAAAGGCGGTAACAAAGGGGAACTAACATCATTGACAGGTGACTGCACTGCCCCGTGTCACTGTTTAGAATGGGGATTTTCTCATGATTTACAATTAGTTGAAAACATTAAGAGATATTGTTAGTAATCAGCTGGACAAAATATATAACACTAGCCTAGTGGTTTTTGGATATTTTACTGCAAATATCTTACAAATTGTACCTTTAAGCCTTGCCTGTGAAACTGGGGGATTCAATTCTAAATCTTAAATGTGGGCTCGGTGCAGAAGATGGCACCGGTGAGCTTTGGCGATGCGAGTGTGTGCATATTTACTTCCGGTCTTACAACGCTTGCATTATACAAAACTTGGCTAGATGGATATTCTAAATGTTTTCAAATTTAACAGCGGATAGTGGTATATCAAAGACATGAGAAAACATCCTCCCTAGTTTGTTGTGTACATATGTGTGGAAATTTATCAAGATACAACGCGGAGGCTTTATTCTTTCTTCTGTTGATTATGCGGTTCAGGTTAATCAGTCCACAGGGATCTTTTCATTCAAACACAAACCACTCAAATGTGCAATACTTTACATTTTCGAAGAGCTGATTTTGTTCTGATTGTTATAAAGAAGTTCATAAGGTTTCTGACTGTCAAACGCGATGCATAGAATTCTGATAACGGATACGTTTTATTAACTTGTAACTGTACAATTTAACGTAATGTAATTATAGTAAGTTTGCATTCATTAAAAGATTGGTGTTTGCATTCATGTGTGTTTTTATCAATATTTATCTGTTTTTTGAAGGATCAATTGAGAACAGGACCTGAAGACAAATCGCAGCCCACGTCTCACGAGGTACATATTTAATAAAAATGAAATACAAATGTAATAAAAAAAAATTCGAGAAATAAATAATTTGTACATTTACGTAATTGGTAAGGAAAAAAGACATTATGTAGCTGTTGATTACACTAGAGATATACAACTAGCCCGTGTGCATGTGTTTGTATAAATTATTCATTTATTTTATATTACTTAAATTATTTGTTGTGTTTTTAAAAATAAACGAACTGAAACAATTGAGTTTGCATTCATATTTTTTTTTTTTTTTTTTTTTGAGAATTTAAAAAAATGAAGGTCATTTGAAGACATAAATACAGCATGTCCACTCATGGATATAAATCAAAATTACCAAATGATTTCCAACACACAGCTACTGATCCACAACAATGCCACAATGTCACAGTTACTTACTGACGACCTCACAATGTTGTGTTGTGGCAACCAATCCATGTCAGACTTTTCAAGATGTCACAATGCAACAGTTTACATTGCCACAATGAAAGTTTGGTCCTCAGATTAGGTTTCAGCTAAGCAATGGTCATGCATTATGTTCATAGTAGCTGGGCCTCTGTTCTTTGTCTCTTGATGCATGCTGTAGCTGTATTATTTCTTTAAGTGATGGAGTATCTTTTCATGTTTTAATATGTGAGTATATGCAATATGCAGAGTGCATTACTCTGTATTATATATCTCTTTATCTCTTGTATATATTTCATTCATGCTGTATTTGTTTTATCGGTTGGAGACCAATTCGTCTCAAATTAAATGTACCACATAAATAAAATAATGTGATAAACCATGCCTAAAGAAGAATTAAAATAAAAATATAAAAGAGTGAAATGCATTTGAAGCCTGTTACGGGACACAATATAGTGTTGAATTCAGAACAAGACAGGACATTGTGAAAGAGTTTAAACAGAGGCTCACTGAGAGGAAAGGGGCACTTAGCTATAATTGAAATCTCTTGGTAATAGACTCTATACAGGCAACAAAGCAACTACAGCACATTTTATGCACTCATTTAAATGATGTGCCATTAAGATGTCAACAGGGCTCAGCCGTTGGGTATGGGGCTTGATCTGCATGTTTTTTTTGTTTTCAGTCTTGATATATAAACATTAGTAATGTACATGAAAAAGTCATCTCAACCAGTGTTTTTATTTTTCACTTGTGGCTTTTTATATTGTAAAGTGAGCAGAGATATCACAACAGACATCATCAGTTAAAGGAATAACATTTGCCGAGCATTTTCTCGCCTTTAGGCCATCCAAGATGTACTGAAGATGAGTTTGTTTCTTCATCAGACCAGATCTGGAGACTGCACATCAACTGATCCTCTGCAGTGAATGGGTGCCGTCAGAATGAGAGTGCAAACAGCTGATAAATACATCACACACTCCAGTCCATCAGTTAACACTGTGAGGTGTTTGTAAACAAACGTGTCAGGGTATGGACTTTTTCCCTGGAGGAAGCATTATTATTTTTATGGACTTGAAGTTAAAATGCCTTAATGATGGATTTGTTTATTATACACACATAGCATTTCTCTTCACAAGATGTTAACTGATGCACTGGAGTGGTGTGGATTACTTGTGGGTTATTGTGATGTTTTTATCAGCTGTTTGGCCTCTCATTCTGACGGCACCCATTCACCACAGAGGATCCATTTGCGAGCAAGTGATGCAATGCTAAATTACAAATCTGTTTGAATGAAGAAACAAACTCATCTACACTTTGCCTGACATTAGGGTAAGTACAGTTTTAGCAGAGTGTATTTTGGGTTGAATTATTTCGTTAACTCTATGTTTTCATTACTTATACAAAAGGGAAACTACTAATACAGCAAAACCAAAGACCTGGATTCCAAGGTTGCGCAATGCATGCAGTAGGTTAGTACAGCTATTCTCACAGTGACCAAAGCTGTTGTGTGTTTGAACCAGACATTTAATGCACTGAAATTACTCCAAGATATATCCACGCAAGTGAATAAAGCATCCCTTGGGTGCAACAAAAAACTCTTTCTTTCTGTTCTGTGATCATAAGCCTTTGAGGTAACAAAATGACACGATTATATTAGTCAGCTCAATTTTTTTTTTTTCATTTCAGTCTCAGCTTACAAGTGTTCAAAACTACTTTAAATTGAGCACAAAAGGCAGTACCGATAGCACAATAAGATTGAAACTAAGCTTTGATTTGGTATCTGATCTGGTCCAAAGCCTGTTTTTTGAAGCAAAACTGACAATAATTGCTTTGAAAGCTTGGCTTTTTTTAAAAAAACAAGAGCATTTCTGTTTCATCCGTACATTTTTAAGGGTGGCCCAAAAGATTTAAATACCTACACTTCCAGAAAAGAGCTAACTATTTTAGTCTATATTGCATCCATTCCTTAAAAATGATTTAAAGTAGATGTTCTGAGGAATATGACACAGACAAATTTTCAGACAAAGAAATGTATGTCCAGTAATTCTCCGTGGAAAATTACAGTCATGGTTGGATCCTGCCAAATCTTTAGAAGGCTGGAGGCTTGGAGGAGTGATGTAGTGTGCTTTTTTGGTTTATTTCTTGTCAGGGTCATTTCAGTTTTCTGCGGTCAGCCCTTTCCATCAGCTAGACCTAGAATAGTTCTTTTTTTCAATAAGAAGGAAATGTGCTCCTGTCTCTTCTTTTGTGAAAACCTCTTTGAGACAAAAGCTATTTTAAGTGATATCGAGCATTTGTCTGAAAGACAGTGTAGGGCAGAAAAAGATCTAAATAAAACATGCTCTCAGAGCGGTGTCAGCAGCTTATTTAAAAAGAAGTCAACCCCTCACAGTCAGAGGTCAGTGAACTCTGGGTGCTGCAGTACATGCCCTTAAAAATCTCTTCCAAGTAAGAATAGCTTTTCACTTATTACCGTGATCTCTGTGCATCTGTGTGCCTCTCTAGTCTGCTCAGAGAAAGAATGCAACACGATAGTGATAAGCCTGCAGGCCGGCCTTAATTAACTTAGAATGTGGGAGGGGGTAAAATAGCCCCCCATATGATCCCTCAGGTTTGGGACAGAGGTCACTTTAAAAGCAGTGGGGCCATTTTGAGCAAGTGTAAAAAAAAAATAAAAAAAAAATAATAATAATAATAATAATAATAATAATAATAATATATATATATATATATATATATATATATATATATATATATATATATATATATTATTATTTTATTTTTTTTTTATTTATTTTTTTTTACACTTGCTCAAAATGGCCCCACTGCTTTTTTTTTTTTTTTTTATTTATTTATTTATTTTTTATATATATATATATATATATATATATATATATATATATATATATATATATATATATATATAATTTAATAATAATAATAAAAATTATGATGTATTCTTAAATAACTTGTAGGCTTAATACTGTCCACACAAACCCCAATTTTATGTCTGTCAACAATAATGGAAAAAGGTACAGTAGTTCTTAAGTTCTCATAAGCAATTCTCAACATTGGAAATGTAGCGCCATCTAGTGGACACTGTGAGTAAGTCTGAATGAATAAGCATGAATAAAAAAAGTAAAACACAAAATAGATGTAATGAATACCAAAACTGCTAATAAAATAAAATACCAAAAACTAAAATACCACAAAAACTGTCAGAAACAAAAAAAAGTCCAAAAGCTGTCACTGGGGTGGTTCCTTTTGAAAAGATAGACTTTTTTTTACCTTAAGGCACCAATATAAAACTTTAAGGTACAAAGGGTTTTCTTTCTTTTCTTTTCTTTTAGTTTTTTTTTTTTCTGCGAGTGTATAGTGCTCCAGATGGTAGCTGTGGGGTAGTGTGTTGTGTGAGATGGGGGTGTGTATTGGTTGTAAGCCCTTCAGATTAATTATTGTTATTGACTGTTTGCACCTGCTGTAAACCTTTGGTTTATAGAGCATTTCAGAATGAGCCATAAAACAATGAACTACTTTAAAAGCACATTAAAATTTCACAAAACAATATTCAATAATAATAATACATTTTGTAACTTGGTACTGCATCTTGGTAGTGATTTCTGTCACATAAATATGTATATAATTATAAATAAAGGCAAGATAACACAAACTGTCAGAGTTTTGATATTCATAAGCTTTATTCCCTGTTCTGTGCTCTCTCATTTCCATATAAAATGGAAAAGATCATTATAGAATAATGCCCCTGTCTTCTGTATTTTGTTGCCTTGTGCCCACATGTGCAATGACAATAAAGTTGAATCTAATCTAATCTAAATAAATTTTAGTACACGCCTCTGCAGACTTTAAAATCATAAGCTGCTGGCAATAAAAGTTTATATTTATTCCAAACTTCCAAATATAAATACACACACAAACACACACACTGTTTTGTAATCTTTCATTAAAAAATTCAGAAAAATTTACCTTTCATTGAAGTAAAACAACTGAAAAATCTCATGCTGAAATAAATGTTTTTAAATAAATGCATGTTGGCCACAATTATTGGCACCAATTATTCTTATGAGTAAAATACCTCTTAATTATATTCCCATACAATATATATATATATATATATATATATATATATATATATATATATATATATATATATATATATATATATATATATATATATATATATATATATATATATATATATTGTGGCGGGGTGAGGAACTAAACGACAACCGATGGACAGAAAAAGTCCCCGAAGGGTGGATTTATTAAATAAAGTGGTGCTCTTGGTGAAGGCGGTGCTCTCCTGTGGCGCTTAAAGTCCCTCGTGCTCGCTGTGTCCTGAGTGGTGGATCCCGTGCTGTGCTCTCCTTAGTGGGGCTGACGGTCACACGCTGCTCTCTGTAACAGAGGAGGAAAGGGTTAGCGTCCTTGTTGGGAGACATTCCTCACCACTCTGTCTTCCTCCTCTGCTTAAGACGGCTCCTCTTGATGAGCTGCAGGTGCGGCCGCTCAGCCCGTGATGAGCTCGTGCCGGTGATTCCCGTGTGTTGCCAGGGCGACGCTGACGAGCGCTCGGGACGCATGTCACACTCCCCCCCCCTAAGCGTCGACCTGCGCCTGTGGTACAATGGGGAGATATGGGGAGGGTGGGGAGTGGAGCCTGACAGACCTGCGAAAGCTGCCCCTATCCTGGAGAGACCGTCCGCGTTGGCGTTGGCCGTCCCCGCCCGATGTTGTATGGTGAAGTGGAAGTCCTGGAGCGCAAGGAACCAGCGGGTTACCCTGGGGTTGGTGTCCTTTGCGCGGGCCATCCACTGCAGTGGCGCATGGTCTGTCAGCAGGGTGAACCGGCGTCCGAGGAGGTAGTAGCGGAGCTCCAGGACTGCCCACTTGACGGCCAGCGCTTCCTTCTCCACGGCGGCATACCGTTGTTCGGTCGGGGTCAGCTTCCGGCTAATAAAGATCACCGGGTGTTCCTCGCCGTCCTGGACCTGGGAGAGAACGGCTCCCAACCCGGTGTCCGAGGCGTCGGTTTGCACCAGGAAGGGGCAGTTGAAGTCGGGGGCTCGCAGGACTGGCTCCGTGGTGAGGGCTGACTTCACCTGCTGGAACGCCTCTTCCGCTTCTAGACTCCAGGCTATCTTCTCCGGTTGCCCCTTCCTGGTCAGATCTGTCAGGGGAGAGGCTAAGGAGGAGAAGTTAGGGATAAAACACCGGTAGTATCCTGCCAACCCCAAAAAGGCTCGTACCTGGGTCTTGGTAGAGGGCCGCGGTGCCGAGAGGATAGCTGTCACCTTCTTTTCCTGGGGGCGGATGAGGCCACGTCCCACGCAGAAGCCCAGGTACTTGGCTTCGGAGAGAGCCAGGTGACATTTCCGGGGGTTGGCGGTGAGCCTCGCCCGGCGGAGGTCCAGCAGCACCCTCCGGAGCCGCTCTAAATGTTCCCCCCAGGTCTCATGGCCTTGACGTGCTCGACGGTGGTCCGACATACCGCAGGCTGTTGTTCCCAGGCTTCCCGGGCGACATCTAGGAGCCCTCGGGGTTGGCGGCCGAAGAGGAGCTCGAAGGGCGTGAAGCCGGTGGACGCCTGGGGCACCTCCCGGATCCCGAACAGCACATACGGGATCATCTGGTCCCAGTCGCGTCGGTCCTCGGCCACGACACGCCGCAGCATCTGTTTCAGGGTCTGGTTAAAGCGTTCCACGAGCCCATCGGTTTGTGGGTGGTATACGCTGGTCCGGATCTGTCGGACTTTGAGGAGTTTACAGAGGTCAGCCATGATCCGGGACATGAAAGGGGTGCCCTGGTCGGTCAGGATCTCCGCTGGCAGGCCAACCCGACTACTCAGTAGGAAGAGCTCCTGTGCGATATTTTTGGCGGTGGCCTTGCGGAGGGGAATTGCCTCTGGGTAGCGGGTGGCATAATCCACGATAACCAGGATGTGTTCATGGCCCCAGGCGGACTTCGGCAGCGGCCCCACTAGGTCCATCCCGATGCGCTCGAAGGGCACCTCAATGATCGGCAGCGGGATCAGCGGGCTAGGGGGAGGAGTATGTGGTGAGGTCCGTTGGCACGTCGGGCACGCTTGGCAGTACCGCTTGACATCCGCCTCCAGTCCCGGCCAGTGGAAGCGGTCCCGGATCCGCTGCACCGTGTTTTGGGCGCCGAGGTGGCCAGCCATCGGGTGGGCGTGGGCGAGTTCCAAGACCGCCGGGACTTTGCTCCGCGGTACCACCAACAGCGTCTTTTCCTCCCCCCTCCGCTGGCCGACATAATAGAGCAGGCCGTTTTGGATGATGAAGTGGGGTGTGGGGTGGGGAGCTGGTTGTAGATCCTCTCCTTCCGCCACCCGCACTTGAGACCAGCAATGCTTGAGGCGCTCGTCCCCACGCTGCTCTTTGGCGAGCGTCCCCCCTCCCGCTATCTGCTGGAAGACATCGAAGAACAGGTTAGAGTTTTGGGAGGGGGACTCACCTCCTCGAGGGCTGTCCGACGTCAGCAGCGCAGGGCCTCGTGGAGGGCGCCTTGCTGGACTCCGGCGTCGGCGGTTCCCGGCCGGGCTAGCAGGCTGTGTGCTGGAGGCGAGGAGCTGATCGAACCCCGGCCAATCCCGGCCGAGGAGAACGGGTACCGGTAGGTTCCTTAAGATTCCCACTTCGACGGGCCAGGAACCAGGTGTCGCGGTGATGGTCACTCTCCGGGCCGGCACATGCCTGGTATCCCCGTGCACGCACGTTATCGCCAGTCGGGCCCTGGAACCTATTCGGGGTGGAAGGACAGTCGGTTGTATCAGGCTTACCCCGCTGCCCGAGTCGAGGATGGCGACGAACGGCCGGCCGTTGATACGCACCCTTGGCCCGTGGTGCCTTCGGCGCTGGACCGTGGACTGAACAGCCTGCTAGCCATGTCCGTCCTGGGGAATGCGGCGGCTCGGTGGGCATTGGCTCGTCCTGGGGGCCGGGAACCGCAGGCCTGCTCACGGGTCGCTGGGTGCCCTCCGGCGAGCGTCGCTCCTGGACCACCCTTCGGGGAAAAGGCGGCGCTCGCTCCCCCATCTCCCGGTGTTGGGCAGCCTCCGCCAGCTCAATGGCCTCCACGAGCCCGTCGAGATCAGTGGGGTTCCTCATGCCAGCCGCCTGCCTCAACGCGCGGGGAATGGGCGCGGAGGAGTCGGTCGATCACCACACGCTCAGCTACCTGGTGTGCGGAGGGACCCCCGGTCAACAGCCAATGTTGGGCCAGCCGGGATAGTTCGGCCGCCTGGGCGCGAGCGGGCTGTCGAGCTCGATATTCCCAGTCATGGAATTGCTGCGCCGCACAGATTGGGGAAAGGCCTACTCGGCCCAGGATCTCCTTCTTTACCTCTCCATAGTTCCGGCTTCTCTCGGCCGTCATGGTGAAATACGCCCGCTGCGCTTCCCCGGTCAGCAGCGGTGCGAGGAGGTGGGCCCACTCGTCCTCTGGCCACGCCTCCCGGACTGCGGTGGCCTCAAACATCCGAAGATACATCTCCACGTCGTCATGCGATGTCATCCGTGGCATCAGCTGGACGGCTTGGACACGGGGGTCAGGCAGCGGCGTGCGGTGGGCGGCGGCGCGGAGGGCGGCGAGCTCACGTTCGGCGTCTCCTTGACGTGAGGCCATGTGCTCCACTATTTGTTGCTGGCGGATGCTCACCTCGGTGAGGTGTTTGAGCAGTTCTTCCATGCCGGGGGAGGAGCGGCCGCCTGTGAAAACAGAGCAGATACAAATGACAGGGGAAAAAGGAAAACAAAAAAAAACAAACGGGTGGCTTTAACGGTCTCCTCAGGGGTCGGTTGTCGGTGTCCAGCTCACACTCTTGCCCGCATTCTCCACCAGTGTGGCAGGGTGAGGAACTACACGACAACCGATGGACAGAAAAAGTCCCCGAAGGGTGGATTTATTAAATAAAGTGGTGCTCTTGGTGAAGGCGGTGCTCTCCTGTGGCGCTTCAAGTCCCTCGTGCTCGCTGTGTCCTGAGTGGTGGATCCCGTGCTGTGCTCTCCTTAGTGGGGCTGACGGTCACACGCTGCTCTCTGTAACAGAGGAGGAAAGGGTTAGCGTCCTTGTTGGGAGACATTCCTCACCACTCTGTCTTCCTCCTCTGCTTAAGACGGCTCCTCTTGATGAGCTGCAGGTGCGGCCGCTCAGCCCGTGATGAGCTCGTGCCGGTGATTCCCGTGTGTTGCCAGGGCGACGCTGACGAGCGCTCGGGACGCATGTCACAATATATATATATATATACACACAGTCATCTTTTTTTTTTTAAACCAGGGTGACTAGGAGCATTAAATTGTCCAGCCATGACTTTGTGTTCCACAGGACTATAAATATGAAGAACACAAGGCCAAATACCCCTTAATCATCATCACAAGGAGTAAAACCAAAGAAAATAGTTATGATGTGCAGAACAAGACCGTTGAGCTTCACAAAATAGAAAGTGGCTGTAAGAAAAGAGCTAAAGCATTGAAATCCCCATTTCCACCATCAGAGCAATGATTAAGAAATCTGCCTTGAAGAGGACGCGTGTCTATATCGTCCTAATGCACAGTGAGGAGGAGAGTGTGAGTGGCCTAAGACTCTCCAATGATCACAGCTGGAGAAATGCAGAGATTAGGTTAACCTTGGGGTCAGAAAGCCTAAAAAAAAATAAAAATAAAACGGCCCCTACATCATCACGTGTTGTTTGTAAGGGTTACAAGAAAAAATAAATAAATAAAATCCTCGCTCATCCAAAAACAAACTCCAGCATATTCAGTTGTCAGACACAACAAAATGGCACTGGCTTCTATGATCAGATGAAACTTAAAAAAGAGCTTTTTGGCAGCAAACCCACCAGATGGGTTTAGTACAAACAGTGATAAAAAGTACCCCATGTCTATATTTAAATATACTGCTGGATCTATAATGTTGTGGGCCTGTTTTTCTGCCAGAGATCTTGGACATCTTAGAATCATGGATTCTATCAGATATCTAAACCTGACTGCCTCTGTTAGAAATCTTACAATGTTTGGATCTTCCACCAGGACAATCATTGTTATGGCCCGTCTAAGGGAAATACAGAAACTATTCTTACACACATGCTTAGTTTGTGGGAGTTTATTACAATAAAGATAATAGAATGAAAAGATTGGCAAAACCTCACCTACTGACAAAGGCCAAAACAATGACCAAACCACAATCTCAACCATCCCTCTTTCCAAACTCTTCAAAAGAAAAGAAAAAGAAAATACAAAATGATGAGAAAATAAGCAAACTAAATAAATATATATATAAATAAATAACAAAAGGACAACTAAGCCAATGTCTATAGACAAATGAGTGAGGTGAACTGAAGAGAAGAATCATCAACCTGGAGCGCTGAATCTGAAGGATCTGGATGAAGGAATGGTCTCTGATCGATTATCAGGTGTTCTCCAAACTCTTCACGCATTACAGAAGAAAACTCAGAGCTGTTATCTTGGGAAAAGGATATTGCAATAATTGGGTGCCAATAATTGTGCCCAATATAAACTAAAGAAAGCATTTATTTCACAATGAGATTCCCTACCCACTTTCAATTGTTTTACTTCAATCACAGGTTAGAATTTTGTGATTTTTTTAACGAAAGATCAAAAGGAAAAACTATGGAGATTTACTTTGCTCATATTTACCAAGGGTGCCAATAATATGCACTATATATACAGTATATATATATAGCCGTTTGCTTAATGGCTTTGGTTTTGGCTTTAAGTAACCTTTAAGGCAAAGATCAATTTTGATGTAATGGCATATGGTCAACAAATAAAACACAAGGGAGCAGCTACTTAACGGTCAAAGTCATCCAGGATAATGAGCCGAAGCTCTGTGAGTGTGTGTGTGTGTGTGTGTATGGTTGGTCTCTTCTGTCGACTAATTATCTCTGTGCGCTGGTGGTGAATGAAATCAGACGGCATGGATCTTCTCCATCCTCTGGCTCTCTTAATGGACTCAATAATGGGATGATATTCTTATCATTCTTGTCTCTGCTCATCTGGAACATCAGGTTAATGACTCTGATTGGGTCGTGGCCACAGAGATTCACCAGATGGCCTCGGGAGAACTCACTCATACTCAGAGATATATTTTGTGAAAGGGTTTAGGATTTGGATGCAGGGTCACCATATTGGCTGCATTTTTTTTTTTTTTTTTATGTTTCAATCTTTAACATTCAGGCAAAGTAATAATCACAAATATACAGAAAGAACTGAAAACAACTTATTATTATGATATATGATGTACCAAAAAACGAATTGAAAGAAAATAACAATTCAATATAAATGTCAAAAAACAAAAACAAAAAAATAGTCTTTTAAAATTGTATGCAATTAAGAGATAGACTCTTTATAAAAATACAATTAAAAAAATAATAAAAATAGAAAGATTTTCTAATAAGATTATTTAAAGAACCATGCTTTGAAATTGCTATACAAAACATTAATAGTGTTAAAAATAACTTTTTCAATATATTTATACTTTCATTAGTATTTTTACATTATTAATATTTTACATCTATTTTACAAGTGTTTTTTTTAATATATAATCAATGATGACATGGCTTTAACAGCTACAGATTTAATATATATATATATATTCCTTTATATATGATTTCAAACAAGGTGCCATTGTTTTAAAGAAAGACAGCACATAAACAAAAAAAAAATAAAAAAAAAAAAAAAATCTAATACTGAAGAAAAAACAACAACAAAAAACCCCAGCACCATTTATTTTCAGACGGCAATTAGTACTTAAGAGTCTGATGTTTTAACTAATGCAGCTAGACATTTGCTACAATTGTTATGTGTGCCTTACGAGTCCAAATAATTTTAGAGCCAGTGTAAAATACAGTCAAAATCCACTAGATGTCACGAGAGTACTGATATCTGCTCAAGAGCTCTTTATTCTGTAATGAGGAGAGATTCATTGGTTTGGTTCTAGCTTATCTCCTTTGAAACTGGTCTATCTATCTATCTATCTATCTATCTATCTATCTATCTATCTATCTATCTATCTATCTATCTATCTATCTATCTATCTATCTATCTATCTATCTATCTATCCATCCATCCATCCATCCATCCATCCATCCATCGATCTATTTTAATGATTTTTTGTTAATCATCGTGCTTTCATTAAATCATCTGATATATGTTTAAACCGAGACAATTTTTAAAAACTATATTTGCATTTTAGGTTCATTCATTGTCTAGTCATATATCGTGAGAAATAATAATAGGCTACTAAACTGTCTAAAATCCAAAAGTATGTTTGCTAATGTAATCAGCGTTATACTTCCAATAAATCATTTTATATAAGTTTACCCGTAGCCAAAATAAAGCTATCTGCATATTCATTCAAAGTCAAGTCATAAACTGTGAAAGATAATAATACTAAACCGTATAAAATCCAAAAATGTGTGTGCGTTATTGTTTGATTTCCTGTGCATAAATACATGGAAATGAATGTTCACGTCCTCACAGGAACTCAAAATAATTGCGTGGGAAAAACAGCGATAGACAAAAGTGGCTTTCAATCTCTTCACTCTCATCAATTGCAATTTCGCTTACGTGGAACTGTATCTCTTTATTGAGTATTGTGGGCGTTCAACTCAAATAATATTCACTAATTTTCATTCACCTACAATCTGTCAAAGTGTTTAAATGTAGCAGCTCTCCACCACGAAACAGGGTTTTCTTCTAAGATGTCTTCAGCATGTATACAGGTCACGGTCCTGTTGGATAGGCTGCTCTTCACCTGAGGAGGCACTTCTTTACTCCTACATGAGGACGTGAGAGCTGCAGCGCTCGAGAGATCGGGGGAGGAGTTACAACACGATCACCTAGGAACCACTAACGTAAACTGACCAGAAGGGTCGTAAATACGAAACCCGATCCGCGAAGTCGGATCTTTTGTGCAGCTGCTTCAACGCTCGCAGACTGAACTTGTCTCGAGATTGAGAAGACAACCCCCTGCAAATTATATAGAAATAAAGAAAAAAAAAAAACAATAGCAGTGTGAACGCAGCATATGGACAACGTGGGAAAGCGTCGATGCGCGCGGCGTGTAGCAAGAGACAGGAGTTGGTAAATAGACAACGGAAGCTTCCTCGAGCGACTGGAATTAAACCGGGAATTTCACTCATTTTTATTTGGTAGGTTGTGGGATTTGCATGTCATCAATTAATGTGATTATTTTCATATTTGCAGTGATTTCTACAATGAACTCATGAACTTCCAATCGAGACGCCGAAAGTAACTTCAGTTGATTGATGTTCTCTGGTAACTTAAAGCGAATGAATCGAGAAAGTTTGCTATTTTGGACCGGAGATAATGGATCACACGTTGCTAAAGCATGTTTATTTTTATTATTCTTATTATTAATATTACATTGAACATTCAGATATATCTATCGTGTTATTCGTATAGACCACCAGCGGTGAAAATTTTTAGAGAAACAACACATTTCGTTAACATGTTTTGGGATTGTGTACCTTATAGTAACTTATATTTCATGGTTACACACGTTTGTCGTTTATATAACTATTTCGCTAACAAACAAAGTTCCTGGGTGCATTACATAACTTTGTCTCGTCCCTATTGTTTACCTGTTGTTATGCTCTCTTGTCCGCGATACGAGGCGTCTTCACAGACTTGACGCGATTAAACAAACGAAGAGTGCGGTTTTCTGATTGACGTGGCGAGATGATTTTTGGCTTCAGCGCGGTCAAGCCGGCAATACGTTTTTTTTTTTTTTTTTTTGGTGTTTAAAGCAAAACCCATAAAGGTTTTACATGTGTTTTGTGACTATAATTCACTTGTAATGAGATATTAAACCAGTTATGTTCTTTTGTTATATTCAGAAGTCTCAAGTGATTATCTTTGTAATATTTAGTCGTAATAATAATAAGGTATGTCATAGGAGTTAAAAACTGAGCTACGCAGCACTACAATACTCTGGGGCTGAAGCGCAGTTTTCAAACAAAGCTCAAGTCAAGTTTCTCAGAGCGGTCTGACAAGGACCGGAAGCCTATCAGCAATTTCTAATATTACCAGAGTCAGTAAGGAAGTGGCTGACACACCAGACGAGAAGCCCAATTTCTTTTTCTGTATTTTAGGGAATAGTGGTGTTAAAGAGATAGCTCACCTAAAAACAAAAAAACTACTTTTTTTTTTTTTTTTTACCCTGAATGACTCTTTCATCTCTGGAACAAAAAATAATATGTTTATGTCTTTCATTGATTTATAGTAAATGGTAACGTTACAGTATCTTCCATAAGTTGACAGCATCGTGCTAATATTTAATTTTAGTTTACCCCCCCCCCACCCAAATCTATGCTATTCCTTTAGAAGACTAGGAATATGTTGCATGATACGAATTGACTACTTTCATTATACTTTTACTGTGTTGTTTTGTCCTTTTTGGTTTGATAGCCCCATTGTATGGAGGTGAGCAATATTAATATCCATCACAACTTTTCTGTGTTAGGCTTGCGTTTACAAGACAACAGTGTAGTCAAAAATGGAAAAAAGTGTTCCCCTTCTGTTTTAAAAATGCTCACGTATGCACGGCAACGTTTTCAAAACGATTCACATTTACACACATCCTCGAAAGTGGCCAAAAACGCTGCATTATGTATGCCAGGCCAGTAGTTGGCACTGACACCTTGTTAGTAAACAGTACCTGTAGGGAAGTGACGATTATATGACACATATGATGTGTCTCCGCTGTTGCTTGTAATATTGAAGTAAATCCCATAGACAGTAAAAGAAATGGACACAGCGACCCCATTGGATTCAACGGAGACAAGTGAAGTCAATTAGAAGCACGCACTTCCTGCAGCTTGAGCGTACTGCGCAGACTCAAACTGAGATTGATGACATAGATGTCACGTGAGCAACCTGTCTGACAACTGTAAGTCTTCTAATAGCTGTGCCAAGAGAAATCTGAATCACCCACCGAATCTTGCAGATGTTGTAGAGTAATTTTGTCCCGTTGCTTTATGGACTCTCTATGGGCTTCCCCCTTGACTTCATGCCTCCACGTTCCCCTCGATTGCCTCATAGACAGTAAAAGATTGCCTGCGAGCTTCTCCTCCTGTCCATATGGTAATTTCTCTAATGTGCGACAGTGTCGCAGGTTATGATGCAATCATTAGCCTGTTTTTACAAAAACTGCTTCTACGGGGCCACGACATAAGATACAAGGTAATGGGGCCTTTTATAAATTTTCGTGTTTCTTTAGAAATAATGAATGGACAAATAGAGACTTTAATAACCAATGGCAGCGCCCAGGGATGTTTCAATAAAATATGAAACCCTGCCCCCCTGGTAAATCCACACTTTGCTGAAAAAGCGTTAGCACACTCTTGAGCAGCAACACCATTGCCATTGTTGTGTATGTTTGTTTGTGCTCTACACATACTGCACATGTCTACATACCTAACACGTACTATGCATGCGCATGACATCACCGTTTTCAAAGATTCATGTTTTGAGTGTTTACACGGAAATGATAACAGTGGCATTTTCAAAAATTTGCACTTTGAAAAGTATTTACAAAAATATGCGTTTTCAGTCCCCAAAACGCCATTGTTGAGTAAAACGAACAGGCAAAATGCATGAAAAGTTTCCCGTTTTTGGCTGAAAATGTTGTCGTGTAAATGGCTCCTTAGACAGAAATTGAGTTTGGACTGACATGATGTTTTTTTAAATAATGACAGAGCTTTATATATTTATTTTTAAAAACAATTTTGGTGAACTGGCCCTTTAAGGGTGGTTCATGTAGGTCACCCACTTGCTTTCACACAGCACAGCCATCAATCATAAGAGTGTAAAGTGCAAGCTGACATCTTCCCCCCTCACATTCACGGTTGGTTCCTGTTCTGTGTCACTTCTCACACGCACAGCATGGTTAATTTATAGCTCTTTAACTGGTTGGTTTAGTGACTGTTGTACTCGCAGCATAACTGCATGGCCACGTTGTGTGATCAAACGTTATTGATTTTAACAGTCAATAACTGTGACAGCTGTGGTTTTTCATTCTCCGTACCACAGAGAAGTGCGACTTAAAGCAGCATGCAACACAATGAATGGCCCATCACGCATCATTTAAGCATTTATAGAGAAGAGAGCTGCTCTTTTGAGGACAGTAACGTTTAATTTACACCTGCTTATGTCTTCAGATCAAGGTTTGTTGTACCCTTTTACATTCTGAATTAGTGTTGACTTATTTTAGCACTCAAGTGTGTTTGATACTGAAGCGATACTTTTGAAGCATTATTAAGTATAAAAAGTGTTGGTTTTTGTCTTTTCGTATGACTTTTTGGAGTCCTGCAGATGGAAATTTGTCAAAATATGATGAGAGAGAGGAGAAAAGTTTGCATAGCATGACCGGACTCATTGGAATTCTCAAACATCATTGTTTAAATTAATTTGCGAGGGTAAATGTTGAATGTTTTAACTAGAAACTGGATTTGTTTCGCAGTGTTGGAGCCCAGGTTTGTTGTTCGCTTTGAAAGTGGTGTTGATGAATCATCTCGAAAGCCGTCACCATCTGCCAGATGTTTTCCAGGTCTGTTTACCCCTCGTTCGTGTGCCTTATCCTTTCAGAAGAAGTTTTACACTCTACACAAAGTCTTTAAATTTGTGAGCTGCGAGAGCTTTGTTTCTTTTTCTGTGTGGAAAACGTGTCCGGTGAGCAGTCGGTTTAGTTATCTGAGCTCTTTCTCCATGATGAGGTGTGGTTTTTATTGGACCTTTTCCCCTGCTCGTAAAGTGCTGAAGGAGAGGCAGAAAATGAGTACAGCTTTACTCACAGCCGACTCAAAGAACACCATGAAAAATATAAGCGTACATGTTTTCACGCTAATAATTTGGCTGCATAGTTGTGAAAGTGTTTTGATTTCCACTACTATTGCTTTTTCAAAATCTTTCTTTTTTTTCTTTTGCAGCATGCAAATCAATGTATGTGTCAGACATACCTCTTTGGTTTTTGTATTGGGTCACACATGCAGAGTTCAGTCATTATTTAGCAAAGCTGCCATGAGCATTGTGGTTTTAATGTGGGATGTCCAGTTATGTCAAAATAATCATAAAATGAAATGCAACAATCAGTATTTATATGCCTATATACATTTATTAAATGTGTAAAAAGAAAAAAGAAAGCTATGCATTTTTTTCCCTCTACATTTTAGGTGTTTTCTACAGGGTTTCTGTGGGTCTTAAAGTCTTAATTAACCCTTCCACAAATTTAAGGGACAGTTCATCCAAAAATTTTAATTGTCATCATTTACTTAGCCTCAAGTTGTTCCAGTTGTATGAGTTTCTTTCTTTTGCTGGATACAAATGAACATATTTTGAAGAAAGTTGGTGACCGAACAGTTGACAGTTGCCATTAACTTTATGGGAAAATTGAAGTCGATGCACCATCACTATCTCTAAGTCTTGCATCAGAAAGTCTTACATTCATTAAATCATGGAATCAAATGTTGCATGCTTTGCAAACAAATAAAAAATAATTGTCTTCCTCAGTATTTTTTTTTTCTATACAAATAACTAAATATTCTTAAGACATGCACTACTTAAGATGCAAAAAGTACAAGAAGATATTTTCATGTAGTGGTTTTGAAATGCTATTTTCAAGCCTCTAAGATGATTTTTAGTAATGGAGATGGCTTGTCTAAAACAAATGACTGTTCCTTTCAAATTATTCCTTGAATTTTCTTAACTTCGTCATAAAAAGGGTCTTAAATTTACCTGCAAACCTGACATGGTTTTTGGACCCTCCCTGCTTTTCCCCTTTATTGTGTTATCAGCCATTTCAGATAAACCAGACCTAAATGACACATAATAACAAAACAAGCTGTGGTTGAGTGCATTAGATGCTGGTCTCTTCATGTCTAATTGGGTTCCTCTTTACCGGAAGCTGCAGTGTGAACCACACTGATATATTGAGGCTACTAGTACAATGTGCCAAACACTGTGTTAACACATACAAAAACATTTATTAAGTATGAAAGACTTTGTGTACAAAGGGTTTTTAAAACAGCTTTATCCTTCGCTACCCAGTATTTAGTCAAATACTATATTCAAAGTATGCATGCAGCCTTGTTTGAAACAGTCTTTTGAGTTCAAGTTGGTGATGTAATCTCTGAGTCATATCTAGTTTGACTCGGACACATTTGACTAGCCCGATCATGCCTGGATTATCTGTAAATTGACTGTGTGCTATTCTCTGTGAGCTAAACATTTCAGTATTTTTATCTTATTGAAAGCAAGCGTTTTCAAACTGAGCTCCTTAGTTTTGCGATTGTAACAGAGTTATGTTTTTTTTTTTTTTTTTTTTTTTTTAAGTGTCATGTTTGTTATTTGATGTAATTATGCATAGTATAATGCTGTAGGATTTCACATTGTTACTCCTTAGTTTGAACATATATTAAAAGATCATACAGGTGTGATTGGGTTCCTTTTATATATTTATTTAGCTGAATTTTAAAAAGGTTGGTGACGCTAAGTGCACTCCCTGCAATTTATTGGTTTGTGCTGTATCTTTTATGAGGTTAAAGATGACGAACAAAACCACGATCCTAAAGGAGCTTCTGGAAAAATTATTCGCAACAGCCTCTGCTTTATATCAATGGATATTTAGAGCCTCTTCTCAACTCTTGCTAATTGTAAACACATTTGAATGTAATCTAACCACTCTGCAATTCTCTCTTTGTCTAAGCTGTCTGCTGAAGTTAAATGCTACGAAATATACATCACTGCATTTGAAGCATTAATAGGTCACGTTAAACAGTGCTATAGAGTAAGCTTTGACATTTAAATATTTGAACATCTCCCACTTCCTGTTGCCGTCCCCACAAGGCTGGGGTTTGACTATTATGTTAGCGCACAAGCCGACATAATACTAACATGAAGATTGATCGTTCGTCTGTTTTCCTCATTAAACCTTCTTTTGTTTAACAATCTGTTCTCTTAAAGGGATAGTTCGCTGAAAAATGAAATCATTTACCCGCTCTCATGTCGTTCCAAAGCCTGTATTTATTTTTCTTCCGTGGAACATGGAAGAAAGTCAATGTTAATGAAAATCAATGGTGACCAGAACTGTTTGGTTGCAAATGTTCTACAGATGTTTCACAAAGAAGAATGAAAGTCATGTTTGGGGGAGGATGCGACTTATGGCAGGATTAGAATGTTTTGGGTGAACTATGCAGAGAGCTCTGATAATGTCATTATTAAACTTCTAACTGCATTGTACGGTTTTATTAATCTGATTTCATTTATCTGTTTCAGGTAGAGGGATTTCTCATATGGCAGCTGAATGTCAACACGGCGTAAAACCATAAATCCCTTCTGTAAAACATGCTGAGAGGGGCTCTTGAAACTGATGAGCTTACCAGCCAAACGCTCTAACTAACGTGAACGTGATGGGGATGATGATATTACACATAGCAATGATGGAACAGCCACACTGACAAAGATTAACTGCACTCACTCTCAGCGCGCTGCTGCCAATCAGCATGCTGCGGATACTGTCGCTCAAATTTGGCCGCGTCTACCGCTGCGGCAAGTTCCTCTTCATCGTAGCTCTTTTTGTGATCCTGCTGATGAACACTCACAATCTCTTCGCCTCTTTCCAGAGGAACGAGCTCACCGACCGGCGATTCATCGGCCTCAACAAGTGTCCGGCCTGCTTTGGCACGAGCTGGTGCCGCAAGTTCATGAACAGCCAGGTGACCTTCGAGATGTGGGGTCGCCTGCGCTTCCTAGACTTTTTCAACGTGAAGAACGTTTATTTCGCTCAATACGGAGAACCCAGGGAAGGAACACGCAGGGTCGTGCTCAAACGCCTGGGCTCCAACCAAGAGCTGGCAGAGATCGATCAGAAGATCTGCAAACGGGCCACTGGAAGGCCTCGCTGTGATCTCATTCAGGGTATGTACAAAACCGAGTTCGCACGGCTTAACGGGGACGTAAGGCTGTTGACCCCGGAGGTGGTGGAAGGCTGGTCAGATCTGGTGCACTGCCCCTCGCAGAGGCTTCTAGACCGCGTGGTCAGGAGGTACGCGGAGACCAAGGACTCTGGAAGCTTCCTGCTGAAGAACCTTAAGGACACGGAACGAATGCAGCTGCTGATGACGCTGGCGTTCAACCCTGAGCCGCTTGTGCTGCAGGTATCCACACACTAGCCGATAAAATGTCTAATTTAAATGCAGTTCTGGTTGCTGAACCTTTCTTTTGATGCTGAAGCACTGTGTCTGATGCCCGCTTGGAAGTTAAAGGGATTAACGGTGCGTCTCTGCATATTTGAAAGTTCTGCACAAGGCTATGTAAATAATAGATACTTTGTGTCTGTTGGTGGTCACTTAGAGATTTCTCTGCTTTGGGCAACAGCGTGCTTGTCATGAAAAGTTCCTTCAGACATAAATCATAAAGCACTTGTTATTCCATAAGCGAAGTTTAAAAACACAGAGGTGGCGTATTGTTCCGAAAGTTTTGTCCAAAACTTGTTTTCACTTCGATAAACATTTTCCACTTAAGGGTGTAAAATATTGTGTGGTGGTTAATTCACAGCAGTCCAATTTTAAACATAAACAAGCCCCAACAGAAATGGTCCTATGCTTGGACACAAATGGGGCCTACACAGCACTATGTCTTCCTAAGTGCTTTTAGAATTGAATGAGGCAAAGGATTTAATGCAGGGTCTAATGGTCGAATGAAATCCAAATTTTGATATCCAGCATATTTTTCTGAATCCTTGATGTTTCAGTGAGACATTATATATCAGTCTAATTCACAATGCTGTTTCTAAAATGGAGTGTCTATTTACATTGCGCAAATAACCTTCCTTGTTGACTTATAGTCTACACTAACCCTCCCCACTTATAACAGGTTGGGCCTCAAAAAATTGACAGAAGGAATAACACCAATAGACTATTATAAACTATACATTTTCTGTAAAAACAACAGCTTTCATCCTGTCAACATTATGCAAACATGAAATATCAGACATAAGCCCCTTTCACACTGTAATTCCAGAAAATAAATGGGTATTGTGTCCTGGCAGTTGTTCCCGGATCGCTAAATGCTAGATTTTACCCCTTTCACACAGCCAGTGATTTCCTGGAATATGTGCGTGTGTTCACACACAACCCATAAATGTCTCGTAATGACTCGTGACATCAGGATGTGATGTATAATGTACGAGTCGAAAATGCTAGGCACGTTAACATTCCTTTAAACTTGCGAATGATCTCAGCGTCAGCGTGGATCGTGAGGGACTACCTGATCTCTGCTTCATTACAGTTTGCACATATTTTTTCATCGCGAACGTTGTTCTTCCTTCAAAACACCTGGTAAAAGAGTCGCACGATAAAGTGCGTCATCACTACACAACGGCATTAGTTCTGGCTTTTGTTGACACAGAGCTCGATCCGGGACTGAACCTGTCAATGTAAAAGTTCTCACCCATCTTCTTGCATGGTTTTTTCCTATTTCACTGCCCATGTCGCGTATTTTCCAACACAAAAGCTTGTTCTGTGTGAATGACACCTATGGGATATGAGAGCATCACATGTGAGCGTTAAATCATGTGCGCCACCATGCGGTTGGATTGTTCTTTTCTCTTTACTGTTAGCACCGGCATATTGTTGAAGTGTCTAATTCTAATGTTTGGTGATATTCAAAATTGTGATTCCTCGATTTAAAAAAAAAAAAAATCGTGGCAAAACATTTGAATTCATAAAATTGGACAAAAGTTCTATGTCAAAAACCGTGACATACTCAGAAATGTCAGCTGTTTCCAGGTGAAAAAGGTGCACTTCCATAATGTACTTAAAGTGCTCAATTTTCACTCACTAATTTTGTACTTTAATATACTAAAAATGAATCTTTAGTGCATTTTCAGATAAACCTAAGATCATCTAAATGTACTCAACTCTGCTTTCTTGGGACACCATGAACATGAACTAAAATGCACTTTTAACAAACTAGCTCTGTATTTAAAAATGTATTTAGTACCCTTGAACCCATCTCTCATACACTAGTACACTCGAGTGCACAAAATATATTTTTAAATACAAAGATAGTATGTTTAAAGTGCATTTTAGTTCATATTCATGGTGTCCCAAAATGGCACAGTTGAGTACACTTAGTCGATCTGAAGCTTATTTTAAGAAGTACTAAAGAATCATTTTAAGTATATTAAGTACACAATTAGTGTGCAAAAATAGAGCACTTTAAGTACATTATGGATGTGTACTTTTTTTTTAACCTGGGTTGTAAAAACGTTAATTGCGATATTATCATAGACCATTTATACCACACACTCCTATTTCCAGTGTATTTTTTCCTGAGCTTTTCATTCACAGCTATGAGAGTCCTTGACAGCTCTCTTTTTTGCACCCCTCGGTCCGGCATTGATTTTTAGACCCAGCTAATCTATTCCAATTTCTTTTGCGATTGACCCAGCTTGTCGAAGGCCTGGGCAAACAAAAGGACATCTCTGTGTGAGCAGCCAATATCCGTTCTCACCTCCCATCATTCACTCCATTTGCCACACCTCAAGCATTCTAGGTGATAAAGGCAATCTGATCTCTCTCTGGAGAGCGAGACGCTCGATTTGATTAGCAGCATACAGTTTTGCCCCCTTTTGCCCTGCAACCTCTGCAGCGCTTCGGTCAAAATAATGAAATGTCATTAGTTTGCTGTGGATGCCGCTAATGAATTGGCTCCTAATCCATAGATGCGATTAAGTGTGATCTTCACCAGCGCTTGCTGTTCCTTCTCCTGCTGAAAACATGTTAAAGCTAACAGATGCTTGTCTCCTCAGAATGCTCTAAATGATTCATCCCACTTCCTGAAGCTAAGAAAAGCCAGTTTTTTCAAGTTTAGCAGAAGTTGTAGCAACCTTTTGCAGTTTCATAAGGCAGGAAAAATCTGCTTTCCCATTTTTTTTTTTACTTTGTTGGAAACCTGAGGCAGCTTCCTTGCTGTCATTCAGTGTTTATTAAGGTGCTTCCAAATCACCATAATGGTGCTATATTAGGGATGTAACAATAATATATTCAGAATCAAATAAAAATTGTGTTTTTCATGCTTGACAAGTGGCCATGTACAACAAAGATAGCTAACTACTACACTATATAGAAAAATATAATTTCAGAAGCACAAAGTGATGTGATTCTGCCACGGAGCCTGTCCAGATAGCACCTGTAGTACTCCTAAAAAAGTGTTTGAAGTGATTCCCGCGGTGAGTTTTAATCTAGGTTCCCTCAGGTTTTTAAAAATATAATGTCTTATATAAAATGCAAGGCCATAAAAAGTTATAATGACTGTTTTATATCTTAAATGTCTGTTTAATTACTTGGTCCAAATGCAGGAATTAGGTTAAGGAAACGGTTATAAATTATTTGTATTTGCTTCCATCCCAAATCATGAACCTCTGCTTGCTTTTCTGTTTAATTTAAAGGGATAGTTCACCCCAAAATGGAAGTTTTATGTTTATCTGCTTACCCCCAGGGCATCCAAGATGTAGGTGACTTTATTTCTTCAGTAGAACACAAACCAAAGATTTTTAAGCAGTCTATCACTCATAATATAAGTGGATGGGAATCACGGCTAAAACATAAAAAAAACAAACAAAAAAAAAAACACATTAACTAAACCAAATTAAACCATGCGTCTCGTGATGATACACTGGGTACGTTTACATGCATATTTTTTGTTCAATCGGACTGAATTCATTTCGATCGAATCTGATTGTAGTGTTTAAATGAACGCTAAATAAAGTGATCGGGTTGATGTGCGGGTTTATATGTCACAAGCTACAAATCGGAATTAGATTTTTTGACGTGCACACTGCTCAAATAGTGAAAGTGACATAGATATTTTGGAGTTTCTCACGGTTTGCACATAATAACCACTCTCCTAAACGGGTTTCATTATTTGTTTTAATATTTACCCGTTTAAGGATAAATATATAAACCGCAGTGTTGTTCAAATTTATCAAAAAAAAACAAAAAAAAAGCGGGTAGCCTGTGGATGGCAAGTCTAACAAGGTTGCCCTGCTCACTTCACAGTTGCCGAGTGAAAGGAGAGTTTTATACTGACAGGACACGCTTTTATACAACTCTTTATTCAAAAGGAAGAGCCACTTGTTCTGTGTGTCATACATTACATTATTACGTAATGTGCGTCATTGCACATGCGCAGTCCTTTCAGTTTCGTGGTTCAGTCCGAGTGTTTACATGCACGCTCAATCATATTAGAAGAGGAGTGAACCACCCCCTTCAATCCAATTAAGAATTTCATTCGGAACGAGCTCAATCGGATCGATTTAAGGTGTTTATATGAACGTTTTTCAGTCCAATTGAGCCGACAGTCTGATTACAAATGGATTATTTGGGTGCCTTTAAACGTAGCCACTGATGTGTAAGACACAAAATGATTGATCTGTGCAAGAAACTGAATAGTATTTATATAGTTTTGTACATCTGATTCACGGAACCATTGACATTTCTAATTGAGATTGTAGATGGTGTCAATGTTCCATTTGACAAATAGATGGCGGTAATGCACTTGAGTCTGCGATCCACCATAAAGCAAGAAGAAGACTACAACACCTCACACGCCTGCTGCTGAGAAGTGAGACGTGCACAGGAGGACACGCTCAGGAGAGTTCTAACAGTTCAGACATGAATCAAATGTAAAAGAAACATCATAAATACGGTTCAGTTTCTTGCACAGACTGACTGTTTTGTGTCTTTACACATCAGTGTATCGTCACGAACCGCAGGATTTAATTTGGTTTTGTTTGTGTTTTTATTATTATTGTATGTTTTAGCTGTGATTCCCATTCACATCCATTATAAGACTGATAGACCACAACGGTTTGACTTAAAAACTCAGTTTGCGTTCTACTGAAGAAACAAAATCCCCTGCATCTCGGATGACCTGGGGGTAAGCAGATAAACATCAAATTTTCATTTCTGGGTGATCTGTCCCTTTAACAGTGTTTTGTGAATGTATATGCTTTAATAACAAAAAGCCTAATTGTAACACTTTACAATACTGTTCCATTAGTTAATGTGTTAAAGTGTATTTAAATGTTAGTCAATTATTGTGAAGTGTTACAAAAATAATGTATTTTGACTATTTAATGTATTCTCCCTAATAAATATAAAAGCGCCCCCACCCCCACCAGTCTGGTGTCCTGACGCCGGGCCTGCTCTGAACGATTCGTATTAAAGTAGTGCTCATAAGCGCAGCGGTAACCAAGGAAACGCTGTTTCATTGCGGTTCATAAGTGCAATCTATAGTGCAATCTAATAGTGAACCTGTGTCTCATTCAGCTCGTCTGATATTTCGTTCAGATGTTTTGATTTTAAAATTTCAAAAATTTAGTTTTGTTATTTCAGTTTCACAAAGAAATTTGCAGCAATAGCTAAAAGGACACCTTTACATTTACATTATAATGTTTTCAAACTCATTTTGTAAAAAAAAAAAAAATTGTGAGAAAATCGAATCTTGAACTCAAAATCGTGACTCGAATCATGAGTTGAGTGAATCGTTAAATCCCTAGTTGTGATTAATAGAGCTTAACAGAATGGAAGATTCAATGTGATAAATTACTAAATGACATGACAAGAGTTTTTATATATTTTGGTAGTTCATTGAAATTACAGCATTTTGGGGGCCAGAAAACGCAACATTTTAAAAGCTGGTTTCCAAAGTGCAAGTGTTTGAAAATGATGAACAATTATGAAATTGTTGCTATGTACATTGTTTTTGTGTAAACATCTGAATTTATATTTTAAAGGAACTTGCTCATTGCCATTAAAGTGTAATTATTGAATCTACACATAGAAACCTGATAAAAAGGTTTAGAAGCTAATTTTAAATAGCACTTAGTGGCTTTTGCATCTGAACCCTTAATATATTTACTATATTAAATTTACTAGATTCCAACAATGGTTGAACCACACACAGAGGATTGTAGGATATCGTAGGCAACAATGGATACATCTAATAATCGGCATTCAAAGACGGAAGGCAACTTGGTAGATGGGTTTCTAAACCAACAATCTATTTTAGACATGTTTTATTAGCTTTCTTCATCTGTATTCTGCTTGCAAAGGCATTTTTTTGACTGTAAAGGAGACACTACGGTCTTGTGTAGCGGATCTAAGGATTTCTGTATGTTGGAAAGCTGAATTTAGATTCTGACTTATGTTTGTTTTCCGTTTGCCCGGCAGGATGGATCTGGAGTCACTCAAGTTTAGGTTTTTGTGGTCTGTGTATTTTTAGGTTTGGGTAAAACAAGAATGGACTAATTTGTTATGTTAGGAATTGATGGGAGTGAAAAAAAAAAAAAAGAAAAAAAAACAGCCTATGGAACCAGAAACAAGCAAGAAAGTTGAGGGGATTACAAAATCAGCGTGTAATAAGAATTCAGATGTCCCTTCCTGTAGATGTTGTTTTGTTTTTGTTTTGCCCACTGGCATTTTTACTGCTATTTATAGCCGTAAAGGTCAGAAACACAATTTGTTCACCTTAGCCTGGTATTGTGTCAGAATGTTGTGAAATATGTGTCCTCTGGAAAAAAAAATGCTGCTGCACTTGACTTTGTGCTTGCATTACTCGTGCCTCCTTCCTTCCATTGAGAACGGAGGCCCATCTGCTCAGCGAGGCTGAGAATAGCACAGGCAGAGCCCTGAGGGTCACGTCCATCACAGCATTAATCTTGCACACAGCCCAGTGTGTGCCTCCTCTCCCTTCACCTGACAATGAGGTTATTATGAGGTTGCCATGCCCCAGGCACCTTTCTAAACAGTCCCAGAGCTGACAGGAGTCAACTGCTGTTTGTATGTAAGGCTTTCAAAAACAAGACTGAGCACAGCAAGGTTGTTATCAAGGACATGCCTATTATTTAGTGCTTGTAAACTGGTGAACTCTCCTCCTGTTGAAGAAAATTGTCCAGATAGCGCCTGTAGTACTCTTTTTTTTTTTTTTTTTTTTTTTTTTTTTTTTTTTTTTTTTTTTTTTTTTTTTTTTAAAGTGTTTGAAGCGATTCCCGCTGTGAGTTTTAATACAGATTCCCTCAGGTTTTTTAAATATATTGTCTGATATAAAATGTAAGGCCATAAAAAGTTACAATGACTGTTTTATATTTTAAATAGTACAAAAAATGTCTGTTTTATTATTTGCAGACATCGTAAGTTTGGCAGAAGAGAGACAGAAGGTAATATGGTTCCAAACCTGTATGCCTTTTTTCTTCCGTTAAACACAAAGAAGATATTTTGAAGAATGTCGGTAACCAAACAGTTTCTGGTTGTTTTTGTTCAACAAAAGAAAGAAACTCACACAGGTTTGGAAAAACTTGAGGTTGAGTAAATGACAACTAGGGATGTTCATTTTGGTTATTTTTCCTAACCAACAAATGACGCTTGTTAACCGATTATTAACCGTTAAACAACAAGATTATTTTAAGTTAGAATTTAATTAAATTTCAAAGGATCTGTGTATGTGATTAAAAATACTAACATTTGTAAAACGAATAAAACGAATAAATAGGCCTATATTAGAAATATATTTTTACTTAACACAGCCCCCTCCTCCTGTTGGTGCGAGTGATCGGTCAGTCACGTGTGTGTGTGTAGGATGGCTGAAATTAGAGGGTTAGTTCACCCAAAAATTTTAATTGTCATTAATGAATCACCTTCATGTCGTTCCAAACCCATAAGACCTCTGTTCAAATTCGGAACACAGTTTAAGATATTTTAGATTTAGTCCGAGAGCTCTCAGTCCCTCCATTGAAACTGTGTGAACGGTCTACTGTCCATGTCCATCATCAAAGCAGTCCATGTGACATTAGAGGGTCAGTTAGAATTTGTTGAAGCATCGAAAATACATTTTGGTCCAAAAATAACAAAAATTACGACTTTATTCAGCATTGTCTTCTCTTCCGGGTCTGTTGTGAGCGCGTTCACGATACTGCTGACATTTTTTATGGTGCACCCAATAATGAAGATAACATATCAGCAGCGTCACTGCAGTGTTTTAAGTCTAAATCTAAAATATCTTAAACTGTGTTCCGAAGGTGAGGTCTTACGGGTCTGGAACGACATGAGGGTGAGTCAGTTTTGGGTGAACTAACCCTTTAAGGAGCTGCCCCCAGAACTTAAGACCCGGGCTACACTTCACATTCAGTGTTCCTTTCCATCTCGTGCACAGCTTTCAAAAGTATACTTAACTGCAAATGAGTGTTGATGGATGAGCTCGACATATGCGCAGTACCATTGGGTGCGCAGCTGTCCCATTAAGGGAAGTCTCAGTAGAATATGAAGAAGAGCAACACATTTCAATACGTAAAATATATACAAATAAATAAATAAACCTTATGTTCACCAAGGCTGTATTTATTTGATCAAAAATACATTAACTATAATATGACCGCTAGATGGCAGTCTTCATCTCTGAACGACAGTGAGAGTAAAAGGAAATACTAGCATTAGAGCACACCACTAATGTTAGCATTAATAACACTGCTAGTAGTGGAGGATGAAAGAATTGTTCCTGTTCCTGGTTCAGTGTTTAAAGCTGAAGTGTGCCATCATTGGGGCTTTTGTGGTAACGTCCAAAATTGCACCAATATTGGTTCAATAACATTTAATGTTACAGGGACTGATTATTGCACATGCAGATCCAACTGTGCAGATCCCACTTAATAATTTTTATTTACTTATTGCTAAGGTTTGCATATGGTGGTGTGTTCTTACAACATGCAGACCTACCAAATTTTGCTATAAGTTTTGAATACATCGTATAATATAATTGCTTTAAAAACTGTTCATCGTCTGTTTGATTACGCATTTTATAGATTTTTTCGTACATTTCTGCCATATGTACACAAACTGACAGTCTCCACTGAATTTTCTGTAAAATTGCTTTGCAAAGATTTGTATTGTAAAAAGCGCTGTACAAACAAACTTGAATTTAATTGGGTTCTTAAAAGACAGCTTGCTTAAAAATATATCATATTCCTAAAATAAGAAATATCCCAATATATCACCTTGCTGACAGTATCGCAATATATCGTATCGGAACTCATGTATCGTGATATGCATCGTATCGCCAGATTCTTGGCAATACACAGCCCTACATTAAACATGAATTAATCCCACACAATCACGTCTTTTTTAAAAACCCAGTCTTAATTATAACTTCAGATTAGGTTGATTTTGCTGACAGCTCCCTTCCTTTGTAACTGCAGCTGACAGGCATGTTGCATCATGGATCGTATCGGTGTGATTTTGCTTTTTGTCCATCCTAGTGTGAATCGTGTTTCGTAATGAAGTCCATGGGGCAAGACATTGCGGAGGATTTAAAAGCAAAAATATGCTGCCTTCAATAAATAATAAATAAATAAATGTTAAAGGGCTATATTCTTCTGTAAATGTGCTGCTTGAGCTATAAAGTTGTCGACATATTCTTTTCAGTGCTAGGCAGATGATCAT
The DNA here is from genome assembly GCF_023724105.1 of Carassius gibelio. Classification (NCBI taxonomy): domain Eukaryota; kingdom Metazoa; phylum Chordata; class Actinopteri; order Cypriniformes; family Cyprinidae; genus Carassius; species Carassius gibelio. Next base: position 6,449,659 of record NC_068397.1, read on the forward strand.
ACATTACCATCATAGTTCCTGTGGGTGAAAAGTTAGAGTTTTGCAATTACAAAGTTAGTGGTTTTATCACACTAGTCTTGCATTAATATGCATAATGATTGTCTTGTTTAGTAGAGTTCGGGAATGGAATCCTAAAAAAAATTGCAGGCTGGTTTTAAACCACCATTACCCACATGAGCATAAGTAAGCTGTTTTACGGCTCCAACATTCCCATATTTTCAAAATAGCACTGCTGTATTCCTTTTACAGTTTGTCACTTAGAGCCCAGCCATCTGTGCAGAGTTGATATTCCCTCCTCACACTTCAGCAGCAGTTTGACAGACTCTATAATTGCGGAGAGTGTGAGCAAACTGTAGACTTGGGAGCTCCGCCACCCAAATGGAAGTTGCCATTCTTTATTAGTTGTCAAGCAGATGTGTTTAAAGAAACTTCAGTGCAAATATTACAAGTACAGTATTTCTGAAGCTACCAGGTCTCTTGGCAATCCCACAAGCTCTCAGTCTCTGGAATTGACCCTATCAAGGTTGGAACCAGGCTTTGGGTTTCATGACCAGATCTCATTACGCTGCCATTACACTAACTAGGATTGGATGGATGTTTTGCATCGACCATTAGTATCGATACTGAATTGGTACCTTGACATAACCAGATGGTCGACCATTTCATTTGATATTTTTAATGCACAAACCTAACTGGTTAGCAGTTTAGATTTTAAGGGTATTTGTAAGATATTCATGACTAGCACCTGGCCGTCTGTCATTATGTGGTGTTGATGGTGCTTTCATTAAAACAAACCTTTCACCTGCCTCCAACCACCTATTTTGTGCGTCACGCAGGCGTTTGGCCATTGTTGTCATTTATGAAAGGGTCGAGTGCAAACACGTTTCTATTCTTAACGGGCTTGAATTTCCACTGGCTCGGAAAAACAAATAACTAATCTCCATGAGACGGTTCTATCTGCTCACTCTTGCACGCATTGCTTGTCACCAATTGCATGCATTACCGATCTGACAACACTGTGATAAAATGAGTCTGATTGTATTGCTTCTGAAAGCCGAGACTCCCTGAGACTTGACCTGACAATAGTTGACTTAGTCACATCTGATTTAATTTGCTCTTGAATGTGTTTGCAGCTTTTTCATATTGGTCATTTTAAGCGGTTTACAGCAGTGTTTGTTGATGCACGTGCTGTAATAGCATGTTTGTGAATTGAGGATCTCTTTGACCTCTCTTGGTAAAGAGATGCACTTCACCATTGCATTGCATAGAATTTATTTAAAACACTTTTGAAGGTTATGTGCATTGTCATCTTCCAGAGTCCTTGACCAAAGGCAGAGCTCTGTGGGTAAGGAAGTAGAGTTAAGTGTTAGTCAGAGTTTCAATTATAGCAAGAACAGCACTTCAAGTTGAAAAAAAAAAAGAGGAAGAAAAAGCTTGCTTCTGAACCGTGTTAAGCGGCCAACTGCAGCTCAACAGGTTTGTAGTGTGGGGTGCTGTTTTATTTCACTGAATTTCTTGGAACGGTTTTATGTCAAAAGCTGGTTTCGTTTAAGTTTATTATGGTGCATAACTGTATATGGATTTAGTTTTCCTTGACGTTTGGTAATGATGCAAATCCATGGAAATTTGATAGCGGAACAGGACATGGTATTGACAGTGTGATGTTTGACAGTGTCACACAAAATGTAAGCACGGAATGTTTAGTACAAGTAAAACAGGGTTTGAAGCACAACTACATGGTTTCTGCAAAATAGTCATGAGCTGGCTGTGCATGTTTCTCTGACAAAATGAGGCTGTTAAGCTTCCTTAAAGATAAAGCGCCCTTTAGACATTATTTATTTTTTAAATGGAATGTATATTGGAGTTGAAAAATGTCATATATTTGATTTGCAAAATGCTAGAAATTACTATAGAATGTAAATTTAGCACATTTAATTATAAAAAAATATATAATATTAAAATAAAAAATGTTGAGCAAACGTGCAGTTTTCCCTGTAAAGTTTCACTATAATGGCTTCCTTTTTTTTTTTTTTTAGTGGTCATCTATTATTTACAAAGTTCAACAACAAAACGTAGGGACAACCACTTTCTGCACAGTGAAGCTTTTTTTCCAGGAACAAATCTTCACTCTCACACAGGACGTTGCCTTCCACAGACATTTGACACTTTCAGAGAATGAAACTTCATGCTGACATGTTCTCAGAGGTGAAAAAAAAAAACTTCTAGAGACACAATGTTCCCTTCTGTAATGAACTCATTTGTCACAGACCGAGCAGTTACTCTGTTAGCGCCTAATAATTGGATTCAGTATGCAATAAATCCTAAAAACTAAATGTAGTTTTAGTTAAGCTGTATAATTATCAAGGTTACCAGGATATATGCATTTTATTTATTTATAAATATATCTATCTCCCTGTTGCATTTCTTTTGTCAATTTTGTGTGTTCTGGCAGACAAAGTGTAGAAGAGTGCTGAAGGTACATTGCCAGACAGCCGGAAAGAAGCTTAAGAAAAAAAAAATTGAAAATAATTAATGGTAATTTTCCAACTATTTGCCATTCTCCAAATGTCGTGTCACTCAGATGCAGTGTGAATGTTTTGTACCCAGCCTACACTAAAAGCAAGAAGCCTGAAAAAAAATCTAGAATAGCCCTTTTCAAATCAACAAAGCATATAAAACAGATTTATTCTGCAGTGCACAGCTTTGTGAGAATCCAGAGCTCACACTCAGTTGTAGAGCTCAAAAAGTTATGATTATAATGGTGTGTTGTGGCTTTGGTTGTTTTTATTTTTTATAAAACAATTTAATGAATAATCTGTTTTGATGCTGCTCTGACAGCCAATGTGAAGTTCACTTTAGTATTAATTTACTGAATTTCTTTTGTCTGTTTTGGATGTGTAGCCACACAAATGTCAGATTCCTCATGCAAAAAGGCATTTTTAATAAAAATTCCATTAATCTACATTAATGATTGTTATTAGGAAATAGTCAACGATTGATTTTGTCAGTCAGTATCATTATGAGCATTAGAACTGGTCAAGGCAAGAGGAAGATGCAGATCTTGTATGTTTTGTCTCCACTTGTGACCCCTAAAAAAACTCAAGGACAGGACGGGTGTAACAGATTGGACACTGTCTCCAGCAGTTATCAGATTTATGACATTTTAAGACCGTAAGCTGGTGAAACGTTATTTATATGATTTATATTTATGATGAAGTCCACAAGAAACCATGCCTGTGTCATGAAGAGCAGGAAGCGTTCCCTTCATTGCATGATTCAGCCGCTCCAGCTCAGACCTCCGAGGCCAGATGTTGGAGGCTCAGACTGGTTACCGGATGCTGTGTTTTGTCCTCCAAATTATTTGAATCTCTAAGATTAAAGTTTAATGTTCACTCATCCATATTTAATGACTCGAATTGAAATGGGGCTATCGAATATCCGCAGCACTTAAGAAAAGTTTGGTCCAGCTACTTTGCTAGTGATTTGTGCAGTTTGTCTGTGTCTTAATTGGTATTTTTTGCTCCAGATTTGAGAGGACATGGTGTGTGTGTGAATGGAGAACTTCTCTCACCTTGACTCTCCTCGTGTTTCATCTCTGCAGAGTTTTCCCTCCGATGAGGGCTGGCCGTTCGCCAAATACCTGGGGGCCTGCGGCCGGATGGTGGCAGTGAATTACGTGGGCGAAGAGCTCTGGAGCTTCTACAATGCACCATGGGAGAAAAGAGTGGATCTGGCCAAGCAGCTGATGGACATCGCCGAGCAGCTGACAAACAACGACTTTGACTTTGCCCTTTACCTCCTAGACGTGAGCTTCGACAACTTTGCAGTCGGGCCTCGTGACGGAAAAGTCATCGTCGTCGATGCAGAAAACATCATAGTGGCAGACAAGAGACTGATTAAGCAGAGTAAGTAATGACTTTATTCCAGTATATTCGTGCTCTTGCTTTACAGCATTAATAAATTGCGCAGGAAACTGTTATCCAGGTTAGGACGATGTGTTGTTGTTGTTTTTTTTTTTTTTTTCTACTTTCTACTTTCATTCGTTCCGCCCCACTTTCAGTTTTCCCTTGGATGGGCTGGAGCACCTGTTTTTTTAGGCCTGTTTGTTTCTGTACTTTGCCTTCCCCGTCAAAATAAATGTTTTTCAAGACTTTCAGGAAGAATTATCACAGTCTCACAGACCAGGTGGAAACCCGCATGGGCCTCCCACGCTCTCAGATTTGTAATTAAAGTCTCATAGCGGTTTCTCTTTTTGGACTTTTAAGAACTTTACACATGAAAAACACAGAAATTAATGGGAGCAAATATAAGGCTGCTATAAGTTTAAATTATGGCTGTCATGATTTAAATGAAATGTGAAAATGAATGTAAAGTGTAACATTAGATTTAGATATGCTCACTTTGCATCAGATTTCTGTTAAAATTTTTTGCAGTTTTCAATATAACCAATCACGCACATTTCTGTTGAGCTGATGAAGGCAGTGACCAATCAGAGGTGTCAAGATGAGCCACTGCTGAAACTGACTGAATTCTGAATCTGTACTTGAACAAATTCTCCCATCACAAACAAGTGCAGATGGCAGTGCAAGAGATTAATTTTGCAGTGTTGACCGCTTCAGTGATCATAACATGAGTTATTGCGTGAGTACATAACTCGTGCCTGACTTAAGTCATGTACTGCTTCAGTGATAGAGAGCATACTTTGCTCGCTTTATTCCCAGTACAAATGACATTTGGTTTTTCATGAAAAATTCTAAGCTTTTTTAGGAATATATAGGAATATAATGTTGTTTCCCCAAACCCAAAACATTTAATAATTAGGCTGTTACAATATCAAGAGCAATAATCAACAACAAGTTATTTTAGATGATGATATTTCAGCCCATTTTGTAGTAGTTATAGTGAACTTGCTGTTATTTATTTATTTACCATTTACATTCTTTATTTATGCTATTTAAAGTGCCCCTATTATGCCATTTCCAATATTGCCTTTCATGCAGTGTGTAATGTAGCTGTATGTGAATGTAAAAGATCTGCAAAGTTGAAACGATAAAGTTATTGTCTCCCAAAATAAAGAATTGACTCTCTACAGCCTAGACGAGTCGTTAGTAATTCGAATCCCACTTCCGTGATGGCTACACATCGTGGGGTATTACATTTGCATAATTCCCGCCTTTGCTCTACATTGGCTGGCAGCAAACAACTTGACCCCGCCCACAAACACGTCATTTTACTGAAGACTGCTTCTCTAATCTCGTTGAGTTAAAAAAAAAAAACCCTCTCTGGGAGTTCAACGTGGGATTCACTAAAGGCTTGCTCTTGAAAGATGGCTTAGTACCATGTTTATTTGGACCAGCTGCTCCACTGAATCACAAGAATGATAATGTTTATATTTTCTATCAAGCGTTCAAAATAGGGAACTAAGGCAATGGGCGTATCATATCCGACATGCGTTGTACGTGGACCAATCACAATGGACAGGGCCATCAGAGCAGAGCAGGTTCATAGAAAGGTGGTGTTTGGAGAGACTTTTACTTTTTGAACAAATAAATTCAGCCTTGATGAGAAGATGGTCATTTCAGAATGTTTCCAAACTTTTGGCAGGGACTTTAATAATAATAATAATTCTATGTACTTTAATATATTATTATATTGTTGTCATGATTATTATATTTTACAGGACAGTATGCATTTTTACAATATAAGATCAATCTTATAATGTGCTAAAATATATTTTTAATAATAAGTGTTGGGGCGTGGTCAGATTTTACTTTTTTTTTTTTTTGGTCTCTAGCTGATCACATGCCTGAATAATACAGAGGAACGCAGAAACAGAATTGTTAAAGAGCCAGTAAGAACGAAATTCTAAGCTGTTTATAAGTCCTATACATTAGGTTTAAATCCATCCAAGGTTAAAAAACATTGTCATTTTGTCAAAATATAATTTTAAAATTACCTCAATTCTCAGAGATCCCCAAACGGTTCGCGCGAAGCTGTTCAAAAGATTCAGTTTCCTTAAACCCCACCTTTCGGGTAGCATACTGTGTTCTGATTGGTCAGCTGACATAGTTTTGATTGGTTGTTCCGCACACAACTTCACGGTAAACAATGCGTTAGCATCTGTTTGGGGTGAATTATGTCTTATTCCTCTCACCGCGAAGCAAACAGTAAAATAAAAAAACTTGAACAGTCTCGCTGCTTTTTCTTCTGTGTGGGTTTATTCAAGCCGCGCGCTTTAGTTTGAATCTGAATAGCGCGTTCAGCGTGGGGGTGTGGTCACATTAGATATAATGAAGGGAGACATGAAAAACAGACATTGCGTTGTTTACATATGGATTATTTTATCACAGAATATCTGTTTTCGGCAGCACTTGTTTAGTTTTAAAGTAGACATGTCAAGCTTTCTATAGATATCTCTCTCATGTCTCTTCGTTGAGTATTCATGGAGTTACACTTCATTTTAATGACGTGTTTGTACATGACGATCAGCGCAGACAGGCTGCAGACAGCACACATACTGATAAGACGCTCGGGAGAAAACAGACACATAACTTCATAATCATACTTCGCGTTGTGATTCGTAGATGCTCGTTGGTCTAAATAAAGTTGGTAATGAACCCTCTTTTATGGCCAAACGCTTTGAAAATCCCGCTGTACTCACCGAGATTAGAAAAGCAGTCATCAGTGAAATGTTGTGAACTCAACAAGTATTTGTTGCACTGCTCTGGTATTGTGGTAAAAATGAATTTTAGCCATTGGGTCTTCTGATCTTCATTCTTTGGCAGTGAAAATAAAACAAACTTGCCTTTACAATTAAAAACACACTGTCTCCTCGACATGATGCTATCACACCAACCAGAGCGTCTGTGTGGGGGGGTGGGGCAGGTCAGAGTTCCGTTTCTCCCAAGACGGTAGGCGGAGATTATTATGCAAAGTGTTCCTAGTGACGTACATAGAGATGGGCAAAAGATTTAAAATCTATAACGACTCGTTTCAGCGATTCAGAGTCGACTCCTTACTTTAGAAGCCATTAACTTTATAAATCGTGTACTATTTGGTTTAATTATTTGCACATTGTTTACACTGATGGACAGCTACATAATACACTGTAATACAGGTAATTTTTGATTTCCCATCTGTGTGGCTCTTTAAAATATTGATTCTGCTAGGAATGTTGCTATCGAAGTGTTTGCGTTGCAACAGATGAACAAGGCCCAAAGCTGCACTTTGATTCTGGGCAGTAGTGAGTTGGCATGGATGGGTGCAGTGCTTGCCCAACTATTTCGTGCCAGTGAATCTGCCATCCAGTGAGGCAAGACTGGGCTGGCGGATGAACTTGGAGCATGTGTGCTACATAACAATGGCTGTTTGCTTCAGCCTTCCAGCGTTTATCTGAATGGAGCTCGTATGTGCGTCTTTGCTTGCAGATGGGTGTTTCTGAAATGTTAGATAACACAAGCTTTTTTTATTGAGTTTCTATTCTGATGTGTGCTTATTATGTCAAACCACTTCACTGGACGTGTGGGCATCAAGGTTGTGTTTTTGCAGGGGGCATTGGATAGATGGGCTTTTATTCATCTTTTAAATTGAATTAATTCTGCTTATAATGTCTCAGTGCATTAATTAAAAATGCGAACCTTTTAATGATTGGCATTCATGGATTCAGAAATTAATTCTATTCACAGGAGATGGTTTTTTTATTGCAAATATCTGTTGGCAATTTTAGTTGATTTAATAACATTTAATAGTAACACTTTCTACAGTCATAGCCGAAAGTTTTGGCAGTGACAAATTTTGTGTTTTGTAAAGTTTGCTGTGTAAGATGTTGTGGAGTTCATTCACATTGTTTCTTGATTGTGTTGAGTAATCAGATGCATTTAAAAAAAAAAAAAAAAAACTGCTAAAAGCTTCATTGGCCAAAAAACTTAACTTTACACACACACACACACACACACAAACAAAACAAAAAAAAAAGCAGCAAATGTGAAAGTGTGAATGAGTACTAGTCAGGGAAAATCACTCTCATACTAAAAAGTTTTTCAGAGCAGATTGCTATAAGAGGAGGGAAGAAACACTTCCAATAATTGTGTTCCTCTTAGCAATGGTTACCTCAAAATACATGCAGCCATCATCGTTTGCATCAAAATGGCCTCACATGCAAGGAAAATACTGCACCTGAAAGAACCATTTAAAAGATCATCAAGAACTTCAAGGAGAGAGTGCAGTGAAGAGGTCTTCAGGACGTCCCATAGTGTCCACCAAGCACCAGTACTGTCTCCTCCTGAGGTGTCAGCTACAGAATCAGGAAGTTACCACCAATGAAGAGCTTTCTCAGGAACGGCAGCAGGTCATTGTGAGAGCATCTGCATGCACAGTGAGGCCAAGACTTTGGGACAATGGCCTGGTGTCAAGAAGATCAGCAGAGAAGTCACTTCTCTCAAAGAAAAACATCAAGGACCGACTGAAATGCTGCAGGAAGCACAAGGACTGGACCGCAGAAGACTGGTGCAAAGTTATTTTCTCTGATGAAGCTCCCTTTCAACTGTTTGGGACATCTGGAAAATGGACTGTTCGGAGAAGAAAAGGTGAACGCTACCACGAGTCCTGTGTTGTGTCAACAGTGAAGCATCCTGAGACCATTAATGTCGTATTGGTTTTCAACCATGGGAGTGGGCTCTCTCATAGTTCTGCTCAAAAAAGAAGGCCATGAATAAAGAATGGTATCAAAACATCCTGTGAGAGCGACGACTTCCAATGACTCATGAGCAATTTGGTGATGATGCATGCACAAAGCAAGAGTTATAAAGAAGTGGCTCAAAGATCATTACATTGAAATTTTGGATCTGTGGCCAGGCTACTCTCCGGATCTCAATCCCATAAAGAACCTGTGGTTAGTCCTCAAAAGGCAAGTGGACAAGCAGAAGCCCACAAATTGTGATCAACTCTGAGACCTAATCAGGCAAGAATGGAAGGCCATTAGTCAGGATTTGGCCTAGAAGCTAATATTCAGCATACAGCGAACTGCAGAGGTTATGAAGAACAAGGGTCAACACTGTAAATAGGGACTTATATTTTTTTGCCAATAAAAACCTTTAAAACTTATGTTTATCATTGTTTTTCAATATACCATATAAACTTATATTTATAATATAATATAAATATAATATGTTTCTAGGAAAATATTGAATCAGCAAACTATGCAGAACACAAAATTTATGTCACTGCCAAAACTTTTGGCCATTACTGTTAAATACGGTTTTGTTTGATAAAGCTATGATAATTCACCCAAAAATTAAAATTCTGTCATTAATTACTCCCCCTAATGTTGTTTCCAAACCAGTAAGTAAGTCCTTTGTTCATCTTCAGAACACTAATTGAGATTTTTTTTTTTTATGCATTTTGAAAACTCTCTGATCCTCTATAGACGGCAAGGATCCTAACATGATCGAGGCTTGAAAACATAGCAAGGAGATTGTTAAAATAATCCATGTGACATCAGTGGTTCAACCGTAACTTTAAGAAGCTACGATAATACTTTTTTTGTGCAAAGAAAACAAAAATAATGACTTTATTCAACAATTCGTCTCCTCCGAATTATCCTATAGTGCCATTTTTGGATAGCATAAAACAGGTCTATTCAATTAGTTTTGTTTGAGGGACGGATTATCATATTGAAAATTTGAAGGGGGTCAAGTAGGTTGGGGGCCATCCAAATCTCTTTATGTGGGGGGTCCAAAAAATAATAAATTAAAATTAAATGCATATTCAGCAGTAAAAATAATTAATATTACCAACAGCAACGTTTGAAAGGTTAACTTATGCTTTGTCAATCAAAAAAAAAATTATAAATAAAAGGAAACTAATTAATCACACATTTTCTTTAATTAATCGGGACTAATTGATTGCTAATATCGTCATCATTTCACACTGAACCTCCAAATTATTGTAGAAACAACATAAAGATGGTATATTTAATGACATCTCTTTACAAAGTCTTATTATTAACAAATGTTTTGATACTGCTGATGATGTCTCTATTAAATGCATCTTCCTCTTAAATATAGCCATTAATTATAGTCGTTCAACATTTACAGTATAATTGTTGTTTTTTTAACATTTATCTAGGCTCTGAAAAATATAACAACTTTTTAACTTGATGTTAAACAATCTTCAAATAAGCTATAAATTGTGTATGAATAAACTATATAGATTCATCTTTATTAATTAGCAACAAAAAGTTAATCAGCAACAAAAGTTAATCAGCGACTAGAACAGTCGAGTAATTTCTCTTTTTTGTTTCTGTGATTTCAATCAATGACAGACTTCAGCAAGTTTCATTTTAAAAGCAGCGCTATCTCTTTAAAATCTGACATGCGTGAGGTATTTCTGACTCACATCATGTTTTCTCCCAGCTGTTTGATTATTTTGGACTTTATAACTCATTAATGCCGTGTTTTAAAAAAAATCACTCGCCAAAACTGTATTTTGACTGTGTGCGTTTTTGTCATTTGAAGTGCTGCTGGCACGTTTGTCTGAAGCGGCCAGCATATATTCAGCCGAACGCGCAGACTTTTAATCTATACTTTATTTGATAATCACCTTCGTCCAGTCTGCGCTATTTCTGCATTATGACCGATAATGTTGACTTTATACTCGTTTTAAACTAGAGTTGTGGATATCTCATAACTCACTCACACAAGCTCTTGTTAACACAGTCATCTATTGATGTTGCGTTCTCCGGTAGATTGTAGCTGCCATGTTTTCACAAGAAAACCCGCCCAATGCTACTCAAAACAACTCCAAAACGAGACTAATCGCGTTTTGAAAATCACATTTTTCATTTAGCTTAAATTCATATTCCAGGGGATAAATATCATGTTATTGGAGTCGCTTCAAAACAACCATTGGCAAAATTGTTAAAGTAGACCAATTCTGTGGGAAAACCGTGGACTTGGCACTGTTGCGTGAACTCTTCCTTTTCTTTTCTGGCTGGCCCGTGCCAGTGTTGCCACCTTGTGGACAAACTACCCTAATTAGTGAAAACACAATTCAAGGCATATATGCGATCTACATGTACTCTTCTCAAGGGCCAGATTAAGATGATTGGCTGCCAATTGAATAGCCCTGGTATAAAATTATTCAGATCAAAGCGAAAACAACATAAACAGCAGATCCATGTACATATGTTGCATACATTGTTTACGTATGTAAAACTCTCTCAAATGGTGCTATAGGATGACACTGAGGAGACAAATTGTTGAATAAAGTCATTATTTTTGTTTTCATTGCACACAAAAAGTATTCTCATAGCTTCGTAAAGTTACGGTTGAACCACTGATGTCACATGGATTATTTTAACAATCTCCTTGCTAAGTTTCTGAGCCTTAATCGTGTTAGGATCCTTGCTGTCTATAGAGGGTCATAAAGCTCTCGGAATCCATCAAAAAATTTCTTAAATCTTGTCCCGAAGATGAACTAATGTCTCACAGGTTTGGAACTGCTTGAGCGTGAGTAATTAATGACATTATTTTAATTTTTGTTTGAACTATGCTTTTAACATTAGTTATAGTTACTATAACTACATAGTAACACTTTACAATAAGGTTTAATTTGTTAACATTAGCTTCTGTAACTACGTTGCTACAATGTTACACATTTAGTTCAAGTTATATTCTGTGGCTGAGCAGTTCATCCAAAACGCATGTAGTCATTATTTACTCACCCTCATGTTGTTCCAAACCTGAAAGAATTTCTTCTGCGAAACAAAAAAGAAAGATATTTTGAAGATTGTTTCATCTGTTGAAAGTCAATGGGGTTCTTTTTTGTTCCATATAAGTGTCAGGTGAATAAATGAACTGTCCTTTTCATTTCAGTTCTTAAACAATATTTTGTGCAGTTCCTCCATAAAACTCTGGATGAGAAAAGCACCGAAGCCAGCGTGTGTTCTGATTGGCTGTGGCACATTACCTCCTGTGGATCTCATAATTGGCTCCCACGAGAGTGATTGGCAGCACGGTGACTTCATTTTCTCTAATTAGTTATTGGCGTGATATTGAGCTGTGTCAAATGACCAAGACAGCAGTTCCCCAACTCTTTAAGGCGCTTTATGACTTAATATACTTTTGCTGATGAGTAAATGTCACAGCCCAGTCTATTTCTGCAGGATACTCTGCTTTATTGATTTGTTCAGCATTAAAATGGGTGGATAGAGAAAAACTGCACCTGCTTTCAGAAGAATTTCTTATTTGTCTTATCGCAGTGAAGAGCTGAATCAAGTCAGTGTTTTTATTTCTATAGATTGTTGCTCCATTTTAGTGTAGGTTGTGCTTCTTTTTGAAGAAAATTGAAATGCTACAAGAAAGCAATGTAAGATGCAAGATGCAAGAAAGCGATGATAAAGAGCTTTTATGTTGTCTGGTATACAGAATCCAACAGCAAGATGTTTTTAAAAGGAAGAGCCAGTGGAATAAGGATTAGGTCGTATTGAATAAAAGTCAGCTGACTGAAACTAGGCATGTTGTGAAACACAGAAGAGAACTAGACAAGAAATGCAATCATTGCTTCTGCAAAAGATAGTGAACTTGTGTTGAATGTTAACATGAAATTGATCCTAGTTTTTCTCCTAATGCATGTTCCTGGTCTTATTTTTTGACCAATATCCAAATAGGCATTGTTTTAGACTAATGTTTTAAATAACAAAACCATTTCTATGTTTTATTAAGAAGAATTAAATGCCAGTTAACATTGTAATACAATCTACTGTAAACTACTTGCTACTACATGCAATAAGAAATAGATGAAACGTTCAGTTCAATTGCCGAGTCTCTCTAGAACCCCAAAGCAATCTGACTAAAACAAAGTACTCTGTTCAGTGCCTGATTAGAAATCCTAAATCATTTGCACACTACCATTATTTCTTATCTTTATCATTAGTTTTTCCTTAAAAAACAAAACAAAAAAAACTATATATGCTGACCAAGGCTGTGATTATTTGATCAAAATATTTAAAAATCGGTTTTCTTTTGTAACATTTTACAGTTATTATTTTTATTATTATTATTATTTATATATTTTTTCAGTAATGTCAAAGCCATTTTCAGCAGCCATCACATGATTCCTCATTCTAATATGCTGATTTAGTGTTTAAATAACATTTCTTGTTATTATTAGTATTAGTTTTGGGTTCTTTGATTGGGAAGCTTTCGTAACCCTTTTAAGGGGTCATATGATGCAATTGTAATTTTTCCTTTCTCTTTGGAGTGTTACAAGCTCTTGGTGCATAAAGAAGATCTGTAAAGTTGCAAAGACTAAAGACTCAAATCCGAAGAGATATTCTTTATAAAAGTTAAGTCAACCACGGCATCCTAAAACGGCTCGTTCTGACACTCCCCCAAATGTCTACATCACAATGTGGGAAGATTTGCATAACACAGACCAAATGTTCATGCAAAGAAAGAAAGTGTAACTTTTTTTTTTATTCTCGCTGTTGCCGCTGGCACTATGTTGTGGAGATGCTGTGTTTCGTTGTGAAAGCGAAACTACTAAACTACTAAAAAACAAAGTGGTTAAGTTGCATTTACAACACTGTTCCAGAACAGTTCAACCCAGATATTCAGATGTGTGCAGTGCATTTTGTGGAGGAAAATGAGTTAGAGTAGCCTACTATGCCAGTGTCTGTTTCTAGAAAGTGGGGCAATTCCAACTTTGCAAGATTGGTGCTTCTGATTCACATTCTGTAAGTACGTTTTCATATGTAAAAGATTTGCCACTGATGATTCAAACGTGAGTTTTGTTTGTCATTTCTCTGATCACAAATGCAGACATTGTTCTTAGTTTTTTGCAGTGCGATACACAATGCCTAAAAAGACAGTATTAGGGGCCGTTCACATATTGCGTCTTTTGCGCGCTCAAGTTCGTTGTTTCCAATGTAGGCCCGCAGTATGCGCGCTCATAATGGAAGCGACGTGTTCGCGACACGCACGCGGTGCGATGCGCTCGTTTTTCCAGGTGCGTCCGCACTGCATCAAGTTAAAAACATTTCAACTTTTCAGAATGCCGCAAGCGCACCGCGGGTCATGTGACAAGAACCAACCAATCAGCTTCATCCTTTCCCGTAACAACAAAGCTCAGCCAAGATGAAGGAACAGCTGATCATAGTTGTATATGGATTGCCATTTTTAAATAAATTTAGTAGTGCTGAAATTTCGTTTTCATGGAGAGAGCGCGTCATGGCTGCTTAGCAATGGCAGATGTCTCAGGGGCGCAACTGCCTGAGCACTTTGGAAAGAAGGAGAAAGCGGTGCGCCAAGCTTTTTCCATGCGTTTTTAGGCGCGATATGTGATCGGTCCCATAGTCATTATGATCAGTAATTATATCCCTACTGGATGCAACAAATACCTTGTTTGTAAAGGGTTTTATTGTTTTTGTCTTGTTGCGCAGGGAGATGTCATCACAGTATGTTAAGGGGTATAACATTTCCATCACACTCTTGAGACATTTGGCCAATCACAATGCACTGGATAGCTGGCCATTCAGCATACACCTCTCTTTTCAGAATGATGAGCTTTGTAAACATTTAGATTTGTTTTTTTTTACTTAACCATATAAACGCGTTGCATTACACCAAATACACAACATAATGTTCTTTTTAGCAACGTCATATGACCCCTTTAATGGTTTCTGTTGAAGCTTAAAGTATACTTTATCTGCCCTACATGCTACATCAAGCTACCACAGCTACAAAATGATAACAGGTGTTAGGATGTTTTGATTAACTACAACAAGATATTGCAATAACAGCTTTAGATGAGCTGTTACGAGCGGCTGCCCCCTGGGATCCAATCCGAATGGTGCTGTACACAGGCCCTAACTCTTTATGACACCAGCAGTGTTATGAAACACTGGAAATTCATTCTGCTCTAGCCCCATTTCAGAGGGCCCTATGCTCTAGCCCCATTTTTCCCTCTTCTCCATACCCCCAGCAATCCGGCCACATCCCAATACCATGTTTTGAAAGAAAATGATGTGTATGCGGAATAGATACAAGATATTTCAATACTTTCTCTCACAGTTGTATCATTGAGTAATTTCCAAATTTTAATCAAATTATTTTTTTTTTTGTACTGTGGTTGACTTTTAAAATGTTGAATATCAACATTTTTTAATTTCAATATTCCTTAAGATATATATGTACTTCAAGTACAGTCTGCTGTGCAATAGTGTTATATTTGTGTTATATATACAGTCATATTGTTCCCGTCACATTTTCTGTGAAAATGTTTTGATGGGCTGTCATGAAGACCTTTAAGCTTCTGTATCTACCTTCTGAGCAGCTCTGGAGATAAAGTTCTTGTGGTGTTTTCAGCATCTGCCGTCTCACTGTATGAGGACCTGAACACAAGCATTGCTTGAGTTTGTGTAGAAGACAAAACTGTGCTAATCAATCACACTAAAAAAGCAGACTTAATATTTAAATAGCTGTCTTTTTGCACTTGAATATTCATAAACACAAGTCCACATCGTGAATTAAACATACAGCCCTACTTTTGACTTATTCATCTAAAATGTGCTTAATTCAATGGCATTGTGTGTTATACTGTAAATTGGAGTTACAGAGTCCTAACTTCAGCCTTCAGTATTATCGAATATCAATTTTCACCCAGAAACATGAGCTGCAAATGCAGTTTTTAATGTTGATTTTGTGGTTTCTTCTCTTCTATTGTTTTGGCACATCTTATATTTGTATTTTCTGTCATCCACTCAGATAAACCAGAGAACTATGACGTGTGGTACGAGAGCCGCTACGAGGAATGCGACAAAGAAGCCTGTCTCTCCTTCTCCAAGGACATCCTCTGCTCTCGGGTCACCGTGGACCACAACTACTATGCTATCTGTCAAAACCTGCTCTCCAGATTTGCCACCTGGCGTGGCACCACGGGTGGTCTCCTCCATGACCCCCCTGCCGACGTGGTCAAAGATGGCCGCCTCACGGCCCTGCTGGACGAGTGCACCCGGCCTCAGAAACAGTACGGTCGCTTCCAGGCAGCTAAAGAACTGCGGGAGTTCCTGACACAACTCACACAGCTGAGCAATACTAACAGGTAGTGTCCAGAACAGGGGACGTTCTGTGCCCCCACCCCCACCCCCCACTCAAAAAAGACCTCTGAAGTACTTTTGCAAATGTGTTACAAGATTCTGGAGCACATTCGTTCACCTTCAGGGGAGTCGCTATTTGGTTGCCGCTATCAATCATGCCAACATTGGCTCCAGTCCTGTCCGGGGCTAATTAAAGAAGTTTGCACATGAACATGGATTAAAGGGTCGTGTGAAAATCAGCAGAATACAGGCTCAAACTGCTGTGATCACACGTGTGTGTGCGTGTGTGTGTGTGTGTGTGTGTGAGAGAGAGAGAGAGAGAGAGAGAGAGAGAGAGTCGATTGTAATATCTCATGCTTCAGTGAATACCCTTGCTGCTATTACAGGTTCTGATTAGGATCCTGTAATACGGTTTCTAATTAATTAAAAAATTGGGTGCTGTAGGTGCACCGTGAGCAGGGGCTTAGAACTGAAGTGACACAGGGAGCTTTGTTTATGTTTGGGTGACTCTTAACAAAAACATGTCCAGGTCATGTTTTAATCCAAAATGAAACAAATAAAGAAGCAAAAAATATTTTGAATATAATGTGTTCCTGTTTTGGCCCAGAATTTCATTGTTTTAGAAGCATCTTGCAAAAATAGACTGGTGTTTGTTTTGCATATTATAATGGCAAGATGTTTATGTTTGTTTTCTTGTTTTGTTTTGTTGTGTGTCCTGTATTTCTTTTGATCTTCTGTGTTCTCTTTTTTTTGTTGTTGTTGTTTGTTGTCTTTTTTACTTTGTTTTTTTTTGTTTTGTTTTTGTATAATTGTTTTTTTTTTTTATACCAAAAGAGTACAATGCTGTTAAAAAGATTTAAAGTCAGCATAAATTTAAAGCAGTATAATTAAATATTTTTTATGAATATAAATTTAAAACCGTATTCATTTTCTTTAAGAAAAATGAGATTTTTGGGTGAAATATCACTAGGACATGTTCTTGAAAAGCTTTGAGATTCATCCATTTGTGTTTCATTTTAGTCTCTATATATTCAATGAACCACCTGGTTTCTTTGCAACGGGGAGTAAAGTCTTAAGTGATTTTGTAAGTGTGCTCGGTCAGATTCTGCCTCTTATTGAAGGGAAATTTTATCAATTGTTACAATGAACCATTTTGGTGAGATGTTGATGCTTTTTGTTAAAGTGGCAGTCAGTGCCAGTTATGGATAGTTGGATGGCTTGACTTAACAAACAACCCTGAAACGAAAATACGAAACGGAGAACAAAATGGATTTGAAACAACTTAAGTATGCAAGAATAAAAAATACCAAAGAATATTGTCACCGTTGCGTGGTTCGTTTTGTTCTGTTAGCAATGCTTTGACCAAGATTGTTCAAAAGGGAAACCACAATAAAGCTCTTATTTGTCCTGTTTATGTATTCATGAGCCTGTTAGTGTGTTGTTTTTTCTTTCTTCTTTTTGGACCAATTCAGTTTTAATTTCTCATATGCCGGCAACCATGACATACCGTCTCCTTCACTTGCACTTGCATTGTTTACAGCAACAAGTTGCACTACATTGTCAGATCATAGTTTTTCATTGTAGACCCTTTAATATTTCCCCTCTTATCAATTTTTGTGTCCTTTAATATTTTGTGTGCATATATTAATGTTCTTCTTTCCCCCTAACAATGTTACTCATGTGCCACTTTCCATGTTTGTAATAAGCAATATTAGGAGTTGATAGAGCCTAATGAATTATCGCTTTAAAAATGTGATTTAAAAAAAAATGTCATTGATTTGTAGGCATTCCAACTTTTGAAATTCGCTGTTTCTGTTAAAACCTGTTTTCTTCTGTAAGAAAAGTCTGCTTTCTGTATGTGTTTGTTTTGAGACTAAGGAAAAGTCTGGTCATACTGTGCCTTTCATTCAAAAGTTGTATTTTCGACTGGATGAGAATATAAAATTATATTAAAGTATATCTATACTTACCTGCTCTAAATTATCTTCTTTATTGAATCGGCAGTACTGAATCCATTATGAGATTTGATAACGGCAACAATTCAATTTAATGCTGCATCAATTTGTTTCCTGTGGTAATAAAATATCTTCAGGTGTGTGAGTGTGTGAGTGAAAACCTCCATATGGTTTCATCTGGAGTGAAGCCAACACACATATCCTGTGCAGGAGAGAGAAGTGTGTGAAGACTTGACAAACCGAACAGAACATGAACCTTTATTTTTTCTCAGTCCTTTTTCAAGTATTGTCAGACAAAATGTTATTTTTGTAGGCCAATACACTGTAAATAAAAATAAAGTCTTTGCCTGTTGGTTGACCACAGAAGTCATTAAAACCAGGGCCTGGAGCCGGATTCAAGGTTTGCCCTCCTTTGAATGTGTTCCTGTGATGAATGGAGCTACTCTGGGCTAAAGTTAAACACATTCACCCATGGCATCTAAATATAGATTTCTTCCTCTGGTTGCAAAACCCATGGCAAGGATTAGAGAATACAGAGTCAGCACCGCTCCGCTCTGACAGTTCTCCAAATCTAGTGGAGATGAAAAAATTGAAGGTAAAAAAGACATCCAATATCCCAGACAGTCCGAAACCATTCATATTATTCACTTGTTTCATAAACTCCAGGCTAAATCGAGCAAAAACTGCAGACAAGCAAAAAGTTTCAGGCTTCCTAAAGGGTTTCAGGAAGTGGAAAAAGTATCAGTTTCAGAAATGTTTTAATTCGAAACCTTTTTTTTAGAAGCCATTATTTTGTGATTTTAAAGGGATTTTTTTAAGCCATATAAAAGTGTATTACTTGTCCTGTCACATGCTTAAAGGGATGTTTAATCTTAATAAACATGGCTATTAATTAAAGTCATGTGCATATAATAATATACAATACGTGCGTTACCATTCTAACGTTTGGGGTCAGTGAGATTTTTGTATGTTTTATAAGATTTCTTATGCTAACAAAGCTGCATTTTTATGGTCTGAAATATATAAAAACAGTAATATTGTTAAATACAATATTTTTATTATATTACAATATAGCTATTGTAAAAAAAAAAAAAAAAAAGCTTAAAATGATGCCTTTTAAAAACAGCTGTACAGCTTAATATTTGTGTGGAAGTTGACAGTTTTTTTTTTTTTTTTATATTGTATGATTTTAGCTCTGTAAAAAATGTAAATTCAAGATGGTGTACAAAAGAATAATTATAAAACCAATTTGTTTAGTTCTGAAAACTTTCAATAATTGAAAAATGACTATTGAAAACAATTATCCAGTTTAGTAATTCAATATATATTGTATTTTCCGGACTATAAGTCGCATAAGTCGTATATTTTTTTCATAGTTTGGCTGGTCCTGTGACTTATAGTCAGGTGCGACTTATTTATCAAAATTAATTTGACATGAACCGAGAGAAATGTATCAAGAGAAAACATTACCTTCTCCAGCCGCGAGAGGGCGCTCTATGCTGCTCAGTGCTCCTGTAGTCTACACTAAACACATAGAGCGCCCTCTCGCGGCTGGAGACGGTAATGTTTTCTCTTGGTTCTAAATAAAATGCGACTTATAGTCCAGTGCAATTTATATATGTTTATTTCCTCATCATGACATATTTTTGGACTGATGCGACTTATACTCAGGTGCGACTTATAGTCCGTAAAATACGGTATATACTTTTGATCAGTTTAATGGTCACTTCTTCAATAAACATTAATTAAAAAAAAGGGAGGGGGGGGGGGGGTATATAATTCCACTGTAATAATAACTGTAAATATTTTAAATATAAATTCCTTTTTGATAGCATTTCGACTGCAAGCTCCTAATTTCTGACTTTGCTCAGAACTACAGTTTTTATATTTTACCAGCCTGTGCCTGATGCAGAGCTCTTTAAGACTGATGAGGTTCTGCCATTTCTTCAGTTTCAGAAAGAAGTAAAGAGGAAGAGAAGAACTTTCCCTTTAGACATCATCTTGTTACATACAGTAGCCTTGGTTAGTCATGCGTGGGCCCCTTAATGGCCAGAAGTCCAGAAGCCATCATTATTTCATTGACATGACAGTGAGCAGATGCACAGGTCAAGATACTGCTCATGACCTCAATGTACAGTCGTTTAAAACATTCGGGAGTCTTTATTTTTATCTGATGGTGAAGAAAAGCCTTTGCCAATGCAAACTGAAGGATTTCAGGTCGTTGAGACTGGAGTTACTGTTGACTGCAACTTCAGTCAGAATGGAAAAGTGGATTTATGACAACTTCATATGAAGAACAGATCAGATTTGAGCCTTTGTTTATTCTAGAATCAAATTAGAGCCTTTGAGGTTTGGCGTTACATGTCTATGTATTTATGCGCTGGATAATATATTGCTTCAGAGAATGGTTGTTCAGACCCTAAATTTGAACACATCTGCACATTGTGGCCAGAGGACTGTCCAGCTGTGTGGGGTTGTATAAACTGTTTCATTATCTGGATGTTTGGTCAGGTTTACACAGTGAACTTCATGAATCAATTTGGAAGTGGCAAATTTACAGCTGCGAATGATGTTCTTCAGTCTCAACGGGAAACTTTTGCACATTGCGGCCACTTTGTTGCTGATTATGCAGACGAAAACATCACATCACAATTGTCAGCATCTACTCTGAGGAACCACATGGTTGTGGTTTTCTGAAATGTGAACTGTAAGCACAGATGTTACAGCTATATTTCACTGTAAATAGGGACAGCAGGAAAGAAGCAAATAAGCAGCTTCTGGAGGGGAACTGTGCTGCTTTTCCTCTGAGCGGGGATGAGAAACTGAGTGAAAACAAAGATAAAACAATCGAGCTCTAAATGACAAGCACCTGACCTGACAGAACCAACAACTCCATAAGCTGCTCTATATCTACTGTCTGTCAGCTGGGAGCTCAAACCTATATGGTGCCCGGGAGGTAACATGGACGGTTCACTTAGTTTTGTCATGGCCACGACATAATAACTTTATTTACAAAAGTATTTCGAACGTTAAATAAAGAGATCGAAATGAAGCAACAAATGAATATAAATGAACATCAAATAATAATAGTGCAATAATATACAAATATAATGGAGAAAAGATGATCAGTTAATGGACTTACAATACAGTAGGATGGATAAAACATTTTCTTGGAGGCCTATATTATATAATGCACTTTATGTAACATTTATTCATGATAAACTTCATTTATCAAAATGTATTTATTCATAGTCAAAATGCTGTATGTCACACGCAATACAGTCCGGTAGCCAAGGCATTTGTTTAATATAATAATTTCTTAATTCAAGATAAAATATTAATGAATAAATCTCTGATAATCTATGTAATGGTCACGCAGGTTTGTTTACGCATTTACCTCGTAGCCACGAGAAAATGGATGTCATTCCCTAAACATAGCATCTCAAGGCTACGACATAATATGATGTTTCCACAAATTAATATCTTGTGGCCATGACATATGTGACCCTGGACCACAAAACCAGTCTTAAGTGTCAATTTTTCAAAATTGAGATTTATACATAGTCTGAAAGCGGAATAAATAAGCTTTACATTTTCTGATATGATACCATGAGTTATTATGTCGTGGCCACGAAAAAAGTAAGAAAACTGACTTTGTTATCTCCTGGGCACCGTACTGATCAGAACACACAAGCTCTTTCTAAACCGTAGCCGTCTGTGAGAGCATCCTGCAGTATATAAGAGAAATATAAACTCAGAAATAACTGATTTGGACACTTTACACAGGCATTAAAGTTTGTGATGTGAGATAATATATATTGTGGTTATTATTTATTTGTTACCTACATAGGACAAGCAGGCTTGTGAAATGGATGGACAGATAATTCTGAGGTAAAATAGTACATTTTTAATGATTTGAATCTAATTTAATTTCTTTAAAAGTTTTCAATATTAAACAAACTGTATTTATAATCAACATTTTCTCCTTTGATTAACATTTTAAGTGAACTAAATATATGTAGCACACACAATTCTGTGGTTAAATATTCAGTACTTAGTTTTCAATATTGGATGAATTATAAGATGAATCACTAT
Organism: Carassius gibelio; assembly: GCF_023724105.1. NCBI lineage: Eukaryota > Metazoa > Chordata > Actinopteri > Cypriniformes > Cyprinidae > Carassius > Carassius gibelio. The sequence goes on from NC_068397.1 coordinate 6,471,805, forward strand.
CATGCTTATTAAAAAAATATAGGATTATAAATAAATATTTGAGTCCCATATAATGAGCCATGTATATTTAGGTTAGTAAGTAATATAAACCCCAAATTATAAAAATGTTGATAATAGATACCTTAATAGAGGTAATTTATTTTAATTGTTTTAATTTTAGTGATAATTTATGTTTTGGGGGTTAAAATAAAGAGTTAAACAAATTATATATATTTTTTATTGTTTTAAAAGCTCTTTATGTGTATAAGTATATTTATAATTCACATTTCGTCCATCATCTTGGATTTGTATTATTCTATGAGCTAATTATATGTGTGTGTGTGTGTATATGATACACATTTTTGGAGGTTAAATTGTCAATGTCTAATCATTTTAAGCAAGTTTTACTGATAATTTCCAGTATTGCATGAACTATAAGCATTTTTATAACAGTTCACAATCTTGACTTTATATTTTTCAAAGACTCACATTGAAGAAAATAAATTGTTAAATGAAGGCGTTTTTTTTTTTTTTTTTTTTTTTTTGGGGGGCACAAAAAGTATTCTTGTAGCTTCATAAAAAATGGTTGAACCACTGATGTCACATGGACTATTTTAACAATTTCCTTACTATGATTCTTGGTCGTGAACATGTCAGTTGCATTGCTGTCTATGGAGGATCAGAAAGCTCTCGGATTTCATCAAAAATATCTTAATTTATGTTCCCAAGATAAGGGTGAGTAATTAAGGGCAGAAAATTTTTAGGTGAACTAACCCTTTACCTAAATATACATATCAGACAATTTTGGGGAATTATTCTTATTTATATTTATTATTATTTATTTGCTCGCTTTCAGTAATTAATTAGTTATTTTTATAATCAACATTTTTTCAATCACCTTGTGTATGTTCCTGCATAATAATTCTGCAGTTTGATGAATTTGGTAATAAGATTGGCAGCATAATGTAACTGTTGTCTAGCATTTGAAACAAGCTTTTCATCCGCATTACATCTATGGTATCTTAAAATGATATGTATGTAGGCAGCTCACTATGTTTTAGAACAGAGCTGCAGTCTTTTCTGTCAGTGTGGCCCTGTGAGATGGCCACAGGCACTGAGGTTAGAAAAACAGAGAGTGCTTGGAAAACCAACACAGCAGGGCATCTGAACAGCTGTGCCCCCATTACTCTCACTGCCCACATGACCACCCCACAGAACACACATAGGATGTGATTACTATTGACCTGAGCAGAAAAAAAAAGAAAAAGAACACCATCCACACCCCCCTGGGGGACTTTTAGAGCTGTGTCGGCCTCATGATTACAGCTCTGAGTGTTTGTGCGTGTGTGTTTGTGTGTGTGAAGAACTACACACTGACCCCTCTGCCATCCATCTCTATTACTGGCACAAATAACACAACACTGCAGGACACTGTGTTGTTCGCTTCTTTCACATTGCTCTTGTCCTTAACCACACTCTTCAAAAAGTCTCAGTTTTATTTAAAGGCAGAAATCACTGACTAAAAAATATAGTACACACTCTTTATAATGTCACTCTAAGCTTGTATTGTGCTTTTTCGTTCATGGAATGCAAAAGAAGATTAAGCAGAATGTGCATGCCGCCTTTTTCCATGTGCATGTGATCAGAGACATTGACACAAACATTAATGACCTACTGATGCATTATGCCTGGTTTGATTGACATCACTAAGAATTCAGTATTAACAGTGTGTGATATAATGTCAAATATAATGTTGATATGTGCTACTTCAGCAAAGACCTTGGTGACTTACCAAAACCCCATAGCGAAGACCTTGGCATCTAGACAAGCCCTGGCACAGATCCCTACAGCCAGCTATGAACGTGTTGAGCCAGGACCAAAATGCTGTTTTATCAAAAAGGACGTTCATTGTCCTTAAGGTCAGTAATAAGCCAGTCACCTATTACTGGCTAAAGAGCAGCTCTCCCTTCAAGTTTTTGACCTGCTGGACAGAATGCAACTCTTCCTTCCCACTTAATGCTGGCATGATTACCTCATTCAATATCACACCGAGTTCATTCGCTTTGGCCAGAGGAGAACTGGTCCAAACTCAACCTGGTTTCTCCTAAGTTTCTTTTTTTTTTTAATTTCTGTCACCTGATGGAGTTTGGGTTGCTTGCTGCGGTCGCCGTCTGGCTTGCTTAGTTGGAGTCTGAAAGACACTTTTAATAATTTATTGACGTTGACTGACACAATGAGAACACAGATTAAGATTAAGCTGGGTGTTGGCACTATGCTTTTTCTGCAGAATTGCGTTATGACTTAATCTTACTACATCAAAACTGGTATTGATCTGGACTGAATCAACATTAAAGGGGGGGTGAAATGCTATTTCATGCATACTGAGTTTTTTACACTATTAAAGAGTTGGATTCCCATGCTAAACATGGACAAAGTTTCAAAAATTAAGTTGTACGTTTGAAGGAGTATTTTTGTTCCAAAAAAAACCTCTTTCGGTTTGTCACAAGTTTCGGAAAGTTTTTTTCGAGTATGGCTCTGTGTGACGTTAGATGGAGCGGAATTTCCTTATATGGGTCCTAAGGCACTTCTGCCGGAAGAGCGCGCGCTCCCGTATAGCAGAGCACTGAGAGCACAACAGACTTCACTGATCAGAGCGAGAGCGTCACGAAATGTCACAAAAGAAGTGTGTTTTTGGTTGCCAGGACAAGACAACCCTGCACAGATTACCAAAAGAGAAACAGCATTAAGGGACCAGTGGATGGAGTTTATTTTTACAGAGCATCAATGGAGTTGTGCAAGTGTTTTTGTTTGTTCCCTGCATTTCGGATTGCACATCGTTTATTTCTTAAGGATAATGCAGTCCCAACGAAAAAGGGTCACGATCGTGTGTTGGAACCACATGCGGTGAGTAAAACTGCTTCAAATATCTCTGTGTTGTTAACTTAGCTATCAGTGTGTAAGCACATCAAGTAAACAACATGCGATGTTGTCATCAAACTGCACTTTCCACATGTACAGCTTAAAAAAAAAAAAAAAAAAAAAAAAAGACGACATAAAGTGGAACTTAGTCATTTTCCAAAACCGCTAAGCAAATATATACAGTTTTAGTAAATACCACATAGAGACTTCGTTTGCTGATGCTGCTCTTGTTAAATTTCAGCCTCTGGATCTGTGTCACAGCTTCCACATGCTCTCAACTCAAAAGCCTACTGGCGCTCGTGATTCTTTAGCTCCGCCCACACGTCAGGCCTCTAGGCGCTCGTGTTTTTCCGGGAAAAATCGGTACAGACTATCTTTCTCTTATAAATATAATAAAAATAAAGACTTTTTGGAGTTATGAAGGATGCAGTACTACTCTATAGGTACTCAAGATTAACAGGATATTGAGTGAAAACGAGCATTTCACCCCCCCTTTAAACTGACTGGAGCTGAATAACAAAGTATTGCCTATATTGTATGACTGACTAAAGCTTTTGCCATATCTCGTCTAAACTCTATCCTTTCTAATGAAATCTGAAAATAACATGAAACCAAATATGAAACTGTTATGGAAATAAAATGTTACTTTTTAAAATTATAATTTATAATAATAAATTATAATAAAATTAGTTATTTTTATATATTTGAAATATTATAATATGTAAATACATGCAAGTATTTTTATTTAAAATAGGAGATTTATAAAACAAAATCAATTTGACCATATTTGTTTTTCTGGATAAATTTCACCTTGAAAAATGGAAGTCATTCTTGTTGGTTAAACTTTTACAGTGGTGAATGGATAGTACTCAAAACATTAATTTTTGCATTTTCCTTTTTTAGAAAAAAAAAAAAAAAATCCACACTGGTATTTCTATGTCTTTACAAAAGAGGAGAAATGTATTAGAGAGAAATATGTCAAATTTGCTGTTGCTCCCTCAGCTTTTGTGCGTGTTATTGTGTTAAAGGGATACTTCTCTGACCCTGCATAGACAGCAATACAACTGACACATTTAAGGCACAGAATGGTAGCAAAGACATTTATAAAATAGTCCATGTGATATCAGTGGTTCAACCTTATGAAACAAGCTGTGAATCTACGAGATTACTTTTTGTACACAAAATAAAACAAAAACACTTTATTCAACTATGTATTCTCTTTTGTGACAGTCTTCGCAACATATGCAGGGTTAGAAAGATTAAAAAAAAAAATTTGTTTTCCGAAGAACTAAGGTCTTACAGGTATGGAATGACATCAGGGTGAATAATTATTGAAATAATTTGCAGCCAATCACATGGCAGCAAGTCGGTGCATTTAGGGATTTAAACATTGCCAAAATGATCTGCTGCTGTTCAAACTGAGCATCAGAATGGAGAAGTAAGGTGTTTGACTTTGAATGTGGCATGGTTGTTTTTGCCAGACAGGCTGGTCTGAGTAATCCAGAAACTGCTGATCTACTGGGATTTTCATGCATGACCATCTCTAGGGTTTACAGAGAATGGTCCAAAAAAGAGAAAATATCCAGTGAGCGGCAGTTCTGTGGGCAAAAATGACTTGTTGATGCCAGAGGTCAGAGGAGAAAAGCCAGAGTGGATTGATCTGATTTTGAATAAAGGTATGCAGAAGAGCATCTCTTAACTCACATGTCAAAAGCAGCTGAGGCTAAAATTTGCACGGGTTCACCAAAATTGCACAATTATAATATATATATAAAAAAAGGTTACATTTTCAAATGAGCCTCAATTTCTGGTAGGGTCAGAATTTGGCGGAAAAAAAAAACATGAAATCATGCATTCATTCTGCATTGTACCAGTGTTTCAGGCAGCTGCTGGTTTTGTAATGGTGTGGGAAATATTTTCTTGCCACACTTTGAGACCATTAGCACCAATTTAGCACCGTTTACAGTAAATGCCACAGCCTACCTGTGTTGTTGCTGACCATGTCCATCACTTTATGATCACAGTCAACCCATCTTGTGCTACTTCCAGCAGGATAACACGCCATCTCACAAACCTCTAATAATAATCTCAAACTGACTTCTTGAATATGATAATGAGTTCACTATATGAGGCCTCTATAGTCGCCAGATCCCAATCCAACAGAGCAGCTTTGGGATGTGGTGGAACAGAAGTATATGTTACAACATTTAAAACATTGTCAGATGATCAAGATTTTAAGCTGCAATCTCTTGTAGATGTGGTAATGACAAAGAACACTCTTCTGTGTCACAGTGTTACTCTTGTTATGAGAGGGGTTGAGCCCATCTAAGGGTGAAATGCATGAACTGATGCAGGCTACATTTATGATACTTTTTAATTTAGCTTGACAGTCATGTTACAGCTTACTTTGGTTGTTTGGAAACTCAATAATTCACCAAAAGAAACAGAGTAGATGTTCTGCAACCTATGAATAAACGTGTCCAAATACATCACCATTTAAACCTTTGAGATATTTGACTTTGTTGGTGGTGAGTATAATGAATGTCCAATTTCCCTTCCACAGTTCCTCCCTTCATCTTTGACTTTTTAAGCAATAAAGCTCGACTAAGGGCTTGAAAACCTCTATTGAGCCTTTTTGTGCTGAATCTTCAGTTTTCACCTTTGAGAGCAGACCAGGTTTTCCATCTCTATTAAATGAATGAAGAGTAAAGACCTGAGGTGTATCCACAGATCAAATGCATCGACATGCTGACTCAGACTCAGGACGCTCTGAGATGCCGGCAACCCTTTAGCATCGCAGCGCCGATCAATAGAGCAAAGCTTGCGATTCAGGATGGCGCCGTGCCGAGCCAACAAATTGGGATGCTTTGACTTCATCTTTTGATCAACACTTCACTCTGATGAAGATCAGTGCCGAATCAGTGCAGAGCAACATGTTGTTGACAACATGCGTCTCCCACAGTGAGCTCACTTCCAAGGATGATCACAAAAGGTCACTGGGTTCCAACCATGTGTGGATTTAGGGGCTCACAAACTTCTGTAGACAAATGTTATTTGAACCAATGAAATGAAACTTATCAAGGGCGTCATTTAGCATGTTATTTTTACATTTCAAATACATGCTGTTCTTTTTAACTTTCAAGAATCCTGACAAAAAGATTTTGGTTTTCACAAAAAAATACTATGCAGCACAACAGATTTCAGCTTTGATAATAATAAGGAATGAATCAGCATGTTGGAACGATTTCTAATGATTTTGATAATGATTTTTGACTAGAATTATCGTGTGACACTGAAGGCTGCAGAGTAATGATGTTGCAATTCAGCTTTGCATCACAGGAATGCATTACATTTTTTAAATAATCAAACTCTAAAAAGTGCTGGGTTAAATACAACCCAGCACTGGGCAAAATATGGACAAACCCAGCGATTGGGTTGTTTTCACCCAGCATTTAAAATTTTAACCCAACTGTTGGTTGCTGGGTTTGTCCATATTTTACCCAGCGCTGGGTTGTATTTGACCCAGCAATTTTTGGAGAGCAGAAAATCAATAGAAATCAATTATTTTAAATTATTATAATATGTCACATCATTATAATATTTCTGAGAAATCTTACTATAATTTTTCTTTCTTTCTTTCTTTCTTTCTTTCTTTCTTTCTTTCTTTCTTTCTTTCTTTCTTTCTTTCTTTCTTTCTTTCTTTCTTTCTTTCTTTCAACCATAAAACCCACTATTTGTTAGATTCTTTTTTGTCCATTTGCTTAAAAAAAGCTAATGGATACAACAGTTTTTAAATATTTTTACGGAAAAACAAGACAAAAATTGTGATTCAAAATAAAATAAAAATTTCAGCATTAGTAAACTACATTAGTTAAAAATGAAATAATTAGTTAATTTCAATATTCATGAATACATTTTAAAATCAAAAGTTGCATTTTGCAGTTGCACTGTGAATTCACATGAACAAACAATGAAGTTGTAGGCCTACTTTTTTATTTTATATATTATGTATTTTTAGACAATACATTACCCCCCTCCCCAGAAAAAAAAAAAAAAAAAAACTGTGAATTGTTACTTTTGTGAAGTGCAAAGTTTTACAAATGCAGAGCCAAAAAACTTTATTAATCTTTTCGATGGCTAATGGAACAGGCTCTTATTGTCTATTTCTGATCCGTTTATTAATGAAATTCCACTAATGGCATACTTGATGTAGTATAGCCCTAGGAACCGTGCATTTGTACTGTGAATTCAGCCTGTCTGAGCAGGGAGAGATTAACACAGCTCAGTGGTCTCAGCATGTCAGGTCTAAGTGGGAATCACACTAAAGACAAAGCAGCCAGCTGGAGCTGCAGCCCTGTATGTAATTCCTTGCAGTATTCGAGCGTGTGGCATATTGAATAAACCCAAAGAAGTGGAAAGCCAAGCGTAAGGCCAGGCATTAGACCAACATAATTGCCGTCCTCTCTAGGGCGAATTGATATGGCGGTTAAATAAGTTTCACGTCTAATTGTGACAGATCAGCCATGCTAGCCATATGACTCTGATTCCCTTGCTTACAGTGTGTGTGCTGTAAGTGGAAAATGTTGATGTTAATTTGTGCTAATTATAAAAGCAGAACCATGCTGAAAAATAGATGAGTGTGGTTTCCTCAAGGGAAGCTTTCTATAAATGTTGAACACTCATTGCCAGCATGTAATGGCATTTTAGATAAGCGGAGACAGGAGGCGATGCTATTTTCGGACACATCAAAGTGCCACACCACCATAAATAACACCCAGCCAAATCTGATTCGAAGTGGATTTCCTGCTGAAAAACAGAGGCAGACAGCTCTGAGACACACAAACAAAAACGAGTCAGACGTTGCAAAGAAGAAAGCTAACTGCGCTAATGTGTTGCGTTTCCTCATTTATGCTGATGCTTTAGCAGCGGCTCCTGTCCCAGTTGGAAATACTTAGAGCTCCCTTCGAGACTTGGAAAGCTAGCATTAAAACTCACACGGTGCTTTCATAATGGGTCTGTGTTTATTTTCTGAATGGCCAGCCATCTGGTGGAGCGCTCGCCTGGTGAAACTTTACGTGGTGCACACTTGGAAATGTGTCATTTAAGGCCTTGGTGTATAATCTGGACTGCCATAAAGACGAGTTACAACTTTAAAAGGCGTAAACTGTATTTATCTGGAGAGAAATTGCATCGCTAATAAGATTGTTCTATTTTAAGGAAAACTCATCTTCATTTTTCCACATCTAGGCTTGAGTGATCTTGGTAATAGGGGAACACAGGTGGTGTCTCTGATAAGGTAACAAATGGGTGAGCTGTCAAAGCTGAAATATTTGACCAATCTCTCATTCTCACTCGAGCAAAAAAAGTCAGCGGCAGATTGGACGGCAGATGATCAATAAAGCTCAGAAAGCAGTGGGTTCCCTCAGGGCATATGCTGATGCTCCATCAAAGCTAATATAGCCAGCTGTGTGCGGTTGCCAGGAATGAAATTATCACTGGCAATAATTGGCACAAATCTTGGTGACTTAGATCTTAGTGGCGAATTTGAACTAAAACAACTTTGTTGGGTAAAAAAAAAACCTTTTCATGTAGAGAAAACAACTGACACTGACACAGAACTGCGAACAGACTCCAACTTGGCAGAGAAAGAAGAGAGAAACAATACTTAAATTTAATGAGGTTTAGAGGGCAGTTTCAAAAGAATCTTAAAGCGTTAAGTTCAATAGCTTGAAAATGTTTCTGTAAACGGTTTAGATTTTTGTTGTTGATGCTATTGTTTTGGACCCCATTGACTTTTATTGTCTGGCCAAGACGGTTCAAAAAATCTTCTTATAGAATATCGAAGAATTCCTTCCAACAGTTGAAAAGTTAGTAGAACATCTAAAGTGTACTATCAATATAAAATGTAACCCAGATATGATACTGATTTTAAACAACACTTCAATAAACGAAAAAATTAAAGGTGCAATAGGATATCTTGGAAAATGCTAACATTAGCCTGATAGCACTGAAAGCAAATGTTCCACCCTCCCTGCGATCGCTGTCCAAAGCCACGCCCCCTGAACGCATTTATGCTCACAGACCAGAATACCACAGACAACATTACTACAATAGGTGAAATCAGTGGTTCCCAATTCCAGGCCATGTTCCCAAGTGAAGTAAACCCCTGCTCAGGGAGTAGGGAGCAATGAACATGTTTTAGGGATCATATCGACTTGAACACAGTTCATTCACATAGCTCGAGTTGGTTATCTGATTCGGGTGTGTTAACTAAGAGAGACATGCAAAATATGTGCGCAAGCACTGGAAATCATGTACATCATGTGTCATTAACCAGCAAGAAAACTATAAAAGTGCTACAATACCAGGAAGGAAGACCGGGTTGTTAATGTTTGTCTACTATTCTAGCTCTGTCTGCACAGCGTGGGTGAATGCGCTAATGACATCGGTCTGCGTGAACAAGATGTGCAGAGGTATGCAGATACATATGTTGACAGGCAGGTAGGAAAGCTATTTAAAATGCTCGGAATGAGTGTTTTGATTAAACGTACATTAGGGTGACCACAAAGGCACATTCCCAGGACGCGTCCTTGCCAGGATTTTTATATTGCCTAAAATATCCAGATTTTGGCTGTTTGTGCTGTGCAGATCGATCAATGTATGGCATTCATAAGAGCTATAGAGAGCAGTCAGACATTCAAATCACTCTCTTGGTACTTCGGTGTCATACAATGATCAGTTCGCAGTGATGCTTCAAGTTGAATGAACGAACAAACACCTAACATGTATGTGTATTTGCATTGCTTTGATCATTCTCTGTAGATCTCACCTTCTCACAGGCCACGATTGGTTGATTATGTAACATACCTGCATGTTATTGGTCAAACTACTTTGGATGTTTTAGGCAATATAGAAATCCTGGCAAGGACGCGTCCTGGGAAAATGGCTCATATGGTCACCCTAAAGTACATTTCTTGGTCCTACGTCTTCCACAGAATATATAAATACAGATAAATAAATTTAAACCACTTAACTTAATGATTGCTATCGGGATGTGAAGAGACTTTTAACCAGTATAACAAAAAATGTTTCTGAAGACAATCCCTATTGCACCTTTAATATAAAATGACTTACATTTTAAACACAATACTGACATTATTGTGAGTTTTTGCTGTATTTTGCGAATGAGAGAGTAGAGAGACCATTGCATGTCTGGGTATTAACTGAATGAATATGGCTTTCTGAACAAATCGGTTAAATGAATTATTCAGTCACTCATTTTTATACAGTCACTCGCTTTGTTCCTGAATGAATTAATCAGTTTTGACAGCTGAATGACTCTCACTTCTCTACTATATAGTAAATAGTAGTATAAGTACAAATTCACAGTATTCATAAAGCAGTAGGCAAAAGCTTCATGAACTATCTACTACTGAGTAAAATTCTCAAGTGTGCATCTCTTGGACATTTTATTAACTGTCCCATGAGCTCACATTATAGAGGATTTTTGAATGGCAGCAAAGCAACCCAAATGAGGCTTGTAAGTAGATTTTATTTTATTTTATTAGTCTGAAATCTAGCTTAAATACTGGCCTTAATGAATCTGCTTCCTCAGGCTATATAAGCATGTCCTTCATTCAAGGAGGTAGATGGAAGTGTTGTTGCTGCTAATTGTGGCATTGGGGTTACACAGAGATCAGGACACTAATTTAAATCAATCAGTGCTTATTTTCAGTGTGACACTGACAGATGTGAGAAAAAAAATCAGTGCCGGTCAATATTTACAGACCACTAAGGCTTTACATGTATATATAATCAGATTTCCTTTCAGATATAGTGAACACTGTGGATGGAGCTCTGATTAGTGGAGCCTTTAATATTCTTGAATTTTTATTTATTGTATTAGTCATTTACTGACACCCTCAACTCCGCTGAGTTCATTCAAAATGTCCCTGGAACCACTCACTGTCATAATAACACTTTATATATAATGCTGTCATTATCAATCATACAGGACTGATGCCAATAACAGCTATTGAAGCTATCTCAGATCACTCAAATACATTTAAGAAATGTTATTTAATCTACACTTGGTGGAACAACTGGAGAAACTGATGAGGAGAAAGTGGAACCTATAGCTGTTGTAAATGTCAGGCCTGAGGAAAAGCACAGGGGTGCTAATCTTAGCAGCATGAGAACTTTTTACCCGATCAATAGAAAGGTCTACAGCACAAAACATCCCGAGATGGAGAGTGTACAGTGAATCCCCAGGGACAATCCAGCTCCAAAGAGCAGGATGCAAGATGCAGGAACTGACAAGCTCACTGAAGTCAGCAGGACTGAGTACAGGAACATCTGCGCTGGAGAAAACTCTCAAGTCCAAATAGGATACTCCACAGAAAGTGGTTGAAAACCAAGGCTAAAATCCTGTGGGACGCTGGGATCTAGATCCGAGTAAGAACTACTGAATCAAAGATGAAGAGCAGCTGCATCATAGTGTTGGATCTTGAAAACCAACAGGAACTGACCGAAGAACTTGAATAGATGTGGGACAGGTAGTTCTGCCAAGAAGAAAAGTTCAAAAAGATTTCCTGGAATTTTCTTTGTGAAAAATAAGTATACTTAAACATACTTTCTAAAAAGAGAGCTGATTATAATGTTTTTAAACTCTTAATTGCATGTTAACTCCAATTAAATGAAACTGCATCATAGTTTAAATTTATGTTAGTTCAATTTCAGGGTGATTTTTTTGACCCACCTAAATGGGACTCAACTATATCTTTACAGTATGTAATTTCATTTATGAATACATTTTAAAATCTGACTTGAAAAACTTGATCTTTCATGTCACTTGTAAGGAAAGTATTATGTGATACATGGATATTTTCTGTCATCAGTTACCCTCATGTAGTTAGATGACTTTTTAATTTTTTTATTTCATACAATGGAAGTACAGTGGAATATAAAGAACTGTAAAAACAATTTTGTTTCCAAAATTCTTCAAAATATCCTCTTTTGTATTTTTGAAGAAAAAGTTGCCGTCGAAGCCATAGTAATCTTAAAAATAAACAACACAAACAAACATTGTCTAAAATATTGTTTATATAATGTGTATCAATGCGTCTTTAGTATCAAATGTAATTTGATTTCTCTCGAATCTGAAATTTTTCCTTGAGCTTCTTGTATTGCATCCTGTGATTGCCTTTTCCTGAAAGTACACATGCGATTCTGCAAATCAAGAGTACATATAATATCACTGCTTGCGTTTTGGAAAGGCCTGCACATCTGGAGTGTGTTTACATTAAAATGTTATAGGCAGCTCACTAGATTTTGGACCTATAGTATCAAAATTAGTTTCAACTTCCAGATCTCAGATGAAGGAACTAAAACCCAGAAAAAGGATGAGAAGTGAATCATGATTTATTTATTTAGCTTAATGTAAACAGTAGACCTATATATAGGGCAATATCAATAAACATACCATCCATTACTCACATACTTAACAGCATGAAGGTCAGGAGGTTGAGGATCTAAGCACTGACAGTAACATTTACCAGGTCACTGATTAGCTTTCTTACTTACCAGATGCTCAATTCCCCCTTCGGCAAATTCGTTTTTTTTTTTTTTTTTGCTTCTGGGGGAGGGGAGAAATAATTGCATAGTGACTTTACTCCACTATATACAGTAGTGTGTGTGTGTGTGTGTGTGTGTGTGTGTGGCCAAGCAGCAATACGTGTAGCATTGGAATACAATGCCGAAAAATATCTTGAGTGCATGGGGGCAGTGTGCCTGAATTCTGCAGGGATCTGCATGGTGACACAAAATTATATCAATATCTAGACCATGATCCTTTAATATTGTGAGTATATATATATATATATATATATATATATATATATATATATATATATATATATATATATATATATTTAGTGTGTTTTGATTCAGAATGACAATATATTGCAATCCTACACTCATTTTTCCCATTTGTCTTCATGGCTTTGAAGTGCTTTGGGGCTTTGCGTAACAAGTGCCGAACATCCTGCTTTACTTCATTGTAGAAGCATATAAAGAGAGCGATGAGCAGTGGTTCTTACACTTCGTTACCATCTTTGATCAAATCAGAACGTCCTAATTCCACATAGTAATAACAATGTGCACCATGATTTATTTCTTTATTTTTCTCAGCACTGAGCAAATTGAGGCTTTGATCACGTTGCTGTATGACCTGCTGTCTCTTCCCTGCCATTTCTGCAGATCTGTGGAGGGAGCACCATCTAGTATAGACACAATGTAATAATAACTTGTAGAAAGCATTTCAATGCATATTTAAATAAACATTTATCAGATGGCTTTAAACCCATTAATATGCAGTATATTTCTGTCTTATTTTGTTAAACATCTAAGATTAAATTTACTATTGAATTAAAATTTTTATAAATTCGGGCTAGCAATTTTTACCGAACGTGTTCCTTGGGAAGCGAACCCACAACCTTGCGCTGCTAACACAATGCTGTGTCTTACACTTGAGCTAAACTTTAATAATAATATTAGGTACTGTTAGTTGCACTCAGTGAAACAAGCATTGCATGTATCATTTACAGAGAAGACAACGTAATGCATTGTGCTGGGCTCAGTGAAATAATAGTGATCAAGATGGCGGTTGAGGCAAAATAAATGTTTAATTACAAATAACTTCATATTTCAAGCAATACTGAAAAGCATCAATAAAACGGTATAATTAAAATGGATTATTTCCAGGGTTGCCAGGTTTGCAAAACAAATCCAGCCCAATTAAAAACTATCCCAATCACTTTTTTCCATCCCCCAGGTATCAAAATTGCACTGGGTGGGAGGAGATTGCTTTAAATCCATGGACTAAAACTCACCTCATTGCAACATTGTAAAAGCAGCCCAATTATGAGGAAAAAACACATGCTTGGCAACACAGACATTTCATACCTATCTGATACATTTTAATGCGTCTTACCTTACCAATAAGTTCAGTTTCCTGCTAAATGTTATTTTTGCATGCCATGTGAAGTTACTGCTCTTGTAGAGTGTTCCAAATCAGTGTCTTATGATGAGGTTTCATTTAGATTAGAATGCTGTGATGCAGTTAAAAGGATAGCTCACCCAGAAATGAAAAATCTGCCATTAATTACTCACACTCATGTAGTTCCAAACCCGTAAGACCTTTGTTCAACTTCGGAACACAAATTAAGATATTATTGATGCATTCCGAGAGCTCTCTAGGCTCAAAAACAAAGGAAGGAAATCGTTAAAATAATCCAATACCTTTTTGTGCGCAAAAAACAAAAACAAAACACGACTTTATTCAACACATATATCAGTATCAAAATATCACATACACAAACAACGTATGCTGTTCTGTGTCAGCAGTTTACAATGTTTATGCTTTGATCTGAATGTAAACAACGTTTTCATGTACAAACGAAGCTACATTGTTTATGTACGTGATACACTCCAAAATGACACTATAGGGTGAACATGGGAGACAAATTTGTAACCTATAGGTTTTAAAACAAACACACTCCTATTAGTGGTGATCTGTCATTTATTTTATTTTTTTATTAAATAGATTCTTGTGAAAATTTTTATGACAATTATTCTTGGTTTAGAATATGCAGACTTTATGGTAAGGTATACAAAACCTTGAATGTTCTATTTTACTCTCATCTCCACAAAGAAGAGGGCAATTCTTCCAAGACTGGGTATCATATGGGGGCTGCTGTCTCCAGCTCTAACAGATGGACCTCTCTCCAACAGTTTATAAACTTCCTCCCTCTCTCGCTCTCTCTCTCTCTCTTTCACTTCCTGTCTGGCTCCTAATCATGAGAGCCGAGGGGTGAGGCCAGGGCAGCGGGATAAGAAGCTTAGTGGCAGTGCTTTGGCTCACTTCTCTAGCGAAAAGAAAACTACTTTAAGGGGCTCCTGTGCCCTAGAAAGAGCTACTGGGAATAAGAGTGAGCGTAACCGCGTGAACAGAAGTAATGGCATTAGGACTCACATCTTCCCCTTGTTACAGTACATTTAGCAAAGCGGTAGGATTAAGGGAAAAGCATTCTGTCATGAGGAAATTGATGTATGCCAAACGAGCGACAAAAGCAGTTTGTTCTTGAGGTGGTCTATGCGTGCGGGATTATGGAGTGATTAGACGCGAGGCTCCGGCAGCGAGAGCAAGAGATTGACACCAGAGCATGTTATATATAGACAGAAGTTCTCTGCTCTGCGCTGCCTGTCATCATGAGTGATTCGTCCTGTCACAGAGCGCAGTGGACAGCAGCTTCGTTTCTGTCTTTGTCTCCATAAGGAGAAGATTGCTTAAGACGGATTTCTTCACAACAAAGGACGAACTGAACTGGTCGTTGCTCTGCTAGGAGAACTAGCTGGCATTTTCTAAATATTTCATATTTTATAAAACTATAATTTACACTGGCTCTTTCTTTGACTCATGACTCTTCCACAGTCAGAATCTGAGTCGATGAAAGCTTTATCAGCACGATGGTTTTGCCAAGGATTGTAACACTGACAAAAAATATTCAAGGTTGCTACATAGTGGAGATATAATTAACACATTAAAACATGTGGATACAGTCTCTGTCAGCACAGAGACTTTTACATACCCAGCACACAATGTTTATATTATAAACACACGTTAATATTTGGTTAAATTTCGGTTGCGATGTTAGGTGTCAATTCAACTTCTAATGTCAATGTTAATTTGATGTCCGATACCGACGTCAGCTAACATTGAAATTTTTAGGTTGTGTAAGCAAAATTCAAAGTTAGGTCAACATCAAATTGGTGCTGATTACTCACGTCAACCCGATTCTCATCCTCAACCAAAATGAAAACGTCTGTTTGACGTCATGTCCAGCGCCAACCTAAAGTTATATTTACATCCTGTGCCTGCTGGGTAACATTCCCTAAAGACTCTTCTTTCATGGTACAGGTTTGGTACTAGTTTTCCACATTCAGAAATAGTGTTTTTTATGAAGAGTCAAGCTGGCGTACACAAGACTCTGCTCATATAGTTTCTACAAATAGTATTTTAGTTACACAATGCTGGGAACACTCAATGCATTTTGCTGAAATGCCGTGTTCTTTGGTGATGCAAGGAGCAAACATTAGACAATGAATCACTCTTTTTATTGTGCTCTACCAGCAGAGACAATGAGAAATCAATACCTAAGAAAATGCCTGTAGAAGACAAAAAAGGAGCAGAAACATTGGTATGGTAGACATGTTGTAAGATTCGATTACTGGAAATCTTAAGTATGATGCCTGACATGCTTCTTTTCTTTTTTGTAAGGGAGACCACTCTCAAAAACACACTAGCAGTGTAATGTACTTAAAACTTGTGCTTAACCATGTTGACAGATGGCAGTGCAATGTCTAACACTATTGTGGTATTGTTACTTACAGAACATAAAGAACAGCAATGCTAATGCTAGCTACAGGAGCCTGTCCTCCAACAAAAAACGACCATATAGGTCGTTTGTGCAAGCATTTATTACGACCTATATTTACGTTTTAAAATTAAGCGGGCGTAAAAATAATGACAGTATCGCGTTTCATCTGTTGTCCTGAAATGACGTATAACGTCATTACCAATCAAAACGAACGTTTATTTAAATGCAATGTGTGGGCTTTTTACACCGATCTCACAGTATTTCCTACATATTTTACTAGGTGGCTTATTCGTTCGAATGACCACACATAACCCCACCCCTAAACCTAACCCTCACAGAAATCATGCTAAATTATGATTTATTGAGCATATACATTATCGTGCATGTCCGTTCCCTGGGATCAAACCCGTGATAGCATGACTACATATCAAGGTATAACACAATAATCTACCAACTGAGCTACACCAAAAGCAAACCAGAGGGCAAATAAAAGAGTACAAAACATTAATATGAAAACGACCTTTTGCTCATGGGGCACAATTGTAGTATACGCTCTGATGGGTCGTATTTCAGGGATTTGACCTATACGAGCGTATTGGTTGGAGGACAAGTTGATACTACCATATATAATTTAAACTCATGTCATGTGGTGTAACCATCAAGTAAAACGTAATAGCTCATTTTCTTTACACCTTGAATACTAATCATAAAAGTGTTACAATAAATATTTTTTTGAAGGTAAAATATACTTTTACAATCATCATAATATACATTCCTAAAAGTTGATCTGTCAAGGAAAGTCATGTTCATACCCATACATCATGAACATTAAATGTGTCATTTTAAAAGCATTCCTTGGAATAAAATCAATGTTGTACAGATTTGAGACAAAGGTAATGATGACAGAACTTTCATTCCAGTATGAACTATTCAGACAGAGTTGAAAATATTCACACTTGCACCATCGGTCTGGCCAGTGGGTATCTTAGTTTATCCTTGAGAAAGGTTTTGACCCATGATGAAAAATTAAATCTGATCCTCAAAAAGTCTAGACTCTCCAGCCCACTTAGAGCCTCACTAAGAATTGCCCTTTCATTTCCTCTCTTCCTCTCACAACCTAAGATCCCACCAAAGAGACATTTTGCTCACTTTTCTCAGAGAGTGATTTGCAGCCAAACCTTCCGGTGTCATTGCCACCCTTGTTCTCTGTGGAGCATTTACAGACAAAGAGGCTTTTTATGAGACTGCTGATAATTAAAAGGTGATAAAGTGTAAAGTATCTTCATCTGTGGGTGAAAACAACGAGTCCCGTGCAGGTGTCCCATTTTTCAAGACTCTCTGAACTGAGACCTCGTCATTGATCTACGCCTCCATCTGCCTACCATCTGTGGAAGCGCAAAATATTGCAAGTCTTTTAAATTACGCATATGGGTGACATCAGTTGTGGCAATGGCATTTCGCGACACTAGTCCTCTGAGAAAGGGCTATGAGAAACAAAACATTGTGTCAGCATCTGTCGCAACTCGCATGCTCCTAAAAAGTTTGTCTCGGGAAAACTTTAAAGATGATCAAAGTTTTTCTTTTTTTCTCAATAACTCCATTACTAACATGCCGTGATAAATATTATTAATTATCATTGCAAGGGCCTAGTTAGAACTTGCAAAAGCAATGAAAATAACAATAAATTTGAAGAATGTGCTGGACACTATTTAATTTACAAGGAATTAGTGCAAAGGCTTTCAGTCTTCAAAAAGGATTCAAAAACAAAATGAAAATGCCCCATATATTCTTATTCTATACAATAGCTTGAATAGGAAAACAGAATATTCATTATTCTTTAAAAATCTTTAAATTAGACCTAGCTTTCAATGGCATTCCTTGTGAAAATAATAAGTGTGCTTAATTTTTTTTTAAGTGTGCACTTAGTACTGAATAAAAGGTACTTGGAGATGATATACATTAGTACGCATTGTAATAATGTCAAATTAAAAGTTTTAGTTTAAAGTATATTTTAAACACATTTGAACAATATTATCTTATGATTTAAAGAAGTATTCTTACTTGATGTGTTGACTAACTTACTAATGCCCATGTACAAGTACTTACTTTCATTTGAACTGTAGTGCGTTATTTGATATTGCATTTAAAGTTAATATATATTAAATATACTGATTGGAACTGCATCATTACTAATGTGTAATAACAAATAGATTTAAATACATGACATACACTTTTCAGATGTGACATTTAAGTACAGTTTGGTTTACCAAAAATGCTTGTAAGAATTATGACTGCACACTTTAAAGGGGGGGTGAAATGCTATTTCATGCATACTGAGTTTTTTACACTGTTAAATAGTTGGATTCCCATGCTAAACATGGACAAAGTTTCAAAAATGAAGTTGTACATTTGAAGGAGTATTTTTGTTCCCAAAATACTCCTTCCGGTTTGTCACAAGTTTCGGAAAGTTTTTTTCGAGTATGGTTCTGTGTGACGTTAGATGGAGCGGAATTTCCTTATATGGGTCCTAAGGCACTTCTGCCGGAAGAGCGCGCGCTCCCGTATAGCGAGGCTGAGCAGCACAGACATTTCACTGATCAGAGCGATTCACTGATCAGAGCGAGAGCGTCGCGAAAAGTCACAAAAGAAGTGTGTTTTTGGTTGTCAGGGCAAGACAACCCTGCACAGATTACCAAAGAAAAAACAGCATTAAGGGGCCAGTGGATGGACTTTATTTTTACAGAGCATCAACGGAGTTGTGCAAGTGTTTTTGTTTGTTCTCTGCATTTCGAAGATGCTTGTTCACAAGGCCCAGTTTGACGACGGATTTGCGTATCGTTTATTTCTTAAGGAGGATGCAATCCCAAGGAAAAAGGGTCACGATCGTGTGTTGGAAACGCAGGCGGTGAGTAAAACTGCTTCAAATATCTCTGCCTCCTTGTTAGTGCGTCCCCTCCCATGCCAGAGACTCGGGTTCGAGCCCCGCTTGGAGCGAGTCGTTGCTGCTGCTGCTTTCGTTCAGGTTCAGCCTCTGGATCTGATTCTGGATCATAAATAAATGGCTGAATCTGACTGTAAGCCATGGTTTGTTTTGGATGATGGGTTTTCCCTCACGGTAATGTCACAGCTTCTACATGCTCTCAACGCAAAAGCCTATTCGCGCTCGTGATTCTTTAGCTCCGCCCACACGTCACGCCTCCAGTCGGTCGTGTTTTTCCGGGAAAAATCGGTACAGACTATCTTTCTCTTATGAATTTAATAAAACTGAAGACCTTTTGGATTTATGAAGGATGCAGTACTACTCTATAGGTACTCAAGATTAACAGGATATTGAGTGAAAACAAGCATTTCACCCCCCCCCCCCCCCTTTAACCAAATGTTACAGACAACCAAATTATTCAATTATATATAAAGATACTTAAGTCCTAAAACAAACAAACTACCAAACAAAAAATATAACACTTTTACGGTCAACTAATTGCATTTAATATAAATTTGGACTATAAAACATTTTAATTTAATTGAAAATAACATGCATACATCAAGTACATACATTCATTCAGTTTGCATGTAAGCATATTCTTTAAAAGTATATTATTTACATTCTAAGCATTCTAAGAATGTTACTCTTTTTTCAAACTTACATTTCTGTCTGTTCTCACATAAATCATCATATGACTTCACAAGATTCTGAATATAGTCCACAAGTCATATGGACCAATTTACTGATAATTTTGTAATGTTTTGTTTCCTCCTTGAAGCTTGAAAGCCTCAATTTTAACAAAGAGTAGAATCTTCCAAATATTTCCTTTTGAGTACTATACACTAAAGAAAAGCATACCGGTTTGAAACAACATGAATGTGACTAAAAATGACTATATAAATGTATATATACATTTCTGAGGACTTATTACTTTAAAGGAAAAGTAGAAATACAATCACAGTGTTTTTTTTTTAATTATGCATATTTTATTGTCTTTTTTTATGTCAGTTTTATGGCACTTGTGCTCAGAGAGAAAGCTTTAAGAGACGAAACACTATGTCATATAGATAAAAGGCTTTTCATGCCCAAGGGCAGATCCAGACCCTCTTTTGATTTTTACAGACAATTTGATGACCCTGAAAACAGTTAAAATGCTTCTGAACCACAATGCCCTTAAACTGAGGTGAGAAATCTGTTTTGGGTCATTCGTCGTCAGCTGGTTCAAGCTGTGTTCAGTACCCTGGGTCAACTCAAAACTGCTGTTTCCAGCACACTGACGTCCCAATCGCTGTCACATGCATGCTAACACAGCTGGCCGTGGCACAGAAGCCCACAGTAGCTGACTGCAGCGTGCAACGGTGAAAGTGCGAGATCTGGGTTCTGCTCGCAAGGCTAACAATTGGCAAAGGGAACCATCCTCCCTGATAAACACCATCGCGCTTTATTGAGAATGACAGAGCCTCTACTGCTCGCTTCTGCCATTCTCTTTGAGGCAGCGTGTCTCCATGAACAGAAGATAAAACCAGCGCCTGCTCTGTCTGAAATGGTAATGTGGCCTCATTAGAAGCGACATCCATGTGTGGATTTGACTAAATTTATGGTAATATATTCATCAAAAAAAGAGAGAGAAAAAAAATAGACCCAAAGTATGGATTTGCGCGAGATATGGTGAGAAAAAGAGAAGCAAAACGATCAAATCTAACTCGTGTGTTAATAAAATGGTAATGGCGGGGAAGTAAAACAGAATCAGCTTTTGTCTGAGGCAGCTGAAGGGACTTATGTATTTTCAATGGATTCCTTTTAAAACCCGACAAAACAGTTGGAAGATAATTGCATCCTACAAACAGCCTTGTTTAAGGGCATTATAACGGGCTGCAGAACGGAGGCCTTTCTAGTACCTTTAGATACATATGTGCATCTTAATATAATCATACCAGTAGAAGGGTCCAAAACTAGCACTGGAAAAGTTGTTCACTTGAGCATACTTTTTAAAAGAGTGCTTATTATGGAAATAATATACTTTAAAATAGTATACTTAAGTGCCAACTGAGTGTAAGTGTTTTTGGACACTTAATTGCATGTTGCATGTAATTAAATAAAAATGCATTTTAGTTTGAATGTATATTAAATGCAATTAGTTGAACCTATAGTTGAACCTTTTTTTTTTTTGACCGACTTAAATAAGATTGAAGTTTTTTTTTATACCAGTTCAGAATTATTTCTTGTCTTTGAATATAGTTCAAATGTACTGACAATCATATGGTCAATTATTTCTATTTAAACTTGTATACATTTATAAATATATTGGAAATTACACATTTGCAATGACAAAGATGCATTTAAGTACATTTATATTTAGTTTGACTAACAATACAGTTAAAGGGATAGTTCACCCGATCATCCTATATACAGTAGCACCATTTTGGAGAGTATCACATACATAAAACAATGTATGCATGTAACTAAGTTGTTTATGTTCATATCAAAGCATAAACAACATAAACAATGTATACATGTACATATGTTGCATTCATTGTATTTTCGTAGCTTCGTAAAGTTATGGTTGAACTACTGATGTCACATGGATTATTTTAATGATGTCCTTTCTACGTTTCTAAACCTTGATCGTGTTCGTATCCTTGCTGTCTATGGCGAGTCAGAGAGCACTCGGAATGCATCAAAAATATCTTAATTTGTGTTTCAAAGACGAACGAAAGTCCTACAGGTTTGGAACAGCATGATTTTCATCTTTGGGTGAACTATCCCTTTAAAATTGTAATCATGTACATTATGTGTGTGTTGGTCAACCTCAAAATAAGAGTACTTTAAAGTATGACAGATCGTTATGCATTTTGTTTTTTAAGTTTACTTTAAGCATGTTAAGAAACAATCATAAAGTGATCTCTCTTTATATACACTTTCATGTGATTCAGATTATATCCTATTATCTGCAAGTACAATGATATACTTTTAAGGTTTTAATTACACTACTAGTACTAGCACACTTCTTCTTCACAAGAGAGTATAAACTGGCTTTGGTGAGTACAGTATTCAGTTTCAGCATGTAGGTCTGTCATGTTGGCATCTCCCTAATTTGACGGTTTTTAGCAAGAGTCTATTTTGTTAATGATGATGATGGTGATTATTATTATTATTATTTTGCATAATTATATGGTTAGTTATATTTTTTGATGTGCATTCAGCATAGTTTTATCTCTGTTGTGAGACCCCCTTAATCTTTTGTTTTCTCAGGCATGTGTTATAACCTCTGAATAAACTTTAGGCATTTTCCTAAAGTTGTACTTTTTTTTTTCAGAACTCCAGTGGTGATACAAATATTCCTCACATTGAGCGACCGAAACAATAGGAACGAACTCACAATGTGTGAAAGAATGGCTCATCTTTTATGGTGCTGTGAGTGACTCAATAACCTGCAGCAAAAAAAATAAATAAATAAAAAAAACTCAATACTGCCATTGGCTTAGAAACAAAAAGAAAGTAGTACAGAAAATACAGTTTCATGGTTGGTAAGAGATAATTAAGGCCATTAAACATTTTCACTTCATTCAGTAGCAAAAAGTTTATCTGCCAATAGATGAAGTACCTAGAGCATATCTCAGTGTACTCAATGACATCATGGGAGTCTGCAGAGCGTGGATGAGTAATTAGTGTGTTTGGCGTATAATTGTGTGGTTGAGGATACTAGAGGAGCACATACAGACCTCCCTGCTAATCTAGTGGTGCTAATTCACGACGGCTGCTGTGTAATCAAGTTGCTCCCACGTGAGTATGCTAAATCTAGCCCTTAATCATTGCTCTTAATAAAGGATGGGAATTCGATTAACTACCTCAATGATTGCAGTGTCGTTGAATGGCATAAAAACTGAAAGCTAACTAACTGGAAAGTTCATTTAGGATACGAACACCAATGCTGCAGAGTAGTGATTGAGAGGAAAATATACATGAAATAAGTAATAAGAAAGAAAATAGATAGGCAGAAAGAATTAAAGTGAATGAATTGAAATAGTGTCTAAATGACAAGATAGTTAACCTTGCCATAATGCCTTATTTGCACTGATTAGCGATCATAAATATACGAATCAAAATTTGTTACCATCATCGGTCACACTTTATTTTAAGGTCCAATTCTTGTCATTAGCAATCAATTAACTGTGACATTTGCCTCATTTAACTAAAAGATTACTGCTTATTAATAGTTGGTAAGGTAGCTGTTAAATTTAGATATTTCGGGCTGTATGGTCATGCAAAATATGTGCTTTATAAGTGCTAATAAACAGCCAATATGTTTTTAATCATGATAATAAGCGACTAGTTAATAGTGAGAATTTGTCCCTATACTAAAGTGTTACCACATCATCAAATAAAGTGATTTGAAACAAGTCTGTTGGAAATAAAAATAAAATAAGAATTCTGTTCTTTAATCTAACAACATTTAGTGAGGTTTATGTTTAAACAGCTACCAAAACAGATAAAAATTTTGCAACCCGCAGCGTGCAAAGTTTCTACATTATGTATTCTGTTCAAACATTAGGAGTCTAAAATAACTAAATGTTCTAGTTTTAATACATTGTAAAATGTCATTTAATTTTGTGATTATTTACTTAAGTCACATGATCCTTTAGAATTGTTCGTATATGTTGAATGTAGTGATAAAAATAGTGTCATTATCAATGTAGAAAACAGCTTTGCTACTTAAAATTCTAGTGGAAACATGATAGATTTATCGTTTTATTTTTTTCTTCAGTGTTGATTCTATGATGAATAGGATTCTGTGGAAGAATAAAAAGTTCCAAATATTTTTTTAGAAACAGAAACCTTCTGTAACATTATAAATTGAACACATCCTTGGTTAATAAAAGTATTCATTTTATCTTGAACATTTGAAGAAACACAGTGTGCGACGCAATAATAATTATACAAGGGATGCAATCATTAAATGGTAGGCTATGGGATTTTTTCCTTTGGTAGCAGCAGTTTGTAAGAATACCTGACGTTACGATTATTGTTATAGTTATTTACTGCTACAGTATAGCATGAAGGAAGACTAATTAAACAATGCATTATACATTTATTGATAAAGATGCCAGGTACTGGCAGTAGTGCAAATGTTTCTATAATTACAGCATTTAGCCTCAGTTCAACAGTCTAGTGTTTCTCCTCGAGGTGGAAGGTGTCAGGGAATTGAGGAGCCTGACAGCCATATTTTGGACATTCTCCAGATATTGTGTATATGATAAGATTCTAAGTAACTCATGCTGAAAAATAAAAACTACAGTCACAGCAGTTAACCTGAATTTCTATGAATATAATTGCACCTTAATTCCACTTCCTTACATTCGAATTACAATTCTGCATCCCGTCTGCTGCGAGAAGCACAGCAATGATCTGCCAGAAGCTGTGGATTTGGAGAAGGATCGCCGTTTAGAACAGACTCATTTTTAGCTAGTTAATTCAGCAAAATCACAAACCCGTGAAACTGTTTATTAAAAATGTAGGATGTTTTGAACACAAGCTCTATGATCATGTTACTAATTTCGATTAACCCCCTAAATATTTAACATCGAAAACAGCTCTATTTAATTTATCGTGTTGCTTTTGCAATGCCATAATTAGCAATCTTCATATATTTCACATAATATAATATAGTCAAAAAATCTGGCTAAGGCTGGCATACATCCTACACTGTGTTTTTCTTTTCTTTTTTTGCAGTCCATCCCTAATGACTGGCAAGAGTTCTGTGTGATTGGCCCCAGTCGAAACAGCCCCCCGAGGCATGGCAGTCATGCGGTGATGAAAAAGTCAAGCTGGGATTGATAGGAGTTTACCTGACATGAAAGCCCGTCGCTCTGCCCTTACCCAAAGCCATTCCCCCACACTGAGCCTTCACCACATGTTCTAACGGAGATGACAACCTGCCTGCTCAGCATGCCAGTCTCACTGTGGAGCAACATCTGGGCCACCGGGCTCAGCGGAAGCACACACTTCAATAGCTGCTCCTACCTCATGCTGAGTTTAATGTACTACTTTATCATGCAGCCAACACCTTTGAATGATGGGACACTTTAGCAGGGTGTTTAGAAATGCGGTAGGATTTCTGAAGTTGAGGGAAATGTGGAATATGTTGCTTGTTAGTCAGTTCTTCATCTTGCGTTTTTAGCCTGGTAAATATAAAGGAATTGTTCACACAGATATGCAAATTCTGTCATTAATTGCTCAACCTCGCGTCGTTCCAAAACTGTAAGACTTTCCTTCATCTTCGAAACACAAATGAAGATATTTTTTATTATGGCAAATCTGACAGACAGCAAAGCAACTGACTAATTCAAGGTACGGAAATGAAGTTGAATAAAGTCATTGTTTTAGTTTTCTTTGCTCACAAAAAGTATTCTTGTAGCTTCATAAAATTACAGTTGCACCACTGATGTCACATGGATTATTTTATTGGTGTCTTAACTACCTTTCTGGGCTTTGCAAGTAAGAGTGACATGACATTCAGCCAAGTATGGTGACCCATACTCAGAATTCATGCTCTGTGTTTAACCTATCCAAAGTGCACACACACACAGAGAGCAGTGAACACACACAAACTGTGAACACACACCCGGAGCAGTGGGCAGCCATTTATGCTGCGGCGCCCAGGTAGCAGTTGGGGGTTTGATGCCTTGCTCAAGGGCACCTAAGTCGTGGTATTGAAGATGGAGAGAGAACTGTACATGCACTCCCCCCACCATCAATTCCTGATGGCCCGAGACTCGAACTCACAACCTTTCGATTGCCACTCCGACTCTCTAACCATTAGGCCACGAATGACATGAGGGTGCGCAATTAATTTTTTTCAGTGAAGTATCCCAGGAAGCTGTCAATGATTTGATTCACAGTATGCAAACATGATGGATTTTTATCATCTTTACTTGCCATCAAACCCCACTGAAGATCATTAAGGATTTCCAGTGCAACAGATTCCGACAGCATTTGGGTAAATCTGTCAATACAGACCCGAAAAGCACCATTGATTCATAAAATATTCATTGCTATAGCACTCTTTGCAGGTTATGTAAGGACATCCATTTGTTTGTAAAAAAAAAAAAGAGAGACTAAAACAGGAAATGGTAATGCAACATCACAGAGAAGCTGACACTGTCATCTCGGACACGAAAAACACGAAACGTTTGTGGTATAAACGCAAATCAGTTTGTCGTTCTTATACCAAACCCTTGGCCCTCAGCTCTTTGACGGCTTATTGCTCGCAGGAACACTGGAGTCATAATGAAGTCAGTGTCAGGCAAGGCAGGGTGGGAGTTTTGCCTAAGCCACCAAACAAGAGTGCTAATTAAAGTTACTGTCAGTTTCCTTCAAGCACTTTCTGGTTAGGAACCGGAGAGGCTTCTCAATGAAAACAGAGCGGCGGCAAATTCTTACACATCCTGACAGCTAATTATAAATAGAATATCATGTTCAAAGAGTAGCTAATAATGAGATTTGAATATCTTTATATTCAAGCCAAATTAGTAATGACCTTTATGCTAAATGGAGAGAAATTAGCCATTTCTGACGAGGGCAAAATTATGTTATGCATATTTGAGAGCTAAAGAACATGCTGTGGTCGGTTGAATGAAAAAACCTTACCAAACTGAGAGCTATTCTTCATGTCATTCTGAGATAGCATGACTTTCTTTCTTCTGTGGAACCAAAAATATTCTTAACTACTGACTGTTGAAGAACTTGCTGCATGGTCTTTTCCATCTTATAAAATATAATGAAATAAAATCACCATAAAGTATTATAAAAGTAGTCTATATACGGTACGACTTGTGTGCTGAAGCTATATTGAGTAAAACAATACTTTTTTGTTCTTGTGTGTCTCTATGCATATATAATGCTGTATTTGACTATTTTTTTTTTCTTACAAAAACCTGGTTACTGAAAACTTAAATATAGTGATATAATATATATGAAATATAGTACACACACACTGTGCCCTACGTTTATGCTGCCTTTTCCCATTTTGTGAGTTTATTCAGTTGCTTCTTTTAAACTAATAATAAGAAAATGTACTTTCATTTAAAAAAAGACATATTTAAGCAGGCTATATAAGTATATTTGGGTTATATTTGTACTTTTACTTTCTTTTACATACAAACTTAGTCAAATTCATAGTAACAAGCCAGCTTTGGGATGGAATAGTTTACAATAAATAGTGCATGGGCAAACTTTTTTACATAGTGCTATTAACCCACAAAGAAACAGATTCGTACTTGACTGATTTTGTTGATAATACTTAATCACACTTTCATAAACTAAATGTGGGAGAATTTAAAACTATTGAACTACGACTATTGAAATAGCACTATTAGTACATTGATTGATTGATTTGTATACATACTTGTTTAAGAACAGCCTTTAATGTTATATAGAAGAAAAGTTAAAGATGTTTGGAATGACACAAGGATGAGCAAATAATGACTAAACTTCGATTTTGGGTGAACTTTTTCTTTAATGTAAGTTGACATGTTAATGAAGCTTTCTAAGTCTCATTTGTGTTCTGTAACAATGACCAACAGTTATAGCCTTAAATCTGCTGAATACAATAGTCCAGGTGAATATACAGTAATATCTCTTTCTATTTCTATCTCCACACTGTTTCAAACTGACAGATGTTCTTTCAGATGACAGCTGATGTCAGTTGTGACAGATCTACACACAACAGAGGTGTCACAACCTTGCGGCTCCCCGTGAGCTCCCAGTGTCCCAGACAGATGCCACCATGCACTTATCATTCCCCCGGCCTGGAGCTCATTAATGAGATGGTGCTGTCACAGCGGTGCGATCCGATGTTAACTGGGCGGGAGAAAAGGATACTGACGGAGAACGATGGGAAGTGAAGACTGCATCACGACAACTTTGACTGCCGTGCGAGCGGACTAAAGAAGTTTGAATCTGTGGGGTCTGATTGCTGGCACAGCAAGTAATCATGTTGAAGTGGAACCGCTTGAGTCTCTGGGGCATTTCTGTTCTTCTTTTGATCTTCCTATGGTTTGTAAGGTTCCCTGCTCATTTTTACACATTGCGAAGATCAGCCATTTTTAAAAATACTTTCTTAGTTACCTGTGAGTGTGGTCCAAATAACTTACAGTAGATGACAATGAAGACAGTTTTGAAAAAAACAAGAGCAATTTGGCATATTTCGACTCATTCATGAACAGTTAGGCTACTTACAGATTAGTTACTTGACTTCGGACAAAAAAGACAAATTAAGAAAGTTACACATCTGAACATACAGATGTAACTGAATAAACGATATCTTAATATTGTTCAGCCTTTTTCAATATTAATGCATTTGCTGTTAAAGGTCTTGTGTGATTTATCATTCAGAGGAACCATGATTTTGAACTTTCTTGCATTAGCTTAAAAATAATTAATGCAAAAAGGAAATTACACCAAAAAAATCTTAGAAAAAGAAAGAAAGTAAGAAAGAAAGAAATGGTGTTGAGCTACTGTTGTTATTAATTAAATGTATAAGGCATATTTATATAATTTTTCCTGTTTCACAAGCTTTTACAAAATATATTTTATGTTCCACAGAAGAATGTAAGTCATATAGTTTTGGAATCACATGAAGGTGAGTAAATGGTGACAGTTTTTTTTTTTTGGATTGAATGTCCATTTAAATAACTGTAATGTCTTCCTGTGAAATTTGAAGGACATACAGTAACCCCAGTCTGAAGATATCCAACAAAGTATGTTTATACTGTATGGCTAAGGCTCTCACTTAACATTTTTCCTTCCACACTGAATAGTTTTGTGTCCTTTTATGGCTGAACTTTGATGTTTGTGATCTGCGCTCTAATGGATTGCAATGGCATATTTCATAACATGATGCCCTTCAAGGCTATTGTGCTAGAAAAACATTCAAGGTGGTGAGCGAGGTACAAAAAGTCTACTGGCATAGTCATTAGCAAATTTCACCAACAGATGAAAGTGACATTAAAATAACCCCGATATTAACAATGTTACTTAATTTTACATCACCATCAAAGTCATATTAGTGGGAAATTTTAAATATATCGCCCGTCCTAACTGTAGTTCTAGTGGACTGACTGTGAGGAAAACAAAGCAAACTTAGCAATACTGAAGACTACAAATGTTAGCAGAAGTTGTCTTATTAGCCATATGAAGCAAAAGAAACAATAAAAAATAAATAAATAAAAGGGATGCCAGATAAGCTAACCCAATTACCGTTTGTTTCTGTATTCACTTTGACAAGATTGGCACAGACCATGTGCAAGCTAATTAAAAGTTCACTGGAGATTGTTTTGGACTGGACTCCTGCATTCAGACAATTCCCTGTAAAGCAAAATACACACACGCGCACACACACACGATAAAAAATTAACAACCTAGTCTCTACAGCACAGTTTATTTTTTAATCCTCTGAGGGTGGAAGCAGGTGAACTGTAGGCTATCAGTCTCACAGCAGGCATGTCGGGAAAATCTGAAGCAGACATTTGAGGAAGAACAGCCTTTTTCTCAGGATCCACTTCTCAGGTGAGAGAGGAGTCAGTCAAGAGGCCGGTGGGCAATTTGGAGTGAGTGTCAACTGTCACAGTTACATTAAAATCCAGACAAAATGGCAGTTAATGTAAACATGTGCCTAATTTCAGTCTTTTTTGTCTTCTTTCCAAGTGAATTGTGTTTTATGTATTCTGTTTGTAGTTAGCAGTGATTAACCACACTAACTACCTCACCATCTGTGACATACTACGGAGATAAGAACTGTACTGTAAGAACTGTGCTTCAAAACTGACTTACAACAAACAATCCACTTAATAGTATTGTGACAGAAAAAAAAAAAAAAAAAAAACAATATTAAGGGTGCAGTATGTAATATTTACAGCTAGCTGTTGAAGTGGGTAAATGACGAGCATTATTTCTTCCATCCTTTCATCCTCTTCCTCAGACTTGACACTCATGCGGGTTGCCACATTGAGGATGTGCGACAGGAATGAGCACAAGTGACAACGGAAAACCACAAGCCTTAAACTGTAATTTGATGAGTTGATTTCTACTTGTTTTAATATTCTTCTGTTCATACAGCTTTTTAGATGAATGCGAGGCTTTTTAGTTCAAGCAGAATCTGTAATTCCTGACCCAGTTCATTGGCTGGCTTCAGCTGATGCAATACGCTGTGTTTTCTGCGAACTGGCAACCCGGGGTGTCAAAATCCTATTGGGTATGGGCATCATTAGGCCATTTTTAGGGGGGCTATAGCAACGTTAACTGTCAATATAATACAGAGGTTTGTAGAGTTAAGCTAAGGAAAGAGGGTTGTACTAAAAATACAAACAGTAAAATATTGTGTTTGTAAACAATAAACAGGTTCTGTGTGTGACTTGAATTTGGCTTATTCAATATTCAAATGTTAAATTAAAATTAAATTAAATTAAATTTATGCATTTAGCAGACGCCTTTATCCAAAGCGACTTACAGTGCATTCAGGTTATACATTTTTACCTATCATGTGTTCCCGGGGAATCGAACCCCCAACTTTGACAGGGGGCTTGACAGCGCAATGCTCTACCAATTGAGCTACAGGAACACAAATAACATACATGATATGCATATCAATGCAATACAGTGGAAAACTGTAATATGACCCCTATTAATCAAATATATATTTTTAATATATATATATATATATATACACACTCCCTAGGGGCCCCCCTAAAATGAAAATCCTATAATCGCCCCTTCATTGAGTAAACTGGAAGTGGGCGGAATTACACAGACCAAAACAAAAACAGACATTCTGACACAGAACATACATTAAATAACTGGCTGTAGCATTTTTCTGAGAAATATGTATGTGGACTTGCTTCCTAAAAATCAGCAAACATATGAAGGTATTTTATGCATTAGTACAGTCAAATAAATAAATAACACCACCTTTAAATATTACTTGAACAATTACACAACTAAACATTAGAAAAAGTTGATTTAGTTTTTGGTTTTTAAATCTTCTATTGAAATGCTAATAATATGAATCACTGACATTTTATAAAATTGGACTGCTTTATAGTGAGACAAACCAACTAACACAACAAAACATGTATTGAGGACAAACCTATGAAAGGATTTTCTATTAAAAATATTCCCAAAAAGTATATTTCCTCACAGCAACATAAAAAAATTGACTCAAAGCAAAGAAAATTCACTTAATTGTGACATTTTAATTAAAGAAAAGATTACACTTTATGTTCACAGACCACTCTAGAGATGTGTCTGCTACTGTAAGTTTTCAACTACTGCACATGTCAACCAACCCATTAATCTGCAACTACAGTACATGTCAACTTATAGTACACTGTTAGCTTTGGTTAATGGTTGGGAGAAAGGGTCATAAAATATGTTGGCCCATACTTCCAAAGGTATTCATAGAATGCCTGCTGGGGGACAATTAAAATAAAGTGTTAGCAGATATAGTAGCAGAATACTACTCTAATGATGATTAGCTAACATGACATGCAAATTTAGCTAGCTGAATGTCTAAAGTGGACTATCACAATAAAGTGTCTCCAAAGAAAAGTCATCACCATCATCAACATCATCATCATCATTTTTTAAATGCCAGTTTAATATTTTATCAAGCATGAATAACCCTGTGATGCGTCATATTAAACAAGAACTGCCGAACAGCCACACCAGGTTGAGACTACTGCAATTTTACAAAACATTATCAGTCTACAGGATATTAAAGTGGTATTCTTTCACAAACACACTGTATGGAAGAAAAGCCAATTACTGTAAATGTATTCCACTTGGCAGATGCCCTAAAGGCTAAACCTAAACCTTTCAAAAATGCTGGAAAATGTGGCTGTTTACTGTTACAGTGCTTAAAAAAAAACCCTACTTGACTGTATGCCAACACACCTGCCAATATTTGTTAGTGCAAGGTTTTATATGAGAGCTCTGAGAAATGCTCCCAGGGGTGGGAGCCGAAATAATGAAGGTTTTAATGTCCTCCCTCTGATCAGCTTGATCAATGGCTGCCCTCCAGCAACCTCACAGCATTATCCGTGAATTAAAGATTATTGTCTCATTTTAAAAAAATCCAGTCTATTTCCATGGTGCCAAAAGCTTTTATTTTCCCACATGGTTGCCTTTTTTCCACACTGGCCCAAACTCATTAGAGGAAAATAACATCTTTAGACTGGTTTTGCTTCAAATGCAAAAATTACAATAATCAGCCACTAATTTATGCAAGTAATTAAGTCGAGTTTATATGCAAACCTTCATGTATCTTATATGAGATGCTAATAGAGTGGATGCTTAGCAGATTAAACGCCCAGCATGGTCCCATGGTGTTTGTGATAATGGATTAAGATACACCACGCAGATGAGATCTTGTGTTCTTCTCTCTCACTTTCCCTCAATCAGTGTTGCCTCATATCCAAGAATCTCACAGAATACTGTATATAAGCATTTGTTATCAACAGTTGAACATTTAAGCTCTACACAAAGTATAAATATTAGATTAGGATGCTAGATAGGGTTTTCATTTGAAATATTACTATTATGAATGTGTAGTGTAGTTCATCAATTTTAAGTGAGGCTTGAGTGTCCAAATGCTTTTTGTGTGCACCATTTTGATGCTTTTATGACAGATTTGGAACCATTTTTGACTCAACAAAATCATCCAATAGGATTTTTATTTTAGTATTATTAATAGTTTTTTAGATGTGAGCAGCATATCTAATTTGACTAAATCTATCTATCTATCCATCCATCCATCCATCCATCCGCCTGGGCACGTTATACTTTCACTGAAGCAAGCGCGCGATCTCGGCGTCAGCGCTGAAAGTGAGGAACAAACTGATCTCTGCTTCATTACAATTTGCACATATTTTTTTGTCGCAAAAAAATATTCTGAAAATGATTCCAATGATATCGTTTCTCTGTTCCTTTATCATTATAGCTGTGGTGGTGACTCTGCTGTTCTTTAACACTGAGAATGATTTTTAGAACTATATCTTTATCTTTATCTTTATCGTTATAGCTATGTTATAGCTACTACTGTGGATAATATATATATATATATATATATATATATATATATATATATATATATATATATATATATATATATATATATATTAATGTTTTTGCTGCATTGGGGGTGATATACCTTTTACATATTTTTTCTATGATTGTCCATGATTATCCATTGCCTGTTATATATATATATATATATATATATATATATATATATATATATATATATGTATATATATATATATATATATATATATATATATATATATATATATATATATATATATATATATTATCCACAGTAGTTGTCTTTGTTTTTGAGTGTGTGTGTGTGTGTTTTTCCTTATTTAAAGTGCTTCATTTGCCTTATACTGCAACAACAAATCAACTGCCGCCCACTTGACCTGGCATGAGGTTCTGTCAACAGCCAGAAGGCTTTAAATGCAGCCTTTCAACAACAACAAGCCAACACAACCAGACGTGTGTGTGTGTGTGCCACACTATAATGATACACATCCAGAATGATGCATTTTGAATTGCTCAGGGATTATATATGCGTCTCCTTAGGTATGCAGCATCTTTAGTCAGAGAAAACATTTGAATTATGTATGACTACTTATTTTGTGTAGATATGAACAGAATAAAATTATGCATAAGCTTCCTAGGGTACAAGCAGGTTTATTTAACTGCACTCAGATACTGTTCATATCACAAAAGGATTCTTATATTTTATTAATTTCATTTCAATTTTTTACTATATGACTTGTTTTCACACGCACGAACGCACGAACGAACGAACGCACGCACGCACGCACGCACACACACACACACACACACACACACACACACACACACACACACACACACACACATATATATCAATACTGCTTGCAGGAACATGTACCTAGGACCCAATTCTAATTATTGGATTTGGCCTTGTCACCCATAACTGACAGGTATATAAATTCAAATGGAGGGTTTCCAACTTGAAAAAAAAGTAGAAAGGCAGCAAAACAGCCCAAACTAAAAAGCTTTTGCTGGTCTGCATGGGAATGAGCATCCTATTCCTGTCCTGCTAGAGATGCCTCAGTCAGCTGTAAGTAATGTTATTTTGTGAAATAGAGTCATCTACAACAGCGCTAGCAAGTGCCAAAGCCTAAACATTATCTATACTAATTTGCAACACTCACTGTTGGGTTACAAACTGCCTCTTGAAGAAATATCAACACAAAAACTGTTGATTCACTTGGGATTCTGTGGTTATGTGCCACGACGAGTGTGGTCCGGAGTGCTGTAAACCTGCACGTTCTCCAGAGCACTCATGCTTCACCTGGCCATCTGGCAGTTCGAGGGACTCATTTAGATTTGGCGGATGCCACAACAATTACCTGCCCATATGCATAAATTGCCAAGTATAACATTGTTAGTGGAGGAATAATGATTAAAGAATACTTGTTTGAGTCAACATGCACATTGAAAAAGGTTTGGTGTAGGATTTAATTTGAAACAGTTTTCACGCAGAAATTGCTAGTAAATTTAAGGAATTAAACACAGATTTTTTTTTACATTCACTCATATTCATATTTTTCATATAATAATAATAATAATTATAACTAGTAATTAAAAAAAAAAAACAACTGCATCGGGTGATATGACAGTTATCTTGTACCCCTACTGACACCCAGTTTTGTGGATGTAGAATCACGCAAAAGTTTTCAGTCCTCAACAACCTCAACTATTTGCACTGACCATTTGACTGCCTACATGCCATATTTCCTGTATTTGCAAGTGTTCAA
Source organism: Carassius gibelio (assembly GCF_023724105.1). Classification (NCBI taxonomy): domain Eukaryota; kingdom Metazoa; phylum Chordata; class Actinopteri; order Cypriniformes; family Cyprinidae; genus Carassius; species Carassius gibelio. The sequence goes on from NC_068397.1 coordinate 6,506,988, forward strand.
TGGGGCATGAAAACAGCAAGTGTGCGTAGAACGTTTAATTACCCAAATGCCCAGATAGCATTGTAAAAAATTGCCAGGTTTTTACAGAGCATTATTTTATACATTTAAATTTTCAACACTTTGCACTCTGGATCCTGAGGAGGATTAATTGACCACAATGATGCTCATTAAAATATATTCTGTGACAGTGTAAACTTGAATAGTGTACAGGATTTATATATTTCTTCTTGTTTATATATAATACTTTGTACTTTAAAATAAACTTTAAAAAGTCTCTATGTGAAAAAAAAAACAGTTTGACTATGGTGCTTCTAATTATGTGAAAAAAGCAGTTGCAAACATACTGTAGACATCTATAAAATATATTACTGGTTTTCTGCTAAAATTTATGTAAGATAGGCAATCATGTGATCTCAACATGTTAGCCTTCATGAGATGAACACGCTCAATTTATAATACAGTGGCCTTTTAGTCATATGACTAAAGTATCACCAAAACAGAACTAAAAAAAGGGAAAAAAAAAGTGTGTTTCAGATCTTGCCCTAAATTCATGCCATTGGTTGATAGAACCACCGTGCCCCTTTATACTTTGAGGGAATAGAAATGGCTTTTGCAATACAAATTGTCTTTGCATATTATAGTTCAGCATTAAAAAAAGCTAAATAATTCAGTTTGTTCAGTTTCATAAACAACCTATATGACATTTATCATAATCAGAATCATACCAAGTATGTTTACACACAAGAAATTCGACTTGATGACAGGAGCTTCCCACTGGCATGGAAGAATGAGTATTTTATTTTAACTCATCCTCTCAATATGTTTTCCACTAAAATGGATCAAGTTGTTTTATGTATAATAAAGCATAATTTTTCCATGCCATGTCTTTTTTTAATCTGACTGAGTGGACAAGTACAGTATCATGCATGTTGTTCTTTCCTGTAGGTGTGCACAATTATTATTATTTTTTTTAACATCAAATACATGTCAACATAAATTATACTGTCAGTCTCTGTATTCCAAGTCAAATGACTTTTACCATGCTACAGTATGCTCTCATATTCCTTTTAAATTTCTATGACGATTAATTTGCACCTATTCCTCATCAAGCATATCTTCAGATCAAAGATGTAGGTCATGTGGTCTGTGTGATAACTGTGACTTCCAGCTCCGCAGCTCTCTCTCAGTTCTGTCCCCAAGGACACACAGCTCATAACAGCATTTAACAATGCATGTTGGGAGGTTCAGGGTCAACCAGCGAGGCTCTGTTGAGAGGCAGAGGGACATGCACATCATCAAGCGCTTGTTACAGCAGCTTTGCAAATAGTTCTGTTGAGTAGATGTGACAGGAGGAAGCACTGGACCGCTCATCTAATACAGGAGCATCATACCCTACAAAGCAGTAGAGAGTATATGAGCACTTCTGTTGAAAGACATGTTGCAATTGCTTAAATTCCCTTAAAGTCTGTCTTTTTTAGAAGGAGTCATTGTATTATTTTTTTATTCTGCACAATCACAATATAAATAACCTGATAAACCGTATAATTTTGGTCACATATACATTGGAAAAGGGACAGTTTACCCAACTCTGTAATTGTGTACTGCATATTTCTAAAGAAAATATGAAGAAGTTTAGATTTATAAGGTCTATATAATTAACATTCTTTTTACTTATAATTTTTTTAATTATTATTTAATGGACCTGAGCTAACAGGAAGTAAAAATGAACAGCTGTATTTGTATTAACTAAAATTAACAAAGATTAATGAATACTGTAACAAATGCATTGTTCATTATTATTGTTAGGTAACACATAAAGTGTTACCATGCAATTTGAGGAAACCCGTTACTATGGTTGTATCAAATTAGATTTATACATTTGATGAATTAGAACTTTTTTTCTTTTAAGTTTATCCAAAGTGTATATATATATATATATATATATATATATATATATATATATATATATATATATATATTCCAGTGCATGTTACAATCACGCCAGCTTTGAATGTCAGATAACAGGTTTAGGCGGAAAGAATTCACTGTCTGGTGAGCTAATTTTAGAATAACCTCCTCTTGTGCAATGCGTTTCTAGATGTGCTTGTTACTTCAGAGAAATATATACATCCTTTGGTGACACCTGCATGCTGTGGGCAAGAAATAATATGCTTTGAACTTCTGCATGTGATGACTTTTGTCAAACTAAGGGGAAAAAAACAATAATTATTGGCATGCCATCCACTTCTACGGCAACTGAGACACATTCTCCAGTGTTCATTAAGGGATTCTAGTGGGCTCTGTGACACCCACATGATTTCTGGCCGAGTGTCACCCTTTAGCCCAGATCTTTGCTTGTTAGTGAGCTCGACTCATGTTTCAAACAACCTTACACCGGGCCTCTCTCGGAGCACGGTCATAAGCCGATCCCTAGAGCATATCAAGACATAGACAAAGAAGTAAAAGGTGAAGACATTTGCTCATTTAAATTTGCAAAGGCTCAGCTAGAATTCCTCACTTCCTCTTAGGCCTGATATATATAGTGCCTTCAGAAAGCATTCAAACCCTGTGTTTCCCATCATTTTTCAGGTCACAGACCACTGTTTCTCAACTTTTTCCCCCCCTTATGTACCCCTATAGACGAATCATTAAGGCTCGATTACCCCTTCACTGAATCGACAATAAACCAGAAGCTGTCTTAGTCTGTCTGCATATGGAGGAACTTGAGCATGCAACTCCACACACTCATTACAGAGATGAATGAACATTAAAATGTGAGTGTTGTCAATAATGGAACAAACGTGTGAATGTGTCAGACAATACAACATTTGCAAATCAGAGATCTGGATATTTGGGTCAAACTTTTGAGAATGAAGTGAGAACAGCACTCAGAACAGCAGGTAGAGATGCACTGCCACCAAAAACAGGATCGTTTTGGGACATGTATTCAGAGAGATTTATTCCTAAATGATTTAGTGCCAAAAATATCACTGTCTAATGTGTTCGAACTGCTGCATTTAAAACTCTAGGAAAACAAACTCTCAAGAGTCTTCACATAAACAAATCAAATGGGCTTTTTGCATGACTAAAATACTCAAGGACAGATTTGTACAGTATTTAGACATGAATATGAAGAAAGAGAAAAAAAAAAAAAACACTCATATTTTTTTCTTCAGAAATAGAATAAATAAGGTGGAGAGAAGCCTCTAAACCAAAATCTATTTAAATATTACAACAGCAAGTAGCACAAAATAAATATTTTTAGAGAATAAAAAGCATTTTGACAAAGAAACAGACGTCTAATTACATAGTCAAGATGGAAGTCTGAGGTTTTGGCTGAGGATAAAACAAAGAGCACTGATCTCTCAGACAGTCCCAGAGGACCCTGAGGAGCTGTCACCCAGTGACGACCAACACTGCAAACAAATGTCTCCCGTTCCCGTCTCCTTCCATTGTTCCTAAGCAAACACTGCCTCGCTCAGAGTGGTCAAGGAAGTGTTTAGTCTGCTAATGTACTGGGAAACAGAAGAATTGGTGGCAGACAGTGCTCCCATTGTCCCACTAGTTAGTGTGGGAACAGATCCCACTCTCTATACCAGATTGAGTGATCCAGGGCAGAATACAATTATAAAAAAGAAGAAGAAGAAGAAAAAAAAACAGGAAACCCATACAACTACATCTGCTGTATTAAATTTTCTAGGGAGCACTGCTGAAAGAGAAGATGAAAGAGCTGACCACAAACAACGTGTAGCTTTGCCTTTAGCAATGCCTACAGCACCTTCGGAACTGAAAAAAGCCTTTCAACATTGGTGGATTTGCCTCTAGTTAAAGAAAAGTGTGTTGTAGATTCATAAGACGCACTTTAACAGACAGACTACTGAACAGCCAAGCAAAATATCAGAAATCTTGAAATGAACTAAAAAAAAAAAAAAAAGTAATTTATGAAGTTATAAAATATATAGTGTACATTTGCCCCACTGAGAAATGTACAACAGCACAAGCATCAGAAATCATTCCCTGGAGTGGCGAATCATTCCAATCTGTCATTTTATGACAAGAAAGCTATTTTGGGAGAATTTCCACTCTATATGAAACATCGTGGCAGTTGAAAAACTTGGGTATATTTCTTCATAGAAACTACTTTTCCATTAAAGAGGTTTTATCTTTCTTTTGATTCAAAAACTGTCTTTATAATGAGACATATGATCAATTGTTTTAGAGAGATGAACTGTTCAAACATCATAGCTACCTTTATTTGAACAATAATGAGTCAGTCTGAATGGACTGACATGTGTAGCTTAGCAAGTTCTTGCTAATTGAGAAATCTAATGCCAATCAAAACAAACATAATCAATGTTGATATTATGTCATGATCATTCAAACCAAGCAATAAAACCTAGTCTATCTGATACAATGCAATCTCATGGCAATTCTATACTATTGCACATTTGAATAGGTGATTAATTACCTATTTAGAAGATCTTATTTGTAAACTATTGGTACACTATGCTTATGCACCAGTGACATTTACATTTAGGGGTGGACCTTCAAGTTTATAGTTATCCTAAAAATCCAGTGCTATCTCACGACCAATTTGTACGTATTTTACGGGGTGGCTAATTGGAAACACGTCACTCATACAATTTTGTACGATTTGTCTAGACCCGAGTGATGGGTAGGTTTAGGGGCAGGGTTAGGTGTTGGTAATTTGGACAAATTCGTACGAATTAGTTAGGTTTTACAAATTTGAAAAAAATTGCCAACTCATTAAATATGTACGAATTGCTGTGAGATTGGGCTGAAAAATCTTACATTTTCATATTAAAATTACCACCTCACAAAAAATCATTACCTACATTGGTGAATTGTTCCAGTCTGCCATTTTATGACAAGAAAGCTATTTTGGGACAATTTCCATTGCAAACATAAACAGTCACTGCCGTGTAAGCAGACACTTAATGCTAAACATAAGATCGTAAAATATATAACATAATTTCAGAAAACATAAAATGTAATTGATAAAGTATGTTTTAAAATGATAGTAGACGTTGATTTTGTTTGATGTATCTGCACATTTGCTTGTGTGTCTTGTTAGCAAACAAACTGCATGTATTCTCATCTTGCGGCGTGACGTTGAAATGTGGTTGACATAATTTCAGTTATTATTTCTGTGTCAAAAAAATGAATAATGCTTAGTTCTAAATGGCTGTAGAAATATTAACAAGATAGTCTTGTTAAAATTTCAGTATTGATTTATAAGTATTCTAAGACATTGAAATAATATTGCAGCAATGTAAATAAAAAAATTCTAAACCAGATTCAACACTGATCATGCTGGCTGGGTTTTTATCGCATGAACAGCCGGCTGCTGTAAAAACAACATTGTATGAAAGAATAGTAAAACATATAATCTAGAATAAATAACAAATGCTCGATCATAGCATAAAACAAGGTCATAATGCCATGTTTTTTAGCCTTAGCCTATTTCCCAATATCTTGATTTAAGTTTCAAGCAAATGAAAGAGAAATATGCTTTTTTATGCCTGAGAACAAATATTCAAAGTCATGACATCACAGATCATATCAAAACACTAATTTAATTAGAATTAAAAAGCATTCCTTAGCCAGCCCGAGCAAGCCGTTGTGGGGAACATCCTGTGAGCTGATAAGGATGCACAGCATGTTTCCCTTTGATGATGATGGAACTTGATATGCTGTATGCTGTTGTTGACACTGATGACACTGAGCAGGATCCTTCCACCCAACCATATGGATCGAGTCAGAAGTCTGTCCTCCTGCCTCTGATGAGGACATCAAGTAAAATAAGTTTCAATGAGCAGGAGCAGACAATTCATGTGAGCAGGGATTAATGAGCTATGTTTTAATTTTCCCATACAATTTACAGGAATTGCAACATTATTATTTTTTTTTAAATGTCAGGATAGAGATATATCTAAATGTTCAGCATAGTATTAAAGGTGCAGTGAGTGATTTAGCAGAATATCTGAAATAGTCAACCAAACAAACAACACAGACCCAAAAGAAACACACCTCTGTCGATCAGAAACCAAGCAACCTTGGTGTCTGTTTCCAGGCCACTCTTCTGTCTCTCCAGTGCTGGAAAGCTCTTCCAATATTAACACGGATTCTAGCTCTTGCCTAGCTCTTTTTCTTGTAATATTCCTCTCACACTTTCCTTTTTAAAAATATGTCTCAGTGTGATGGAATAGATCCTTGCAGAACACAAAATGGACACCTTCGGACCTACTGGGAATAAAACAAAAAAGAACAATAACAGTGACTCAACCTATAGAAGCGCCATCTCTCTTTTTATACAGTATAGTATAATAATAAAAAGAAAAATTTATGTTCATGTGAGATTTTATGTTGGGCGCTAAACTACAAAACAGCCACCGGGTGCAAACAAATTCTTATGATTTTTTTCACAAATGTCTACATTTCTCTGTCGGTATTACTTCTATCACAAAATAACCACAAAATATGGAATCTTGAGACTCATAGCTTTCTGATTATATGCATTTTGTCAAGATTTTAAGAAGTTTTGATGTTGTAATACATTTTGTAAAATGTCAATTTATATCGCTCACCAAGGGGGAGACTGACAAAATATGTTGAAAGTACCATTTTTATGGTAACGCAATGTAAAAAACAAAAAAACAAAAACAATGTAAAAGGAGCGCCAACCATTTTATGACATTTATGAGGTTAAAGTCAGCATGACATTTCTAAATATATTTTCGAAATGCTTGTTATACTTTTCCTTCGGTTGTTGATTTATCTTCTCTCTGGTGATGTATACAGGACTTCTCCAATTATTTACTCTGCTTAAACCTCACCGGTTTCTTACAATTCATTGCGAGCTTGCATTCATTTCTGCTTCTATCCATCTAATCCCATACGAAAGGAAAATATATTTACCAATATATTTCTTAAAATATATTGTCATATATTGTAATATATTATTTTCCCTTTTTATTTTCTAATATATTATACATTTGAATACATTTAATAATATATTAACAATACATATATTATATAATATATTGCAAAATATACAAATTATTGCCACTTTCAATATATTGCAATATATTTGAAAAAATAAATATATATAAGAATATATGCCTAATATATTACATTATATTTTCCAATATACTGCAATATATTTTTGTTTCATAAGGGATAATCGATGCTTAGAACCAAGATCGTTTTCTACATTTTATCTTTTGGGATAATCTGTTTAATCTTTGTCACAATACAGAAGCAAACTTTGACACCACTTTTTTATTAAATCCTTAGTCACCGTATTATCATGAATGCAGCCCAAAAAACAATTTCACATAATGTAACTCCAACATCTTGCAAGCATTTGAATTCAAACCTTGTGAGAGCTTACGCTGCCACAAGGCATGCGAGTAATGTTAGTTTGGGTTATGCCACTAATGTTAGTTTGGTTAAAAATGGCTAAGACTTGGTTTACTCTGTTGACATCCAGGTTTCTTGTGGTGAAATCATAGACTATAAAAACATGGATGTAGTGTCCATAACGTCATCTGTAGATTTCCAAAGAGCGAAAGTGGACAGAGCTGGCCATTGACAATGTGGCAGCGCCTCACCGCACATCAATTCCGCAAAATTTGCTATATAGACCGAAACCACTTTTTGTATCAGGCTGTAAACACATTTTTTTTTCTGCTGTAAAGTTGGGCATTTTGACATGGGGAGTCAATGGTACTGACTCCCTTTTGTAGCCAGTTTCTAACAGCCAGTCCATGAATTGCAGTTTTAGTCATTTCCGTGTTGGTATAGAGACCACAAAGGATGAGCAATGTGCTGTATTCAGATTTAATGTTAGTTTGTGTGGTTAAAGCAGATCATGTATAGTTTTTAATTTGAAATGGGTGAGCCCAAGAAATATGTTTGGGTATTTTCATTTAAACCACACTTCACTGTTATATTTTGTCATTTAGCTGTAACAGAGCAAGTCCAACTTAGCAAACTATCAGAAGGTGTGTTAGCTTTTAGTTAACCTAAAAGCTTTTGAAATAGTTTTTATTTTTTTTAATTGTAGAGGGTGCACGGTCTTCATTGAAATGTCAGGAAGCAGCCGCACACACACTTCAAATGGACTCCGACATCTCTTCAAGGAGACCTTTTCTGTGTCAGCACAATCTGATTGCTCAATCCACTTGATTCTGTGACTTCATTTCACAGCTTAATAAGAACATGATGTTAATCTAGTGGCTTGATCGGGTTCGACAGCCCTTATTGATCACAAAAGCCCATAATGTCTGCCTTTTACGCTGACAAAGCTACTACCAAGCTATTGCATTTACTATCTTCCTTTCTGATATCCCAAAATGGACAATAAACGTTTCCATCTTTGTAGGATGAGGCTATTTTAGTGGTTTAAAGCTGTATGCACAATTCTCCATTAGCTGTCGACCAGTGACCTTAACCCCTGGTAAGCATTACATCATTGTACATTTCTGCAGCCGATAACTGCTGGCTTACATCACCCATTAATGCTTGTCCATCAGTGTATTTTATGCTGTGTCTTTACTTTAGGCAAGGATTTAAACTGATTAAACATTCAAATCTAAGAGCACCACGGTGCCAAATATATGAATACAGTATGTACCTCACTGAGTGGTAACTGAAGTATTAGTCATTTATAATAATTAAACGTGACCCCATATGCATTGGGCTTAACAGCAGCCCCATTTGCCTAATTACATATGGAGAACATCATCAGATCTCTTGTTACAGACTATGGTATAACAGTCTTAATCAGTCAAATTAGATGTTTTATTTTCTGATTATGAAGAGTGGGGTCATATTTCAATTAAATACATTTTAGTAATGAGATTACTGGATGATAAAGCTATGATAAATACCTTCAACCAATATTTGTTCTTTTCTGCATAAACATTTCGTAACAACCCACTTATGGTGCTTTTCCATTGCGTGGCTCGGTTTTGAGTTTCCACCGCAGTTTAGTGCCACTTTACGATGGGCAGGATTATTCACATGTTGTTATTGTTGTGCCACCTCTGCTGCTGTGACTCCTAAAAAGCTTTTCATTCCGCATCGCCCCATCACGCTCTCACTGGATCTGCTCCTCTGATATCAGTGAGAGGAACGTCTGTACTTCCTCAACAGACAAGAAAAGGTGCGCTTGTTCAAAACAGTTGTGTTCCTTCCCTGGCTGTACCTATTTAAATCTAAGTTCAGTGACGGAGGTAGTGACGATACTCTCCGGCCAAACAGTGATCTGCGGAGTTTACACGTCACATTTTGGTAACGTTACGGATCACTTGGAACCCCAACAGAGGTGGTACTAAAAAAGTACCAGGTACTGTACTCAGTGGAAAACCCCCCAAAAGTGAACTGTACCGAACCGTACCATGCTGTACAATGCAGTGAAAAAGCACCATTAGATGGGCAGTCTGACTGGCATGTAAAGTAATCGATCACATTTCGTTGTGACTGCAAATTGCAAGAAGCAAATTGTGACTTCAAATTCTCTATTGAAAACTGTCAATTTTGCCACTTTTATGTCATTTTGTGGCTATCCATCATTTCTGGGTTTCTAAGACACGTTTTTATTCCACCACAGTTCTCAGATGTTCATAGAAATGCTCAGATGTTTAAATACTAAATAAAGTTTTTCAGGTATAATATTTAAATAAGACAGTCTTCAGAAATTGATAAAATTAATCAAATGTAAAATATGACTGTGTAGTCTTGACCATATGAAATAAATATACATTGTTTCTTATTTCATACATTATTTACAGAAAAACGTAAAGGTATTTTTTGTCTGATTAAGGACGCAGACAACAGTAGGTATATTAGACTGCTTTAAGATCTAATGTACCGGATTGTTTTCCAATACAAAGTTTATATTATAGCTAATATAAATGGTACCAGGATGGCAATGTAAAATTTTACCATTATTTATAAAATTCCCTAAATCAAGTTTTTTTGTTTGATTTTAAAATCCTTTATCTTTTGAGTTGTTACCATGCTATCCACTAGTTTTTCATGGCTGCAGAGCTAAATCAATTTGACACCAAACATTTCAGTCAACAAGACATTTCAGAGAGGTTAAAGTGCTTTTTGGCAACACATCAAATACCAAAAATTGATTATTTTAAGCTGCATAGCTTTGAGCCATCCCCACTAGCCCATTTCTCATCTATAGTGCTGCTGACTAGTGTAAATATGAATGAATTATGTGTGACACGCATTAACACCTGAGGGATCATTATACAATAAATCACGCAGATGGGTGGAAATAGGCTAGTGTTAAGCAACACACTGGGACAGATACATTAAAATTCTGCTCATAAGCAGCGAGTAGAAAGTGCATTGACCTTTGAAAAGCAACATGGTGCTGAAGGCCAATTCAGGCCCTCTTTGACAGTGCAACATCAAAGACAAAACCAAAATTAAGGATGGCAGCAGGCTGGACAGAACATCTGAGAACTGCGGTGGAATAAAAACGTACCTTAGAAACTCAGAAATGATGGACAACCACAAAACAGAGTACTTGACTTAACAACTTCCTGCATCAGTTCCATTATTATTATTGTAAGATTCTGAGAATGCAGAACATTTGTTATAATTTAACACATAGCAATTACATTCCCTCAGTCATGTGTGTACTCGCTTTAAGCAGAGAGTTGATTTATTTCTCCATTAGAGTGTTATTTATAGCGACTAGCACAAGACCAGCACTTGAATCTGAAGGATAAATTGTTTATACTCAGTGGGCCTGTAAAAGGACTGCTGACCCTCTTGTGTTTGCACTGTTGCTGCAGTGCACTTCCTCTAAAGCAATTTGATTAATCTCTGTTGGCTCCCACCTCAGCTGCAGAAATAGCCCTAGATGAGCATGAAATACATTCAGTTTTTCTTCTGTAATATTTCAGACAACTTTATAAGGTGTGCCAAATGCCTCGGTTACGTATGTAACAATCGTTCACTAAGGGAGGGAATGGAGATGTTACGTCAGTGACTGACAAATTGGGATCTCGTAAGAGAGAGGAATCTCCTTCGAGTGCTAACAAAACAAGCCAATGAATGTTGCTGTTCAAGCATTGCCTCACATACCCCTCCCAGCAGTGTGGGTATATAAGGAGAGTGCGTGTTAAGTTTTTTGCTGAGAACGACGGTATACCTCGGCCGTACAGCGTAGGTACAGCAACCGTGGCAATGAAACCTAACAATCATGTTTCCGTCAGAAACATTCAACGTTAAGTCAGTGACTGATGAATTGGGACCCATATGGAAAATGCAACTATTGCTGACCCCTTTCAGTGCCCTGGGAAAGCCAGCAACTCCCCCCATGCCCTTTGGGGTGGAAGATAGGACAGGGCTTAGGCAGAGGAACCTGGAACTTCTTTTCCATACAATGGGAAAGTGTACCCAAGTAGGGGAACACCACAGAAGCCACATCATACGTAAGGAGGTATCATGTGGACCTTACACTTATAATCTGGCCATATGACAGTGCTACATATGGAAGTCCCTGCATTAAACCAAGCCTGCCTGGGTTGAGGTCACTATGCAGTAGAGATGGCAAAGAAATCTCTGCCAGGGAAAGACACAGGCTTACCATGAGGGAAGCTGTACCATGGAAGAAAACACATGTGGGCTCACCCAAATAGGGAATCATTACACACGGGCACATATCCCAACAAGGGCCGACCTTTGGGCACAGACATGAGCGCTGTACCTGGCATCTGGTATTCCACCAGGCCTGACCACTGAGGGTGCGGGAAGAACCTCAACAGGGATCACCAAAACGAAAACTGAACTTAGCCAACACTGAGTGGCTCGAGTACACAAGAGGACATAGGCTCTACGCTAAGATTATAGAATCTTGCAAACGTGCTAAGTGTCGCCCAGCTGGCAGGTCTAAAGATGCCTGCTATCGAGGCACTCTGCACCAAGGCACAAGAAGATGCCACTACTCTCGTAGAGTGTGCTCTCACTCCGAGGGGGCAAGGTAAACTTTGGGCCTGGTATGCCAAGTCTATAGTCTCCACTATCCAGTGGAACCAGAGACAGGCTGCGCCGCTTTCCTGCCTTTGGCGACAAAAGGTATGGTGGGGTGATGAAAGCAGTTGGTTGCCGAGGCAGGACATGTCTAATCGCCTCCGTCTACTTCTGTGTGGCAGAAAACTGCTGTGCAAAGGTTTCCACCTCATCACGGAAGAGGCCAGTCTGGGAGATCGGGGAGTTGAGAAAATGGAGTTTGTCTGTCTCCCTCATATCTGTCAGGTCTAGCTTAAGCTGGCATTCCTCGACCACCAGGGTGGACATCATCTGACCGAGGGGCTGCGCCATGAATTTCATCACGTGTTTCAATGCCTTGGCCTGGTAGACTTGCATGAGGGACATGACGTGCAGGGCAGCGTCCTGTCCAGCAGCTGTGTAAGCCTTGGCCATTAGAGTGGACGAGAACTTACAAGCTCTGGACGGGAGGCATGGATTACACTGCAAGGCGGTGCCTCAGCGCTGCCTCTGCATTCTCAAGGCCCAGGCACCAGATGCAGTGATCGGTGCCATCATATGAAGCCAGGAAGTGACCACATCCAGAAACACAAAAAAAAAAGATGGCATGTCACTCATGGAGCTCTTTTAGAATTGCTCTTTTGTGCAAAAAAAAAAAAAAGAAAAAAAAAAAAGAAAAAGAAAATTGTTGAAACGCACAGGAGTGGATGCAACATGACCACAGAATGATGAGCTGCAGCACTCTGTCTAAACACCAATAGGCAGCAGCACTGGACCAGCAAACCCTGCTGAAGCGCTGTAACACCAACACTGTGAAATGCTGTCTTGGTCTCTTTTGCTTGGTAATCCAAACAACTGAAAGGCTCGTCTCTGAAGTGAAAAGCTGAATGTGCAACCGCATGCGGTCTCCTGATATACCTATGCTAAGGGTTAGTGCGTGATGCAAGCCTTGCATGCCAACATTCATTGGCTTGTTTTGTTAACAGGTGATTCGTCTCTCTAGCGTGATTCCAATTCATCAGTCACTGATGTAACGTTGAATATGACTGACTGAAAGGGAATTGATTCTGTCATGAAGTTGCTGACCAGGGTTATAAAAACTACTACAAAATAGTTAAATTAAAGTACAGATACTACGTCAAAAAGGTTTGATGCATTTGCTTACATATGTTATGCTTATTTCTGCTGCTTCTTCACCTTGTTCAATAGTGCCCCCTACCATATAACTGTGAAAACACAGAAAGACAAACAATTCCATCAATGGTGTGGAATTGTTGTCTCATAAATCAGTGGTTCCCAACCTTGGTCCCGGAGACACCCCAACACTGCACATTTTGCATGTCTCCTATATCTGACCAATTTCAGGTCTTTAAGTCTATACTAATGAGCTGATGACCCGAATCAGGCAGTGTTGGGGTGCCTCCAAGACCAGGGTTGGTAACCACTGTCATAAATTGCACCATAAATTGCGGGGAAGTTTAAGTATCCAGATAAAAAGTACAAAAAGTATCCACATTAAAAAGTTAAATATTTTTTATATTGACAAGGGGCTGAGGGTCATGTCATGAGAAATCAAATTGGCCTTGATCGTTAGGCATACAAGAGGGTTTTGTATAATTAAAACATCCTGCAAGTTTCATAGCTTAAAACGTCCTACTCATTATAAACAAGCTCCAGAAATGGCTCATTTGGACCTGATGTTCAAGATGACATCACCCAGGCGTAGTTGTTACAGTGATTGGAATTAGTAAACACATACTGCTCTATTAAGGCTCACCAAATAGAAGATGATAACCACAGAAATAGAATTTCACTCATGCCGACCATGAATACAAGCAGAAGCCTGTTAAAATAGTGCATTAGCAAGAGGATACTTAAAGCTCCATTCCACTATAAGTTCCAAAGGCGACTAAGGTTCAGTACATTGCATCAAAAAATGCTGCACACCAAGACACTAACAGCAGCTTTTATGAGCTACTGCAGAGTGTGCTGGTTGAGACTCCATAAATTGACTTTTTATATAATACTTGGCGATTTCAGTGACAAACACAAGCAGAAAGCATGGAGAGATGGAGAGCTACTTGTTGACTTCTGCAGACTAAACAATCTAGTGGTTAGAAGAACTCCACTCTAGTGATTAGTCTTTTCACAACACAAGATCCACAAGGCAACATGGATATCTTCAGATGCAAGACCAGAGGACCATATTTATATCCTAACTATAACTATATCTATACCTTTCCCTAAACAGATGCAGATTTCATACATATGAGAAACTCTGCAGTACATATTGCCATTTTCAAAGATAACTTGGTTTCCAAACACCCACAATGACACACGCAATAAAAGTAATTGGGGTGCTGTGTTGTTTGATGTGAACTCTACTAACTTTCAGTTTATGGACCAACAGATTTTGAGTAATTTTTTGGTGGATCCCTTCAAAAACTAGTGTAAAACCATATTTCCAAATGCTTGGCAAGGTAAGATGAAAAAGTAGCATGCATATGGAATATCTGGAAGGTCTCTTTGGGAAAAGTGTAATATGTAATTCTTTTGATGAAGTAGAGTACATCACAGTAATTCACCATGTGTCAATCATTGTCAGAATCAAATTTTAAGCCACAATACAGTGTGTCGAAGGACTTTAATATTCCCTGCCCTTTGTCACTATCTGAAAATATTCATCTATCCAAAGTAAATTATGGGGGGAAAAAGACAGCTTGTTTGACAGAATATGACAAGTTGATATAGTAATTAGGATCCATCCTTAACTGGACCCGCAGTTATTCGTGCTCGGCTTGTGTAGTTAATTAATATAATTTTCAGCAAAGAGGGCCACAGGAATTATCTGCTGCCTTCAGCTGCTTGAAGTGTAATAACTGCAAGTTTTACAGGTGTATCTCATGCTGAGGGGACCTGTCAGTTAAATCAGCAAATATCTAGAATAGACAGATGGAAGAGTACAGCTGGTTACCACACAGAAAACTGAACATTTTTGGTCAAAAAATATTTGTATATTATCGAGTCTATATTATTATTAGACTTACTTTCTCATGCTTTGGTGCAAAAAAAGATGATATTAGAGCCTTAGAACAAAATTTCCTGGGCCATTTCTGCAATGACATTTGTGTACAACTTGTGTGTAGGTCATCCACAGGTGTAGTTCATCACATTATCTATGAACATTCAATTTTTAACAACAGAAAGGGTTTAAACGTTCCTACGTGTTTTATTATTTAACCTTCTGGTATTATTCCTTTGCGAGTCACAGTTGTGGTGTTTGCGGTCAAAAGTGACCGGACACCTGAAATGTAACTTTTTTTTGTTTCCCCAGTAAAATCTTTAATAATATTTATAATAATAATAATAATAATAATAATAATAATAATAATAATAATAATAATAATAATATTATTATTATTATTATTATTATTATTATTATTATTATAGATTGTTCTTATATATTTTGTATTTTGAGATCATTTAATGGTAGTAAATAATGTTTATGCAATAATTTTTATAAATATGTTCCATTGAAAATAATACAAAAAATACTTTACTTTTCAAAAATTATATATTACTTTTCAATTATTGCTGTAATTCATGAGTAACAGAGACAATGCCTTTAAACATTTCTGGTTTGGATAAAAAAATAAAAATTAATAAACCTCTGTAATTTAATGGTTTAGCCACTAGATTCCTACCGTATATAGCTCAATATTAAAGGTTTTAAATTCTTTAGTTGTTTTTAGACACTTTTATTGTTGTTGTGGATTTGGATATATATTTAATCGTTCAAAAAAAAAAAAAAAAAAAAAAAAAAAAAAAAAAAATATATATATATATATATATATATATATATATATATATATATATATATATATATATATATATATATATATATATATATACATATATATAATTAAATGTTGGTTTGAAATGCCAGTGTGTATGTCTGTTTTGTACTCTTGCTGTTTAAGAGTGTATCCCCTTTCTTGGTGTCTGTGGTTTTACTGCATTGTGGCTGAATTATTGATTTTATTTCACACATTTGCAGAAACATGGTTTGTAACAGTCATACTAGTTCATATGTGTGTGTGTGTGTGTTGGGGGGGGGGGGGGGTGCACAAGTATGTCTGTTTTAAACTCTTGATATTTGTCACCCCTTCATTGCTGTGCTCTGTTTTTCTGCATGATAAATCATTTGTAGATTGTACACACACACATAAAAAAAATAAAAAAATAAAAATAAATTGCCCATTTTATTATTATTTTTAACAACCATTTAGCTTTTTCAAATCAAGTTGTATCTATTTATGCAACGGTGTGAAATCTCTATGCATAGAAACCTTAATAATAACAATAAAATTTTTGGCACAGTTTATGCTGTAGTCTAAAGCATACAAAGCAGATGAAAATTTCCTTCTCATCTTCTTTTTTTATATAGTGTGCGTAAAGCTGCTTGCTATTCAGCAGTGCTGCTCTCAGGGAGTGCTGAGCACGGCAGTACAGGAGTGTCATGAGGAAGATAAAGACATCGTGGAGGGTTTTATGACACTGTTTGGTTTCCTGCCAAAAGATTATGCAGAGAAAAGTTCCAAAATCATGATCATCGATCAAATCTGCTTTGTCAAATACGGCTGTGTGACTGTGTCAGCTGTAGGGCTTATATATTTATTGGGGGGGTAACTCCAGGTTTTGAAATGATTTCCATGAATTTAAATATTGATCTGATCCATTATCTGGTGTTATCTGGAACAGCAATGTGACATTCAGGCATGCCAAGCACATGTCCCTACAGCCTGTGTTCATTTAAGCTTAAATTATTCCCAACTAAACACACAGTATGTTTGATCTGCCATGGTTCCAGTGCCATTTACATTTCCAAACATTCATTTTGTCATTCATTGTAATAATCCAGTGAGATTTTTGTTTGCAGAAGGAGTCTGACAGCAGCCAGTGCTCCACACAGAGATCTGATCTCACCATCATCCGATCTGTCTGGAATAACACGAAGAAACAGAACAAACTGAGATAGACTCAATCCAGAAGAACTGGCAATGTCTCCAAGATGCACGTTTTTCAGGAAGTTTCTTGAAGAATCTTGAAAACGTTGTCACAGTTCTTCTAGAATTATTCTTCAGATCAACTTTCCAAGACTAGTTGTCTTGCAAATAAATGGGTCATTTACTTTTGGCAAACATTGAATGATAAATCTTTGCTATTAAAGTCAAACTGGTATATAAACAGATTTAAGAGAAAGAGATTTTAAATGTGTATGTTGTCCACAGTACAGCATTCCCCGCGGGTGACTTCAGTTCCAGTTGAATAATAATGGCATCTAGGTCTTATTTAGGTCAGGGAACATAAATCTCTGCTGTGATGTTTTTTTTAAATAATATTTCCTCTTTGATGTTTGTGTTATTATTGGATGGAGGTGAGCAGCAACCATCCGTATTTGTGCTTCTGAGAGTGTGGAGGTGATATAAGCCCCTTACAGTGCTGCTAATAACAAACATTCATACATCCATCCACAAATAACCAAATTTCAATGCTGGAAATAAATTAGCATATTACAACGATCATGTGACACTGACGAATTACATAATTAGTGATGAAAATTCAGCTTGCATCACAGGAATAGATTATATTTAAAAATTTAAAACAGAAAACCATTATTTTCAATCGCAATACTATTGCACAATATCACAGTATTTTTGATCAAATGCATTAATGCAGCCTTGATGAGCACAAAACATATATATAATATATACAAACCTACTGATCCAAAACTTTTGAATGGCAGTGTATATTGTAAATGGCAATACCCAAGAATCAAGATTATGGACAAGACTGTACTCTATTTGCTACTTATTTGTTGTTAACAAAAATCATTGTTTAAAAGTTTGAGGCATGAGTATTGTAATATGCATACATTTCAGTGCCTTGTGTTCTCTTACAAAACAAAGTTTCTCAGAGAAATGCAATATTTTTAAGAGACACTGAATTTTTCATCATTTTTTCATCTCATATTTTCCAAACATTTGAGCTTTTTTAGGTCTTAGTCATCCTTCTAAAAATATACATTGAATAGCAGGGTCATTATTGGTGCTTAATGGCATTGTGATAAAAAGAATGTACCTAGACTTTATGGGATAGTCTCAAATGGCTCTATACAGAGGCAATTAGTACAGTATACAAACACATTAGTGCAGTGAAGCACATAAATTGTACTTATGGCAGTGTAAAGTGAATTTTTATACCGGGGGGTGGAAAAATAACACACTAATGTCTTGTGTTTGTTCTTTAACTGCTAGAGTTTTACAGGCACCAGGATGATAATGGGCATGTTGATTTTAAAAGGTTTAGCCCTAACTAGTGGCCATTGCAAAGCACATATGAGTCTATAAACAGCACTCAGAGAGGGTAGGAGATGGCCATTGATTACCGGAGCACGTTCCAGCAGGGCACTTTTGTAAGAGCTGACGAAACAACTTCATTCTAAACTGTCTGCAAATATTCATGAAATTCCTCTCAGAGTCTCTTAAAGGCTGAAATAATGCATGCAAATGTCTAATGCATGAGAATACACTGCTCACTGCTGACTAGGGTAAAACGTTCATTTTTAAAGATTGCTCAACTGATCATCTAAAAAGAAAAAAAAAGACTTTTGTTTTAGTGCTGTAGCTGTTCTGTGACTTTGAGCAATGAATGACTCATAATCTCACATGATTTTCTTGTAAAATAAATGTTTCAGCTCTGTATAATACTTCCCAAAGGTAACAGATCTTTTGAAAAGTTGCTTTGACACTGTGGAGTCGATAAGGAAGTTAGTAAAGAGAAGAGATGGTTTAGAGGCTCACCTCTTTAAGCGCTGTGAAAGCACTGCTCAGAAGCATGTGATAATCAGATGCACCATCTGCACTGAGAAAACGCTGCCTCTCTGAAAGCTGAAGGTGTGATGTATCGCTGTCACACCAACATGTCAGGCAGTGCATCTGGAGACGTGTGACAGAGACCCACACCACCAGCCAGAGCTGACGCACCACTTCCCTACCATGTAATTTTGATTAAAAACCTCTAATTAATTGTATTTTGAATAAAACCATTGGACATGATATAAAACAGTGTTTTCTCAAATGTTAAGATTCCAAATACTCCCCTATTTTACGTATACAGAACCATTTATATTATGTGAGGAAAAAATAACTGAAATTCTAAAGACAAAATGCAAGATATTTAATTCTATATTATAATTTCAGTAGGCCTATTTAAAATATAAAATATCAATATTTTTTAGCATTTTTGTTGTAATTTTTTTGTATATAAAAAAGTATATGTTAGTATATGCTTAAAAAGAATTATAATTATTTTATAATAGTAATAATATTTTTGAAAGAAATGAATGTTTTTTGTTACGACTCACCACCATGTGTTCCTCATTCCATGCCCTATTTAAGCTGCAGCTAAACACACACAGTGCGAAGTCTTGTTTTGCATGTCTGACCTTTCTGAGCGTTTATCCCTGCCTGCCTGCCTTTCCGTGTATTACCTTGAACTGTTGTGATCCTGACGATTCTCTGCCGCCTGCATTACTGACCCTTGCTCTGCCCATGACTTGTCTACTGTCTGCCGCCTGCCCCGATTCAAGCCTGGTAATTGAGCCTTTTTTTGATTGTCTCTGATATCGCTCACGCTGTTGTCTGAAACCTGCCTGTTATAACTACGAGTTCTTAATAAACACTGCACATGGATCCGAATGTCCCTGACTCCTCGTTACAGAAGACTTCGCCACCTCAGGACCAGTGATGTTCTCCCAGTTATTCTCCAAGGCCTCCGTGCTGGTCACACATCAACAACAGCTACAGAGACTCACCTCTCTCACAGAGGAGCTAGTAAAGACGCTACAAATTCTTCATGTGACCGCCCCAGCAGTGAGTTCAACAACATCCGCCACGCTCAACACTACCGTCTCGACTCACGCATCTCATGGCATCCGTCTCTCACTTCCAGAAAAATATGACGGCTCCCCAAGCAAGTGCAAGGGCTTCCTAATGCAATGCTACATCGGCATCAACCAACAACCCTTACTTACCCTACAGATGAGAGTCGTGTGGCGTTCATCTGCTCACTGCTGACTGGGAGAGTGCGGGAATGGGCAACAGCGATGTGGCAAGGTAATCACATGTCTTTCCCCACTTATGACTGTTTCATTCGCCAGTTCTGGGATGTGTTTGAACATTCAGCCAGTGGAAAGGACACAGGAGAGAAGTTAATGGTGCTACGTCAGGGTCGCAGCACTGCCGCCGAATATACCTTGGCCTTTCGCACCCTCGCTGCTCAAACAGGGTGGAGGGACAAACCGCTACGGCTATTCTACCGCAAAGGGCTCAACCATGATCTACAGTTAGAACTAGCCTGCAGAGAGGAGGGAAGGACTCTGGATCAATTCATAGATCTTGCTATCCGTCTGGATAATCTGATACGCTCCCGACGCACTCGTCGACATTCACCAGACCGGCCGGCCGGCCGCTCAAGGACTCCCCGAGCCAGAGCCTATTCAGATCGGTTCCATCCAACTACCCTTGATGGAGTGAGAGAGATGCATTCGCCAACATCTGTGTTTTTACTGCGGGCAGGCTGGTCATCTAAGAGTCTCCTGTCCCATCAGACCCTCTCACCAGAATTCCACTGCGGTGAGTACCCACCTTCATTCTTTTGGGGTACCAGTGGTCATTAACATTGAGGGGAGGAGAGTTTATACCAATGCCATGATAGACTCTGGGGCTGCGGGAAATTTCATTGACATCTCGTTTGCTGAAACTCATGACATCCCTCTCCTTCCATGTGAATCCCGGGTGGCAGTGGCAGCGCTAGATGGTCATCCGCTGGGCTCAGGAAAAATGGAATACATCACGCCAGATATCAACCTTCAAATTGGAGCTCTCCACACCAAAACCATTTGACTGTTTGCCATTGACTCACCTCGGAATCCCATCATTCTAGGACTACCCTGGCTGGAAATGCATAACCCACGCATATCATGGTCAACCCAAGAAATCGTTCAATGGTCTCAATCCTGTCAAGACCACTGCCTCCTAACACGTCTGCCATCCACTCATACTAAGGAGGAGGAGTGCAACCCTTCTGACATATCAGGCCCGCCAATCAAATATCAGGACATAGTTGAAGCCTTCAGCAAAACCAAGGCTTCCATGCTTCCACCTTTCGACCTGTTGACTGTGCCATTGACCTCATCCCAGGTTCCACTCCTCCCAAGGGCAGAATCTTTCCTCTCTCGCAAACCGAGTCAGCAGCCATGAGGGAGTATATAGAGGAGGAGTTGGCCAAGGGCTTCATTACGCCATCCAAGTCACCAGCTTCAGCGGGGTTCTTCGTCAAAAAGAAGGATGGAGGCCTTCGGCATTGTATCGATTACCGGGCACTCAACGAGATCAGTGTGAAGTTCCGTTACCTCTGGTTCCGTCGGCCCTGGAGCAGCTTTGCAATGCCTGGTACTTCACTAAACTAGATCTACGCAGTGCCTACAACCTGATTCGCATTCACAAGGGGCACCACAACATCACTACAACATCCGGGCACTACGAGTACTGGGTAATGCCATTCGGGCTTGCCAACAGTCCCTCCATGTTCCAAGCCCTCATTAACGATGTCTTCCGGGATATGCTTAACCAATGTGTGATCGTCTACAACGATGACATCTTGATATACTCCAAATCCATGGAAGCCCATGTCAAACAGGTCAGAGAAGTCTTGCAGAGACTCATTCAGCATCAACTCTATGCTGAGCTACAGAAATGTGAGTTTCACCAGATACAAATTTTCTTCCTGGGGTACATTATCAGTGCAGAGGGGGTAGCCATGGATGAGAAGAAGGTAGAGGCGGTGTTAGGTTGGCCTAGACCCCCTTCCTCAAATCTTACCCTGGAGGTCCGATGCACTGCAGAGTTTAGCTCCAACCCTGATCAAAGTCACCTGCCTGTGATTTTCTAATGATGCCAAAGACATTGATTGGCATTGATTAGCATGCTCAGGTGTGTTTGATTAGGGTTAGATCTAAACTCTGCTGGAAAGTGGATCTCGAGGTCCAGATTTGAGGATCCCTGGCCTAGACCATCCACAATCAAGGAGCTCCAACGCTTCCTAGGGTTTGCAAACTTCTATCGATGCTTTATCAGAAATTTCAGTGTGGTAGCTGCACCTCTCACCTCTCTTTTACAGGGAAAGAGCCAACGTCTCACGTGGACATCTTCAAGTGAGCAGGCCTTCCAGCAACTCAAGCAACGATTCACGCCCGCTCCCGTCTTGCATCATCCTAATCTGGAACTGGAGTTCAAGGTAGAGGTGGACGCATCCAACACGGGCATTGGTGCAATCCTCTCACAACGCCACAGTAACCCACCCAAACTGTTTCAATGTGCTTTCTTCTCCTGCAAGTTAAACCCAGCTGAGAGGAATTACGACGTTGGAGACTGGAAACTATTAGCCATGAAGGCTACTTTCGAGGAGTGGCGTCATTGGCTCGAGGGGGCTAATCTACCTTTCCTGGTACTCACCGACTATCGTAACCTGGAATACATCCATTCTGCCAAATGCCTCAACTCAAGACAGGACAGATGGTCATTATTCTTCTCCCGTTTCGACTTCAAGGAAACCTACAGACCTGGAGCCAAGAATGGCCAGGCAGACGCCCTCTCTCGACAGTTTGATCACCTGCCCAAAACTAATGCTGTTGAGACCATTCTTCCCTCTACTGTGATTCTAGCACTTATCCAATGGGACATCATGACGGAGATCTCCGAGGCTCAGGTTCACGATCCTGTACCAGCTGAGTGTCCACCTGAACGTACCTATGTTCCTGCTGAGCTCCGACCACGAGTGATACAGTGGATACACCAATCTCCCAGCACTGGCCATCCTGGCATAAATGCTTCTATAGAGCTGGTGGCCAATTGCTTCTGGTGGCCCTCTCTCCAGACGGATGTCACTCGGTTCATTCAAGACTGCAACACTTGCAACATCAAAAAGACATCCCATCAATGGCCTGCGGGTCTTCTACAACCTCTGCCCTTACCTCAACGAACCTGGTCCCATATTGCTGTCGACATTGTGACTGACTTGCCCAGCTCCAACAGTTTCACTACCATACTCACCATAATTGACCACTTGTCCAAATCCTGCCTCTTCCCACACTGCTCACCGCCTTTGAGACAGCAGAAGTCCTTCTCCAGAACATCTTCTCCAGAACATCTTCATCTTCAACGGTCTTCCAGAGGACATAGTGTCAGACCGAGGTCCACAATTTACTTCCCGGGTATGGAAAACCCTCTGCCAGCAACTCAACATCAACATCAGCCTGACCTCTGGGTGTCAACCAGAGTCCAATGGCCAGGTGGAACGCCTAAATCAGGAACTTACCCGCTTCCTCCGCACCTTCTGTCACAATAATCAGGCAGACTGGAGTCATTACCTTCTGTGGGTAGAGTATGCCCAAAACTCCCTTCAAAAGCCAGCTACCGGCCTCACTCCCTTCCAATGTGTGCTGGGTTTCCAACCACCCTTGTTTCCATGGTCGGGGGAGCCGACGACTGGATGAGGAGCAAGGACACTTGGAACGGAGCCCATGTCCACCTTCAACGTGCGGCCCGCAGGGCCAAGGAACAGGCGGATCGTCACCGCAGAGCTGGCCCTCTATTCACTCCTGGTCAGTGGGTCTGGCTTTCCACCAAAGATCTTCGATTCCAGCAGTCCTGCAAGAAGCTCAATCTGAGGTACGTGGGTCCTTTCAAAATCATCCGGGAAATAACCCCAGTTTCATTTCGTTTAGCATTACCTGCCAGTTACAGTATCTCACCCACCTTTCGTGTCTCCCTGCTTAAGCCCGCTGGTGGTCCTGGAGGAGAGAAGGACCAGGAGGAGGCTGCTGAGGAGAATACCCCTCCCATATCCATCGATGGCGAGGAGGCCTATCAGGTGCGAGCTATACTCGACTCACGGCGCCGAGGCAGGGTCCTACAATACCTCATCGACTGGGAGGGATATGGCCCGGAGGAACGTTCATGGGTTAACTCTCAGGACATCTTAGACCCCAACCTCACCACAGAATACCATCGAGACCACCCCAAACGGCCCACTCCCAGACCCCGTGGAAGACCTCGGCGCAAATATTTGGCTCCACTGTGAGCGGCTCCCGATTTAAATTGCCTGCCTTTCTGTGTATTACCTTGAACTGTTCTGATCCTGATGATTCTCTGCCGCCTGCCTTACTGACCCTTGCTCTGTCCACGACTTGTCTACTGTCTGCCGCCTGCCCCGATTCAAGCCTGGTTATCAACCCTGTCTTTGATTGTCTGTAATATCGCTGACGCTGTTGTCTGGACCCTGCCTGTTATCACTACGAGTTCTTAATAAACATTGCACATGGATCCGAATGTCCCTGACTCCTTGTTACATTTTTAATCAGGATTTTAAATATATTTTGTTCCTTTGGACTTTATATTAATCAAAGAATCCTGAATTGAGATATTTTTTTTCAATATATGTTAAAATAAGAAACATTTCATTTAAATTGTAGTAACATTTTCCAATGTTACTACAATTTAAATTAAATTACATTTTCATTGTATTTTTAGTCAAATAAATTCAGCCCTGTTGAGCATGAGAGATATATTCCCTGATTACCCAATTCAAAAGTGGACATTGCTACATACATGCTACATTGCAGCAAAGTCCACAATTTCTGTTACAAATGGTATTCCTGCAGTTTCCGAATGTACAATGAACAAATCAGAGTAATCTCATTAATATTTTAAGAGAAACCTGAATCACTGAGAAGGAAAGGACTCATTACCGAACAAATAACCTGAAAAGAGCACATAATTGATCATCGTCTCTAATTGTAAGAAACCATTGCACTTTATGCACTTTCAGAAATGTAGCTCATCTCAGTTCATCCACAGACTTAAGTTTACTTAGCGCATCATTTCCAGAACATTTACGTCATCAACAACAAAAGCAACAAAAAACCCATCATGCTCAGTAATTTATCTTCGCTTGTTAACAATGAAAGAATAGACCATCTTGGCTCTCTGCAAAATTTCATCTCTTCAATTCTAATGATGGTTAATCAGCTGTTCAAATCCTTCCTGTTCCTCTTTTTATGAAGGTGTTATAAAAGCGAATGACACTGTGTTGAACAACAAGGAGAGAGTGACTGACAGAGCAATCCATATCTAATTAGAGCAGCTGGCTTTTAAACTAGACAGTTTGATGAGAACGCGAACATTAAAACGTCTGCTGGCTGCATGCAAATGGCCTCTTTTAGACATACTGCGTTTAGACAAGAAAGACAGAAAGAAAGATAGATGGGAGAGAGGATTTGTGCAAAAATACTGAACAAGAAAAATAACAAACAGTATTTACAGAACCATCAGGGTCACAGATATTGTTAGAACAAACAGCTATCATATTAAATGCAAGCGAAAATAATTCATACTGTAACATAGGATGCGGGATCATTAAAATAAAACATGGTTAAGTGAAATGAGCAACTTCAAATACTTAAAGTGATAGTCATGACTAATTGGCTGAAGTGTGATCTAAACAGTTGGCAAAGCTACTTTGAGATTGTATTTTGTCAGTCTACAAGATGCAGATAATTTCATCTAGTTCAAACAACTGTCAAGCTTATACTCCTCTGAAAAAGTAGCTATTAAAGTAAACACGGCAAACTTTCATAGCTCACCTGGTACCACTTTGGAATTGTGGTTCAAAGCAATTGGCTAAGTCATGTGAAATACAAGTCATATATACAAAGAATATAGTCAGTATATATATATATATATATAAGAAATTCCAAACTTGGCTTAAACATAACTTCTAATAAGCCTTCTGTATTGACATGATCACTTTGTTTGATGAAAAACTTTTATACACAAAGCATTTATACCCTCTCAAATCAAACCATATGGTAACAGAAACTTCAAACATTGCAATGTTTTGTCACATAACATACAAAACCAATAAGGTTTGATATTAGTTGATGTTTGAGATTTGCATGAACATACTTGATGCCATTTGTGCTCATATAACTTCAGCAGACTTGGAATAAAGCATGGCATCTTTATGATACTTCTATACTTATGATACAAAGTGCTTGCCAAAATAAAAGAGTTTATATATATATATAATTTCACAAGCCTTTCAAACAACTCACAGTCACTGTAGATCATTCATATCTTAAAGGAAGTTCAGGGACTAAATACAGTGATTAAATAAATCACATGCTAGCAGATTTATCCCTTTGTGGCATTTCACTGTTTGATCGATTATCTCTGAGCAAAAAGAGCAGTCAATTACTCTAAAAGCACAGGCTAAAGATAGCTTTCAATGGCACCTTTACTGAGCCACAAATCGTCTTGTGATGATATGTAATAGTGAGTTAATGTTTGTTAATTACCTTCATTTCTTCTTTTCCTCATCACTTGCATCACTGGGTCTACAAGTTCCTGCAAATCTAATGTGCTTACAGACTGCTCATTTGACCATTGCTGATCCTCAGATCCACTAAAGAGGTAATGCGGAGGTTAATTTAGCTGCCAATTTCACATCATTTAAGCAAGATTAAACCTCTCTTTAATGAGGCTGTTTTGCTAATAATGACTGTGCCCAGTGTCAGCCAAAGACATGAGCAAATATTCCAGTATCATAGGGCTTTTACATGAGTCTAATGGCCATTTTGTGATTTAGTACCAGGGGAAGAGATGTATTGATCAGAAAGCAAACAAGTTCAGCAAACGATGAGACACGCTTCACTTGTTTAGCTTCTAGATGCTCTACTGTATTATGTGGCAATTGACTTATTCACTGTGGGATAGGTTTTAACCAAGCTATTGCAGCTGGCCTCAGTAAGCATTAACTGCTTTAATAAGATTTCGGTCTGCATTTTACTGGACCACCAGGTCTCACGGGTCACCAACAGCTATGGAAGCTGCATTATGAGCAGGTTGGGGTCGAACTATCATTTTGCATTATTGAGACACTGTTTTCCAAATGAATGTTTAAAGCGCTATATAAATAAAGGTGATTGATTGATTGATTGATTGAATGTTGTGGCAGGTGTATTTGTGTTCCAGTTGTTTTTAAACAGGTTTCCTGAACACTTTCCCATTCTGCCACTTATTGGACAAACAGGTAAACTGACAGAATTGGTTAAAGAGCCACACAGATGGGAAATCAAAAATTACCTGTATTACAGTGTATGATATAGCTGTCCATCAGTGTAAACAATGTACAAATAATTAAACCAAAAAGTACACGATTTATAAAGGTATTGGCTTCTAAAGTAAGGAGTCGACTCTGAATCGTGAAACGAGTCGTTATAGATTTCAAATCTTTTGCACATCTCTATGTACGTCACTAGGAACACTTTTCATAATAATCTCCGCCTACCGTCTTGGGAGAAACGGAACTCTGACCTGCCCCACCCCCCCCACACAGACGCTCTGGTTGGTGTGATAGCATCATGTCGAGGAGACAGTTTGTTTTTAATTGTAAAGGCAAGTTTGTTTTATTTTCACTTCCAAAGAATGAAAATCAGAAGAACCAATAGCTAAAATTCATTTTCACCACAATACCAGAGCAGTACAACAAATCCCATTTTCACTGATGAATGCTTTTCTAATCTCGGTGAGTACAGCGGGATTTTCAAAGCGTTTGGCCATAAAAGAGGGTTCATTACCAACTTTATTTAGACCAACGAGCATCTCCGAATCACAACGCGAAGTATGATTATGAAGTTATGTGTCTGTTTTCTCCCGAGCGTCTTATCAGTATGTGTGCTGTCTGCAGCCTGTCTGCGCTGATCGTCATGTACAAACACGTCATTAAAATGAAGTGTAACTCCATGAATACTCAACGAAGAGACATGAGAGAGATATCTAAAGAAAGCTTGACATGTCTACTTTAAAACTAAACAAGTGCTGCCGAAAACAGATATTCTGTGATAAAGTAATCCATATGAAAACAATGCGATATCTGTTTTTCATGTCTCCCTTCGTTATTTCTAATGTGACCACGCCCCCCGCGCTGAACGCGCTATTCAGATTCAAACTGAAGCGTGCGGCTTGAATACACCCATACAGAAGAAAAAGCAGCGAGACTGTTCAAGTTTTTTATTTTACTGTTTGCTTCGCGGTGAGAGGAATAAGACCTAATTCACCTCAAACAGATGCAAACGCATAGTTTACCGTGGAGGTGTGTGCGGAACAACCAATCCAAACTACTTATGTTAGTTGACCAATCAGAACACAGTATGCTACCGAAAGGTGGGGTTTAAGGAAACTGAATCTTTTGAACAGCTTCGTGCGAACCGTTTGGAGATCTCTGAGAACTGAGGAAAATTTACAAATATTTTGACAAAAAGACAATGTTTTTTAACCTTGGATGGATTTAAATGTACAGGACTTATAAACAGTGATAGGAAGCTTAGAATTTTAATCTTACTGGCTCTTTAAGCCATTGTTGCATTTGCTATTAAGAATGAAATAATGTACAGTTTCAAAATTACTCAACCCCTCAGAGACTGCAATACTTTACAAATACAAGCTTTTCTGAAGATCCAGGATAAAATAAAAATTGCATCTATAACAGTTCACTGGCATATTAAAAGTGATATTGTTGATATATAAAGTAAAAATTTTTAGTTTTAAGATTTTTTAAATACTGCTATGTCATAAATATTCAACCCCTATTCAACATTGCTGTTTTTAAATCACTTATTTGCATGGTGGTGAATAAAAGTCTCAAAACACAATTAAGCCTTTAGAAACTCTATTTAAAAAAATGAAATTAGCTTGAGCGGTTACACACACACTTAGTCCATGCATGTGTAGAAGTTGACTAGCAAAAATGTAAACAGAGATTTCACAAAAGCTAAAGAGAATAAATAAATGTATTAGTTTAGAAAGGCTAAGGCTATATGAAGATTTACAAGACATTGAAAGTTCCTAGAGACACAGCTCTGTTGTTTTACCAGAAAAGCTTTGAGGGCGTTGAAGAAAAAGCACAATATTGTTTAATCAGAGCAACTGAGAAAAACCTGCAATGTACAGCCAAAGACTTGCAAGATAACCGGATGAAAGGAGGAAAACAATTTCAATGCAGTGTGAAAGATGAACACTAGACAAGTATGGCCTTCATGTTAAGACATCTTGCAGAATACCACTTTTGATAAAGAAGAACAAAAGGCCAACTTGTAACGGCAAATAAGGGTGAGGAAGCAAGTGCAAGTAATCGAATAAGAATTTATTAATAGAGTCTAATGAACAGAGAATAGTGGCAGGAACAACAGGTGTGTGAGGCGATGTCTGACAGTGATCCAGGAAGTGGCGATGAGAATATACAGCAGGAAAGTGTGACACAGGAACTGAGACGAGCGATCTGTGGGGGTGAGGA
Organism: Carassius gibelio; assembly: GCF_023724105.1. NCBI lineage: Eukaryota > Metazoa > Chordata > Actinopteri > Cypriniformes > Cyprinidae > Carassius > Carassius gibelio. The sequence continues at coordinate 6,536,505 of NC_068397.1, forward strand.
GTGGATGGGATTCCAGAGGTGAGATGGTCCAGCAAAGAGAAGAAACAGAGAATAACAGAAAAGCAAAACCAGGCATGCGAATGGGAGACTTCAACAACACTCTGACAAACACAAGGCGAATGACAGGGCAATAAGTAGGGATTGGGTAATGAGTAGCAGCTATGGCAGATGAACAATTAACGGAGAGGCCCACATGAAACAATCAGTGCTGACGAGAACCAAACTACGGTTTACCAACCGTGACACAACTTGAACTTGATACAATTCATTTGTGTAGACCTGTGGAGCTCTGGATGAATGTTTCATGGAGTGATGTGACCAAAATGGAACTTTTTGGACCCATGGATCAGTGGTATGTCTGCTGCAAAAAAGGCAAAGCTCATAAGCAGAAGAACACCATCTCCATCGTCAAACTTGGAGGTGGATCAGTCCTGTTATGGGGTTTCTTTACTGTAGAAGGAAGTGGAAATCATGACTGTATGAAGGACATTATGGATTCATGAAGTATCAGGCCATTTTGACAAGAATTCTGATGCCTTTGGTTCAAAGACTGAAGCTGATGATCAGTGGACTTTCCTGCAGGGCAGTCATTCCAAAGTACACATGCAAATATACTACTGCTTGGTTCAGGGATCAGTCATAGAATGTACTTGAGTGACCTGTTCAGTCTCCAGGCTTAATTCTCATTTCAAATATCTGGTTGAATTTGAAGAAAGCAGTGGCAATGTGAAAACCAAAGATTATCAGTGAACTGGAAGCTTTTACAGGTGAGGAATGGGCCAAGACTCTAGTAGAGAGGTGACAGAAGCTTCTAAACACTTACAGAAAGCGTTTGTTGGTGATTTTAAAGAATAAAAGATTCTGCACAAAGGGGGTTGAATAATTTTGAACATAAATGTTTAGAGCCAATTTGAATTTTATTATGATTCATCAATGTTCCATTCTCAGAATCACTCAAAGGTGTATTAACAAACTTTCTCTAATACTTTACTGATACCTTTGTTGAATAGATTTCGTAAAATGTTGTTCTCCGCATCAAAATGTCTTGCAGGTCAAGGGGGTTGAACATTTTTGATTGCAATTGTATATCCAGATAGTTGTTATTGCAGAATAAATTGTGAAAGGGTGATAAGGACCCTGACTGTGTTATCAAGTGTGGTGTTCTCTGGGTTCAGGCTATATTCCAAGCTTGAAGAGCTTCAAGACCACATGCCAAATATGATTACCATTTCTTAAATCCAATTATATGTAAGTGTGAATGGAAACAAACCATAAGACAATGAAATTAGCACAACACAATGGAAACAAGCCACAACACAGCGAAATAAGCACTACACAACCCAAAGTACGTGATTTTGAGTTTCCTGTATGTTTTATTTTATTTATTTTTTTATTTTATTTTTTTGCAGTTTTTGCCATTTCCAGGCCTCATACTTTGACAAACTCCTCCTACAGTCTTTTATCGGGTAATCTTCAAATTTGGTGAGGGTAATCTTAAGACCTTTGTGATGTTAAATTGTGAAGATCTTGAGTTTTCATTGTAGGGTGTCTCCCTGGCAGACTGAGAACCTTGATGTTTCGCCATTAAACAGGAAGTTGCTGTAACTCAGGCAAGCAAAGTCCGATCTGCCACAAACTTTAAAGGTTTGATAGGTGTTCTATCCTGAACACCTAGTCATGCCCATATTCTGTTATAGTCATAGTGCTACCTGCTGGCCAAAGGAAGTGTCATGGTTAACACTGTTATGGACTCCTAGGAACATATTAAAAACCATCAACTAGTGTGAAATAGTCTGGCAACATGCAAGAAACATACTTAAACATGCTAGCAACACTTAGCTAAGTGTTAAGCATGCTATTAATGCAGTGAAACATGATGTTAATGTAACTCAGGCATGCAGTGTCCAATCTGCCGGAAACTTAACATGTTTGATGAGAGTCCTGGCCTGAACACATCCATATGACAAGATTCAGTTATAGTCATAGCACCAACTACTGTCAATATGAAGTTAGATGTTTAACATTATGATGCACTATTAGCAACACAGTAAAATATGCCATTGTGTAGTAAACATGCTAGACACATGTTCAAACATGCTAGCAACACTTACTAAGTGCCAAAGCATGCTATTCATACCATGAAACACAAAACTTATGCATGCAATGCCCAATCTGCCCCAAACTTCATAGGTTTTATAATAGTCCTGACCTGAACACATCTAAAAGCCGATATTCAGTTATAATTATAGCGCCACCTGCTGGCAACAGGAAATGACTTGTTTCACAGTAACTTAAACATGCAAAGTCTAATCTGCCCTAAAATTAGCATGTTTGATAGGAGTCCTGGACTTAACACATCTTAAGTCCAATATTACATTATAATCATAGTGCCACCTGATAGCAACAAGAAATTACTTGTTTTACACTAACTTGAACAAGCATGTCCAGTCTGCCCCAAACTTCACTTCAAACTTTATGTTTGATAAGAATACTGGCCTGAAGAAACCTACTGTACACGTCAATTTTCAGTTACAATCATAGCACAACCTGCTTTACACTAACTCAAACATACCATGTTCAATCATCTGCACCAGACCACATGTTTGATAAAAGTACTGGACTGAAGACATCTACATGCCAATATTCAGTTATAGTCATAGCTCCACCAGTTGGCAGCAGGAAGTTTGGCACATATAAAATAACTTTGACATATTCCTCCTATATATACACCACTTTAAATGCATATTGTCCACCATTTGCTGTTTTCCTAAAGCCACCAGATGGCGGTGAGCCTGGGTACAAGCCTAACCTGATTTTACCAAGTGAGACATGTTCCTGGGACAACATCGTTGTTGACCCTGGAACAACATTGTGATTAACCAATCAGATTTGAAGAACCAGTTTATAGATTTTGTGAAGTTTATGCTTAAAATCACTGTTTGTTTCTTGTACATCAGTGTCATTCATCTATCATTTCCTCTGATTTTAGGGATTACTCATGGTTAAGGTTAGGTTTAGGTGTAGGGATATGGTTAAGAATATATTTTTGGAGTAAAATATTGTTCCAGGGTCAACAAAATATGTTGACCTAGGAACACATCGGACTTGGCAAAATCAGGACGTGCTGGGTACAAGGGCCCTTTCATTGCTGCTTGCAGATTTAATGTAATGTTGTATCACTAAAATAAAGACGATCGCATAACATTTTATTTGAGAAGAAAGTGTTTAATTTTTAATTTTAATTTTTATCCATTATAGTGTACAAAACAATCATTCAGGCAACAAGATTAACACTTTAACAATATTATCACAGGCTATTAATACTAAAGATAATAATGTTTGAATGAAATGAGAGAGTAAGGCTGATGTGATTTGAGAGATGATAAAGAAATTTAGATGAGTGTCATTGTTTGGATACATAAGAAAAAAATATCCACCTTCTAAATTATTTTAGAGCAAATATAAAAGTATCAAGACATATACCATAAAATAATTATCGCACCAGTATCACATCAGGTAAAATATAAATCAGTGATGTGTGAATTCAGCAGTGAACAGATATCACTGTCAGAGTCACTATATTTGATTGCAGTACATATGACATCACTGAAGATATTTACAAAAGTTTATTTAATCTTAAAAAAAAAAAAAAAAAAGACGATGGCTGTTGTGCCAGGGGCCATGCAAAATATCAAACAACTTTGCAAAATTAATGATGCAGTGACAAAGTAATTAACATCATAAATAAAATATAATTATTTTAAGATGACAGTGTAGGTCATTCAATAGAATTTGAAGTCAATTCATTCATAGATAGATAGATATTTGATTCCTGAACTACATTCATGATGCTAATATAACATTTTGGTATATACTTTTCAGGTAAATATTCCTAAGGTAATAGTGGGGGAAAGCCCCAATTGATGTAGTTACGGTTCATTATAGCAAGCTTGTCTCTGTTTTTACCTCTCTAATACAACTTTCACACACTGGAAAAACCTGAAACAGAATGCAACATCAAAAAGAGAGAGAGAGAGAAAGAGAGAATTCCTTTTTTTTTTTTTTACTCCTCTTTCATTTTCAAAGTAATCAGCCCACTATTACTGGCTCCAGAAAAGACCTCGGAAACCTGAGAGAAAGCTTGTGTTTGATCACCACTGACAGATAGAGGGTATCAAAGGAGAGGTGAAAACATAAAGGTCTGGGGAAAATATAAAAAGTACCTCATGATTAAAAAAATACACACATACACATATATATATATATGTAGTCAGTCCTATTAAACGGTATCAGTCCTATTAAACATTATCAATGTAAGTGTCCCTGACTTCCTTTTCCTGTTACAACGTGATTAGCAGCCACCATTCTGAAGCATTTGCTGTTTGCTGTGTGTGTGTGTGTCTGTGTGTGTGTGTTACTAGGATGTTCTATGAGAGCTGTGCTAGAAATACAAATCTCCAGGTACTGCTCTTGACAAGTAAAACACCACTTTATAATCTTTATCAAATATTTTTTATACTCATACTCTTCATATTCTTTCCACTTACATTACTAAACAAGTTTAAAACAATTTTCTATCTAATAGTTTAGAATATCGTGGAAAAGTTCATTTATTTAATTAATTGAACTCAAATTGTGAGACTCGTGTATCAAACAATTTCAGTGCGCACAGACTGTAGTAGTTGTAGTCTTTGGTTCTTTTAATTGTGATGATTTTGGCTCACATTTAACAAAAACCCACAAATTAATCTCAACAAATTGGAATACTTATATATATATATATATATATATATATATATATATATATATATATATATATATAATTTATTTAATTGTTGGACTTCTGGAAAGTATGTTCATTTACTGTACATGTACTCAATACTTGGTGGTGGCTCCTTTTACTTTAATTACTGCCTCAATTCAGCATGGCATGGAGGTGATCAGTTTGTGGCACTGCTGAGGTGTTCTGGAAGCCCAGGTTTCTTTGACAGTGGCCTTCAGCTCATCTGCATTGTTTGGTCTTTTGTTTCTCATCTTCCTCTTAAGAATACCCCATAGATTCTCTACGGGGTTCATGTCTCGTGAGTTTGCTGGTCAGTCAAGCACAGCAACACCATTGTCATTTAACCAACTTTTGGTGCTTTTGTCAGTATGGGCAGGTGCCAAATCCTGCTGGAAAATGAAATCAGCATAATGGACAGCAGAAGGAAGCATGAAGTGCTCCAAAATTTATTGGTAAACAGGTGCAGTGACTTTAGTTTTTTTTTAAAAACACAATGGACCAACACCAGCAGAAGACATTGCACCCCAAATCATCACATACTGTGGAAACTTAACACTGGACTTCAAGTAACTTGGGCTATGAGTTTCTCCATCCTTCCTCCAGACTCAAGGACCTTGGTTTCCTTGGTTACAAAACATGCTCTCATCTGAAAAGATAACTGTTCAGATAACCACTGGGCAACAGTCCAGTTCATCTTCTCCTTAGCCCAGGTAAGACGCCTCTGACATTGTCTGTGGTTCAGGAGTGGCTTAATAAGAGGAAAACGACAACTGTAGCCAAATCCCTTGACTTGTCTGTATACCTTGACCAGTCCATTTCTTGTGAAGTTCACTCAAAATCTTGAATCAATTTTGCTTGACAATCCTCATAAGGCTGCGGTTCTCTCAGTTGGTTGTGCATCTTTTTCTTCCACTCTTTTTCCTTCCACTCAACTTTATGTTAACATGCTTCAATACAGCACTCTGTGAACAGCCAACTTCTTTGGCAATGAATGTTTGTAGCTTACCCTCCTTGTGAAGGTTGTCAATGATTGTCTTCTAGACAACTGTCAGTTCACCAGTCTTCCCCATGATTGTGTAGCCTAGTGAACCAAACTGAGAGACCATTTTGAAGGCTCAGGAAACCTTTGCAGGTGTTTTGAGTTGATTAGCTGATTGGCATGTCACCATATTCTAATTTGTTGAGAATTTGTGAATTAGTGGGTTTTTGAATTACTGAAATAAATTAACTTTTCCATGACATTCTAATTTATTAAGATGCACCTGTATCTATCTATCCATCCATCCATCCATCCATCTAAATTAAACATACAGTACATGAATTTAGGGTTTGTAAGATGTTTATTCTCAACAGGTTTGCATTTATGCGATTACATATATAGTAAAACATATATTGCAGTATATTGTAATTTAAAGATTTTTACTCCACTCTTCAGTGTCACATAATGCTTCAAAAATCATTCTAATATGCTGATTTGAAAATTTCATATTATTATTAATGTTGAAAACAGTTCTGGAAACTGGGAATACCCCCCCCCACTATGAAAATCATTAAAGGTCACGTTTTTCGTGTTATTTATAAGCTTTGGTTGTGTTTACAGTGTGCAAAATAACATGTGTTCATGTTTCGTGTGCTTACCTTAAATAATAAAATACACTTACCGGTTGTGGTCCATAAACAACGCCTTCTCCAGACAAAGAGGGAACTGCTCCATCTTTCAAGAATAATCTTTGTGCGAATCCGGCATTAAACTGATTGAGATTGATGAAACTGTCCTCAACAAAATGTGCTGCACATAGTTTTACATGTGGATTATAATTTTCGGGAACCGAGTTAAACATAAATTGTAACCATTTATCTTTAAGTACAGCATCCCTGGAAAGGCCAAACAAAGGTGATTGGACTCCGAGATGAAAATAACACTTCTCCTCTTCTCCTTCGGAGCGCAACAAGACCACGCCCCCTTTTTTGTGTATTCCTGTGAGCGGAGGTTAGTCAAAAAACTGTTCTAGTGACGTCATTAATGAAGGAAGTAGAGGGATGTAGTCCAAACTGGTCGTTTGATGTAGGCGAATTCTGTTAAATAAAATAACTCGCTTGGCATTGAACTTTGAGCTTTAGAATTTTACAGATATTATTTATAATCTAACAACAACATTACACACATACTGAAGTTTGAAACATGGGATCACGAAGAACGGGACCTTTAAATTCACCAGCTTGCTTGGTGTCAGTGCAGGACAGCATTCTTCTCAAGGCTTCTGCTATTCACACACAAGCAGATCCACAATAGGCCAGCTGGGGCAAAAGCTAGACTGATTGTGTCTTTGGGTGTCTATCGGTGTTCAGGATGTGCCACAGCTGAATAAACATGAGTGAACATAGTCAATAGAAAAGCAATTGAAAACCGTCCGAAGAAGAATCAACAGAAGCGTAATGAAAGCTCTCCATTGAAAGGACAGTTATCGCTTAGCTGATATATTAGTGTGAGAGCTGGCAAAAGCATAATAGAAATGCATAAAAGAAGTGAGAGGAGGCGCTGATGATATCGGAGCTAATTAATCTGAATCCTTACTTGGAAAAAACCCAAGACGTGTTGATGTGTGAAGTACACCAACTGCGCAAACTCAAGCAAAGGCCATTTCAGGATTGTAAGAGAAGCAGTAAAACCTGCTAAGGCTTGTCAGAACTTACAAACTGCTGCACTAATAACTACCTTAAGACATCAGACGCCAACAGATGTTAAAAGATATATGCTGCTAAACCAATATTAAGGCCCAAAACTACATGTAGAATTTGAGGACACCTTAGGTGTGCATGATAAAGAGCGTTCTGCAGGTGTAGGCAGCTCCTAAAAAAGATGGATTATACCAATTAAGCCTCATGCCTCACGTTACAGAAATGTAATTGGTATACTCAGGAAGACTGCAAAACAGGTTGTGTGAAGCAGAGCTTCCTGTGCACCAGATTTTTGGCTGAATGCCAGTTTTCACACCTGTACAGGCTACTCTAAGTGTTAATTTATTTTTTTCTGTAACAGTAGGAGGGACTGAACTGGCAATAGCTAGTGCTGTTTTATAAGGTGAGCATCATGTTTACAATTGCAATTACAATATGTACAAAAAATGGTCATTAATAAATATATTCAGGTTATGATTTGCACACTTTAGGTAAAATATGTTTCTGAAAGGTACTAAAATGCACCTTTTAGGGGTAAAAAAAAAAGTACAATGGTATACCTTTTGAACTGTTACTGTCCAATTGACAGCTGAATTTAGACATCACAACACTAAAATCTACAATATCATAAAATAATATTACTTGTAAGACAGGGCTGCCCAATCCTGCTCCTGGCAATTGTCCTGCAAGGTTTGGCTCCAACCCTAATCAAACACATATGGCTTTAATTTTTAAGTGAGCCTGAAACAAATATACCCATGCTACGTTTGACTGATTTTGTGGTCCAGGGTCACAATCTACAGTACATGTAAAAATAAAGATGAACAATTACATATCTAATACTGACCAATAAATGTCAGTGACATTTTATAATGTATCTTGAGATTAGTTGTGGTCACATTTACCATTGTACTATGCAGACGGAATCCTATGATTTCTATAGGAGTCCTATGTCCAACTGGACATTTTGCATGATGAGAAAGTTTTCGCAAAGGTTTTAAGTTGGTCATGCAGATTTACCTCACAGACCAACAGAAAGCTTCTTGGTTTGAAAGTGACTTCTGTATGATCTGTTCTTCATACATTTTGCCTGTGTAAATTCATAAAAAATTTGGCTAATGTGACCACACCTTTAGTCTTATGTGATATTCAGTTTTCCACATTAAAATCAAACACACAATCTTCTAAAGTTCATGAGGCAGGAGCTGCATTGGGGAAACTGTGGAATAGTCTAGGTGCTGGTCTTACAGCTTATCAGTGCCTCAAGGGGACTGAATGTTTCCTGTTTCTGCCTCATGCTCGGCTCTTGACAGACTGGCATACGTGTTCTCCTCGGCTACTGACAGGGCAGGTCTGTTGAAAACATTTTTAGGTGTTCTAAATTAAACATTGTTTACACGTTGGCGCATTTCTCCATCTGTGCACAGGGGAAGGATTTCATGAAGCCTCTATAAATATAACTTATAATTTGGGTGGAAAATATTATTTATGGAACACATTTTATATAGTGGTTGTTGCCTATGCATCCATTACTGGGGAAAAAGTCAGTTTAGATCTGTTTAAATTAGAGATTTACAGTTGATGATTTACAGTTGAAAATTTAAACACACATTTAAACTCAGTGTGCAATCTATTACATAAAGCAGCAAAGTGTGCAGTCGTCAACACCTGAACAGGGATGTTTTTAAAATAAAATACAGTTTACCGTACAAATGTGCATCTGTCCTGCAATGATTCAACCATAAACATTTACTCTTTCCTTTTGAAGAAAACTGGCTTATAAATTTAGCGCATGTAATGCGAGACGCAGACCTTAAAAGCATATCTACTGTAAATACTTGAAAAGATGGTCTCTCTCTGCTGGAGCTTCAGTTTGATGTGTACTCAGGCAATATAAATTATGATTAATAATGCAGCATTGTTCTTAATTTAGCATGCCGTCACATGTAACATGTAGGGTGCACTGTAGTCACATGCAGCCAGACCTTTCACAGCAGCACCGCTGCAACTCATTTAAACATTGATTACAGCCAATCAGATTACAGCTTCTCAGATTAAGAAAGCACTTTCTATTTTTGTTGTTGCTATGCATTAGGTGTAACATAAACAGACTATGGGTGTTCTGTGGAAGTAAATTGAGGCCACTGAAGAAAAGAAAAATAAAGTGACCCAGTTGAATTCACCTGAATTCACCCTAGTTTTGTTTATTATAAAAAGTAGCTCTGCATCTTAAAACTGACTTTCAAATTTCATCACAAAATTGAGGTGCTATTGGAAAAGTTTGTATGCTGTGAAAATGAGAGTGAATGTGCAGAAACAGCCTCTTTCTATCCTCCCAGGTCCAGCATGCAATTCACCCAGGCCCCGCCGCCGGTATTGAATGAGATTGCTCAGCACTCCACTGTTCTCTAGCTGACTCAAGGCTAACGGTGATGGACAAACCCTGAGAGACTGGGGCCAAATGCACACAAATATAACTGTGGAGTGAATGAAAATTGCATTGATTGCTTTTCAATGCAATGTCAGTGTTGCTTTTGTTGACTGTCGGATCAATTCCATTTGTGACTGTGCATGTCATTCAGGACACATCCTTTGTCTCAGTGCATACACTGTGTGCATTTATAATTTACAGGCTTTCTCTTCCAGGAAAATGGATGAAATATCTTTGATGATATCTTATACTGCACTTTCTCCAATGTCCTTCCACTTATTTTATGAATTCCACCTGCTGTGTTTAGTTACTGATAGGCTTTGAGAGGAACAAAAGGTAACATAAGGTTTTATTATATATATATATATATATATATATATATATATATATATATATATATATATATATATATAATCCCCTTGTGAAAAGAGTACTTATAACAGAAATATTAAAATAATGTTCTTAGATGCAAACACACACCATGGGGTCTTTTAAGACAGTAAAGATTAATAGAACTGGTAGGCTGACAGCAAACCTTAATAACAAAATATGCAATATTTTAACTTCATACCGAAATAATACATTTGCTATAAATAAGCAAGTTTGCTTTGGCTCTGTGCTAATGCACTCAGCTAATTCTCTTGGAAAAATCTTGTTTAGTTTTACTGCACGTCCTGATTTTGCCAAGTCCGATGTGTTCCTAGGTCAACATATTTTGTTGACCCTGGAACAACATTTTACTCCAAAAATATATTCTTAACCATATCCCTACACCTAAACCTAACCTTAACCATGAGTAATCCCTAAAATCAGAGGAAATGATAGATGAATGACACTGATGTACAAGCACCAAACACTGATTTTAAGCATAAACTTCACAAAATCTATAAACTGGTTCTTCAAATCTGATTGGTTAATCACAATGTTGTTCCAGGGTCAACAACGATGTTGTCCCAGGAACATGTCTCACTTGGTAAAATCAGGTTAGGCTAGTTTTACTGCAAATTCCCTCAGAAATTTCTGAAGACATACATTACTCCAATTACAATATTCAGAATTATTTAAAAGGTGCCGTTTTGTCATTCCAGCTGCACTGCAGATTTTTTTTTACTGTTATAGTTTTTATTTTTTATTTATTTTTAGCATCATATCTGCTATAATGAATTGCACTATTATTCATACAATCAAGCGAGCAGACCAACAGAAATGACACCAAATATGCCTGCATATGTTCTAGTTTAGATTCATATCTAGATTTGTTTTTTCCTAGCAGCAATCTTTTTACATTAAAGTGAATTTTTAACATAATTATTAAGGTAAATGCCCATAATTACTTTGTTTCCCTGATTCAGCAAAACTAAGTTTCAGCTTTCAAAGCAGTGTTGTGAGGAACACGTGATGGGTTATTTAGTCAAGCAATCATAGATCATATATTACTATCAATTATATATAATTACATTCAATAAATGCTGACAAAATTTTTTTTTTCATATTTTTTATAAAAGAAAAGTAAATATGAATTGAACATGCTGAAGGTAGTCGTCTTGCTGAGAAGACTAATGCGTGTGTTTTCAGCTTATTGTTTTCATTACCAAGCCCCTCTCATCTGAACCATTGCCCATAACTACTCATGAAAATACTGCAGGTATAAAAATCGTATTGTGAAGGACACAGCAATAACTACCTGAGCCATTGAATGAGAATTATTGAATTATTGAAAATTATTTTAAAAAAATTACATGAGCCTTGTGTCTAAAAATAATTGTTGAAGAATTAGGTGAAACACTGAGGAAATACCAAATCAGTGGCAAGATTATGTCGATAGACAGTGAATTATTTAAAACATAGCCACATTTCTACTTAGGTCCACAACAAATATAATGTCTAAAGACAATGCACAGACTTCAAGATTAAGGATTATACAAGATGCACAATGTAAAGCACTGGGTAGTCTAGGGAAATTAAGTCTTAGGAACAGAAACTGAACTCAGGCACAGACTCAGAGGCTCAATAGGGCATACTAATTTAATTTTCCCTGAAATTGTCCTTCACCACTCCATCAGGCCCTCAAAGCTGTTTAAAACTTCTTATCTCTTAGAGAGGAATGTCTTTGAGATAATATATCTTGTGTTCAGAAGTGTGTGTGTATATACGCTATGATAATAATCAGTATTTATCATTCTATGCTAACAGTTATATTGTACAAGTTTTATGTTTAGTGTCTAAATGCAAATTATGGACAATATCCACAATTTCACCAAGATCTTCTCTCAGCAGATTGCATTATTCTGTCAAACGGTTCAAAAGGAATAAGACACAATATCATTAAAAAGTAGCGCTTTGTTCTAATCCTAATCTGTTCAATAGTAATCAGTGAGGTGAAGCATGTTTGAGCTAAGGAGCTTGACTTTAAGAAGAAGAGCACAAGAATTAAATGCAAAAAAAAAAAAAAAAAAAAGGATTACATAAGGGCATGAATTGAAGTAATCTTGAGATTTGAATCAAATAGAAAGTAATCTTTGGGTATGCAAGTGTTTTTTGTTTATTGTAAATGCGACTGAATGCTTAAAAAAATATCAGATTAAAGATTTTCTCACTTAAACCCAAGTGAATACATTTTTTTTTTATCTAATCCATGCTTGGATCCACATTGGGATTATCAGGAAAAATTCACTGAACTTCAACCCTGAAATAATTAACTTTAACAGAGAATGCACAAAACAGTCAGGGCCTAATGGTTAGAGAGTCGGACTTGTCATTCAAAAGTTGTGGGTGTGAGTCCCAGATACCGGCAGAAATTGTAGGTGGTAGGAGTGAATGGCCAGCACTTACTTCCACCTTTAATACCTCGACTGAGTTTAGACCCTTGAGGAAAGGACTGAACCCCCAACTGCTCCCTGGGCACCATAAAACATGGCTGCCCACGGCTCAGGGTCTGTTCATGGTGTGTGTGTGTTCACTATTTACTGCTGTGTATTTGTGTGCATGCACCTGGATGAGTGAAATGCAGAGCACACTTCCCAAAACTATTCATTTATTTATTTATTTATGTGTGTGTTCTTGTTTTTGTGACATATTAGAACTCAACTCTGTATAATGACATGGGTATGATACAGGTATTACAAGGAGAGGGTGACTTATGAGGACATAACCCATGTCCCCATTTTTCAAAATGCTTATAAATCATACAGAATGAGTTTTTTTTTGAGAAAGTAAAAATGCACAAAGTTTCCTGTGAGGGATAGGGTTAGGTGTAGGGTTGGTGTAGGGCCATAGAATATACTGTTTGTACAGTATAAAAACCATTACGCCTATGCTAGATAACTACTAGGGGTGGGCAAAATTACTATATCACAGTATGAGTGTTTTAGTTTCACAGTAATGATTTATCTTAAAAATGAAGTCACCTGTTTGTTGCTGCTGTGTGTTTTGAGTTTGAGCTCCATGAAGTTATTTCTTTATCGTCTATTATTTATCTTAAAATCATATTCTACAACAAAAACAATCAGAGTGCTTTGTTATCACTAGATTTATTTTGATTTCCCAAGTCCGTTTTTAGCTTATAGCCTGTTAGCATTGCAAGCGTAGTTGTCGCTAATCTTGTGTATATTTCTAATACTCTGTTGTTGACACACATTACCATTGTTTTACTCATTGTTACTTGCTTTAATTGCGGATATTTGTCTACCTTCAAGTGCAGGTAAGGACACATTCGAGCTGCACTGAATGCAGGTGAAGGCCGTGGAGGAGCAGATTCACGACTTGGAATAAAGGCAGGCCCAGCTGAGAGAGCGGAGAGCCATGCTGGAAACCTCCCAAGCTTACTCTCACAAGTCCAGGGCAGTGTTAATTTTGACAGGGATTTTTTATTTAGTCTTAGTCTTCATCTTGAGATGAAAATTCTTAATAGTCTTAGTCACATTTTAGTCATAGGAGTCTTTAAAATTTTTTAATAGTTTTAGTCGACGAATAGTCAATGCATTTTTGTACATTTTTAGTCATTACTTTTAGTCATTACTTTTAGTCAAGCTGCAGTTACCTATATTTATTTTGGTAGTTATTTTCTACATCTTCAAACAAAAATAGTCATTAATTGTCCTCTCTTTAGACCAAATCAATTATGCTTATGATAAATTTGAATCAAGGATTAAATTTGGGATAATCTGAACAAATTATGACAATTTTCATTTTTGGGTGAACTATCCCTTTAACATTAGTGAAAAGGGAGCAAGTTATAAAAATATACTTGTTCACATATAATATATATACAGTATATATACACAGTATATATATAATTTCTAATTTATAGTTTTTTACAAAGAAGCAGAATAAGACAAATACGAAAGAGATACAAATGAAACATTTTTCAGATACAGTAGGTTTACTTAAAATGTTTATTTAAACCAATTTTGTTGGTTAACATTGTAATGACATGGATAGGTAGGAATGCTGTCCCTTTAAGATGGAATCATAGTCATAGCCAGGCTTTAAAAAAAAAATGAGTGAGGTCCAGGGGGGTCACTATAACAGAGTGTCTATTTACATTAACTCCACACACCAACGTGTGATTTGGCTAGTCAACACTACAAAAGAAAAACAACAGTTATCAAGTCCAGTGGTGAAGATTGTAAAACGTGACGTGTTCATTTTGCTGCAATCGACCTGGGTTCGAATCTGCCTTTTGGCAAACTTTTTTCTCCCTTTTCAAATTTCAAATCAGAAAAGCATCTATTTTCAATGAAAATTAAGAATATAATATACATTTTCGGGTAGGGTTAGGATAGGTATATGGAGGGCTTTATTGTCCCAATAAGGTGGCATCCATTTATTCATTTGACTTAAAATTTACACTCAATAAGTTAATATTGCATACCGTTTTACAATGTACTACAATACTGAGGTGCAGATAACTGCCACTATTTGCAATAAGAAGTACAATTTTAACAGTGTAAATAGAATCTATAGCTAAGAAAATACGTATTTTCACTTAGTGCATTTCTATAATAGCCCCCTTATTATAGAATTGTGCTATAATAACCCCTGCAAATACAACTAATTATATACAATAACACTTGAAAACAGCCAGAAATATAGATGTTTTTGGATGCTCATTTTTAAATCATACCGTATTTATTGCATCAAAGTTTGTTCATATTTTACTATATTTATGAGGTGGATAATTTCAGTTGTTTATTAATTATGCAACCATACATACTGCTGTTATAGCTTTTATTTATAACCATTATATAGCTGATAACTTTGTCTATGTCTTTGTTTATTTGTTTTATGAATGTTTATAGCATGATTTGTGAAAGTTTAACTACTATACTGAATGACTTCACATAATGGCTAGTGTTTGCATATTTCATTTCATTCTGTACCCTAAGTTACTTGTTCTGCAGTTCTCTGCACTAGTGTTAGACAGCGTTTTGATAGCATTGATAATGTTTCTGACATGTAATATTTCCCCCCTTACCAAATGTCATATTTTGTCAGCAATAACCGGTTCATGGACTTTTTTTGATTACTGCCAGTTTGTGTTGGAAATGTTGCCAGATATTGCTATTAAAATAAACAAAAACCTATAAATAAATAAAATAAACAGAAATTATTCAAAATCGTTTGGAAATTAGATGACCTTAAATTGCAACTACCTACTTTATAAACTTTCTAGTGTCAAATTAAGTGGAAAAGACAAGACAAACTTATAATAGCTGGACCTGGCAACACAGAGGCTGCGTCTGCACTCTTGCTCACAACTCTCTGAACACTCGATCACTTCGGCAGCGATCTATCTTTGGAACAAAATGTGTTTTCGATGCCTCAAAAAATTCGAACTGACTCTCTGATGTCACATGGACTACTTTGAAGATGTTTTTCTTACTTTCTGGACATGGACAGTATACTGTGCACACATTTTCACTGGAGGGACTGAAGGGTCTCGGACCAAATCTAAAATATCTTAAAACTGTATTGGAAAGATAAATTGAGGTCTTACTGGTTTGGAACAACTTGAGCGTGAGTTATTAATTAAATAATTTTGATTATTGGGTGAACTATCCCTTTAATCCATAACTGTTTTTACATGAGATACTTCCCCACCAAAGCTGAGACCAAACCTACGCCCATGCTCTACATGATAGAAATTTGGACTGCTGTGTCTGTATTTGTGTGCTGAGACCTGATAGCATGCTGTATATGACAACTGAAGAAGTGGAGCTTGCATGAGAGAGAGCACTTCTATCAGCAGGATTCCTCCTATCCCACCTTCACTAACTTTAAGTTAATCGACAACGAATTGTGACTCCCGGTAAAAACGAGATGTCCGGTCACCTCATCCCTATCCTATCAGGTGCTAAGTCCAATGTTTCAGATAGCTAGTTCACATTTTGGTAGTCTATCCATCCACTGCAACAGCCATACTAAGACTAGATATGTGTACGCCCATTCTCCGATTGTAATCCAATGACAGGGACGCACATTTTAAAGGACAAGATGGTAGCCTATAGCATGTATTTTGAATGTCCGGTAGTCATCAAATAACATTACAGTCTGGCTCTTTCAAATTTCACCAGGCCCACTCGTTGTTTTAATAATATGCTAAACTTAATTATATCACATGGAATCGATCTTACTGATATAGATATATCTCAAAGTGACTTTGTTACGGGCCACTTCCTTGTATTGTACTTGCTGCATATTACTGATATTAACTTGCTGCATATTACTGATATTAACTATGTGGCTCTACGCTAATGTCCAGGCAGAACTATTATTCCAGCCACCAAAGACACATTCACAAATAACCAGCCTGATTTATCTCAATTGCTCTGTGTTCCCATAAACACATATGAACTAGACAAAATGACTAGCAACATGGGCACTTCTCTAATACATTAGAAGCTGTTGCCCGCATCAAATTGAAAGAGGTTAGAGAAAAACATACAAACCCATCCTCTCAAGAAAGAAACTCATAGTCTTTAGCGCAAATGGAGAAAAACTAACTAAGGTTTTAGAATTGCATGTAAAAATAGTATGTCCAGCTATAGACGGGCTAAAAAACTGCGATGGCCGAGCATATCCACGAACTCATAAAAAATAACCAAAACAATCCAAGGCTTTTATGTAGCACAGTTAACAAATAACAAGATGCTACCCAAACTAAATATTCCCTCACAGTTTAATAGTAATGAATTTATGAATTTCTTCACTGATAATATAGATAACATTAGAAATACAATAACAAATGTAGTTCACGCAGTGTCTAATACTTCAGCTACATTCATCACACTCAAAGATAAACTGTAGTACTTTACAACTATAGGACAGGAAGAGCTAAATAAACATATCACTGCATCTAAACGAGAAACATGTTTATTAGATCCTGTAACAACTGAATTACTGAAAGAGTTGTTACCTGTAGCAGAAGAACCGCTTCTCAATATTATTAACTCATCGTTATCTTTAGGTCACATTCCAAAACCATTCAAGCTGGCAGTTATTAAGCCTCTTATTAAGAAACCACAACTACTTTAGATACTAGTGAACTGGCAAATTACAGACACATTTCAAATTTTCCATTTATGTCTAAATTTTTCAGAAAATGTTATATCTGCTCAACCGTGCTCCTTCTTGCAAAAAATGATCTCTATGAAAAATTTCAGTCATGTATAGGCCCTACCATAGCACAAAACCTGTATTTGTTAAAATTGCAAATTACTTGCTTCTTGCGTCAGACCAAGGCTGCATCTCTTTGCTAGTTTAACTTGATCTTTTTAAACTTGATTGCTGCATTCGACACCATAGATCATGACATACTCACAGATTGATTACAAAACTATGCATGTATTCAAGGGCAGCCACTACCACTTTGTTTATTTAAATGGGGTGTCATCTCATTTATCACCAGTAAAATAAAGAGTGCCACAAGGATCTTTCATAGGTCCTCTGCTATTTTCTATATGCACGTTGCCCCTTAGTAATATTATTAGAAAATACAGGATTAGTTTTCATATTTATACTGATGATACTCAACTATATATCTCAACGAGACCAGATGAAACTTTTAAATTATCTAAGCTAACAGAGTGTGTTAAAAAATGTAAATGATTGGATGACCAATAATTTTCTCCATTTAAATAAATATGGATAAGACAGAGATATTACTTATCGGACCAAAAAAAAAAAACTATACACGGAATCTTTAAAGATTACACTTTGCAACTAGACGGATGTACTATTACTTCCTTTACAGTCAATAATCTGGATGTTATATTAAATCATATTTAACATGCTACAAAAACAGCATTCTGCCATCTTAGAAACATTGCCAAGCTACGAAACATGTTACCGGTTTCTGATGCAGAAAAACTGGTACATGCATTCATGACCTCTAGACTGGACTTTTGTAATGCACTGCTTGGTGGTTGTCCTGCATCTTCAATAAAAAAGCTACATGTAGTCCAAAATGCAGTGGCTGAGGTCCTTATCAGGTCAAAAAAATATAGTCATATTACACCAATTGTACAGTCTCTGAACTGGCTACCTATGAAATTATATATCAGTTACAAAATATTATTACTTACCTAGTGTATAAGGGCCTAAATGGCTCCAGAATACCTAACTAGTCTTCTACCACGCTACAATCAATCACGCTCTCTAAGGTGAATCAGGGAATTGAGAAGCAGTCCAAGGCCAATACACTAGAAAAAAAAAACCCACAGGTAATAATGCTCAGAAAAGACAGCCGGGGCAAATCAAGTCTTGACAGTGACAGAGAGTTTGGTTACTGCTTATATGTGTGTGTGTGTGTGTGTGTGTGTGGGCATGCAAATGAGGTGCGGGTGAGAGTGATGAGGTGTAATTGTAGTCAGGTGTGTTGTGAGTGATCAGTCCCAGGTATGAGGGATGATGGGAAATGGAGTCTGGCCTTTCTTGGATTGAGATACAGCTGTAAGTAGATACTCCAGGATTTTGTGACTGGTTAAAAGAGTGAACGGGTGAGTTGTGCCCCCCAGCCAATGCCGCCAATGCCACCATTCCTCCATTGCTAGTTTCATGGCCAGGAGTTCACGGTTGCCCACATCGTAGTTCTGTTTGGTGACAGTTTTGCGGGAAAAGACGGAAAATGTAAAAAATTGTTTTTTTAAGAATAGAATTATAATAGTGAGTGTTAAAGTTAGAGGGTCAAATAATGATTGAAGATATGGGTTTTAAGCCGATTCTTGAAGATGGCTAAGGACTCCACTGCTCAGATTGAGATTGGCAAGTCATTCTACCAGGAGGGAACATTTAATTTAAAAGTCAGTTAAAGTGACTTTGTGCTTCTTTGGAATGGCACAATCAAGCGATGTACACTTGCAGACCACAAGCTTCTAGAGAGCACATACATCTGAAGTAAAATATTTAGGTAAATGGTTGCAGAGCCTGTGGTGGTTTTGTAGGCAAACATCAATGCCTTGAATTTTATGCGAGAAGCTATTGGTAGCCAGTACAAATTGTTAAACTGCGGTGTGACGTATATTATTTTCAGCTCATTAAAAATTTATCTTGATGCTGCATTCTGGATTAATTGTAAAGTTTGAGAGAACTGCTGGAAGACCAGCCAAGAGAGCATTGCAATTGTCCAGCCTGGACAGAACAAGAGCTTGAACAAAGAGTTGTGCAGCATGTTCCGAAAAAAAAGGGCCTGATCTTCTTGATGTTGAAGAAAGCAAATCTGCCTAACTTGATGGTAAAATTTTTGCTGGTTTGCTGGAACCACATTCAGTTCTGTTTTGTCAGGGTTGAGTTGAAGGTGATGGTCCTTTATCCAGCAAGAAATGTCAGTTAGACAGGCTGAGATGCGAGCAGCTACCGTTGGATTATCAGGATGGAATGAGAGGTACAGTTGAGTGTCATCAGCATAGCATTGGTATGAAAAGCCATACTTTTGATTGACAGAACCTAATGATGTAGACAGAGAAAAGTAGTCCAAGAACAGAGAAGAGAAGTGGTCCAAGAACTGAGCCCTGATGCACCCCAGTAGCCAGATGTCGTGAATTGGACACCTCACCTCTCCAAGATACTTTGAAGGACCTATCTGATAGGTAAGACTCAAACCACTGGAGTGCGGTTCCTGAGATTCCCTTCGCCAGTAGAGTTGACAGGAAAGTCTGGTGGTTAACCATGTCAAAAGCAGTGGACTGATCAAGCAGGATAAGTATGGAAGATTTGGATTCCGCTCTTGCCAGTCTTAGGGCTATGGCGTTATTTTTTAGTCAAATGTTATGAGCGTTTAAGACATGCTCACCTGCACATTATGTTATTTCACACGCGCAAAAATGAACCTTCCACTGGCATGATAAAAGTACTTGCGCACAAATTCAACAACCGAGAGGTGTACATGTAGCTGCGTGCAAGCTGTCATACTCTCATAGGTTAACTCTGCTTGTACAGTGGAATCCTGATTGCTCGCAGCGGGCTTCTGCTCACGGAGTGCTGTTTTGCTCATGCAGTGGATTTCTGCTCCCTCGAGTCTACATGACTTTTGACAATTTGGGGCGGAAAACAAGGAGATCATTGGTCACTTTCACACAGGGACATCCTTGTACCTTGATTGACAGCTCTCATTACAGGAAGCATGGAGTTGGGTTAAGTTACCACCGAAGAAGAGTGGGAATGAATTAGAATGAGCTTTTTAATATACATAAAATGTCTCTGCACGTACAAAATGCTTTGCAGATCATAGATCATCAATTACCATCGATGTATATATTTGTGAATGATGAAGCCTACGTTTTGTTAAGTAATTTGTAGTTGTTCTGTGTGAGAAATGAAGAGACTTGGTTGAACACAGCACGTTCAAATGTTTTTGCAATGAAAGGAAGAAGGGAAACTGGTCTGTAGTTCTCTAACAGAGATGGGTTGAGGGTGGGTTTCTTAAGTAATGGAGTTATACAAGCCTGTCTAAATGTTGAGGGAAAAACACCAGTGTGGAGGCATGTGTTAATGATGTGAGTGAGTGCAGGTACAACTGCAGGAGAAATGGCTTGAAGGAGATTAGATGGAATAGGATCAAGCAGACAAGTAGTAGGATGATTAGAAAGGATGAGTTTGGAGACTTCTGCCTCAGAGTATGAAGAGAAGGATGTAAATGAGTGTATGTTTGCTGGTGATATGAGCTTGACGGATTGTGGTGTGGAAAATTGTGCACTGATGTTTTACATTTTATTAATGAAAAGCATGGCAAAGTCGCCAGATATTAGAGATGAAGCAGGAGGGGGAGGAGGAGGACAAAGGAGTGAGGGAAATGTTTTAAAAAGCATGCAAGGGTTAGACAAATTGTTAAGTTTGTTATGGTAGTATGTCATTTTAGCAGTGGAGACATTAGCAGAGAAGGAAGAGTGGAGTGACTGATACACATTAAGGTCAGTAGTATTTTTGGATTTGCGCCACACACTTTCACCAGCTCTAAGCTTAGAACGGTGTTTGCGTAGAACATCAGATAACCAAGGGGCGGAAGGGGTGGTATGGGCTGGCCTTGTAGACAAGGGGCAAACATTGTCTAAACAAGAAGTGAACACCTGAGAGGAAATGGTGCCAACCCCTCAGAGGACCTCAGATGATGCCAACCCTGAAACAGCATACTGAAGCAAACTGCATTATTTTAAATGCTGTTAATAGTGTTCACCGTCTGTTTGTACATATGTACATAAACTGACAGTCCCCATTGATAAGCTACTACTAAATATTGTAGAAATGTTATTTTCTGTAAAGTTGCTTTGCAACTATTTGTATCGTAAAAATCACTATACAAATACAACTGAATTAAATTGAATTTAACCAAATTGAATTAACTAGTGCTGGGCAACAATAACTTTTTTTTTATTGTGATTAATCACATGATTTTTCTGCGATTAATCACATTACACACAAAATTAGAAAATTTATTTAAAGGTAGTGTATTTCACACTTTACACTTTAAACAATGTTAAGGTTATCAAATTAAATATAAAACCAAAGCTATTTGCCACTCCCGGGCATTAGCGTTTTTATAGAAAATATTTTATTGTTTGTTATAGAAAAACAAGTTATGCTCAGAGTCCAGAGCCTCGATCATAACATTAGTGCAGGAGGGTGTGTGCGGGATGCGGGAGAATAAGGCTACTCATAATAGGCAATCTCTTAAGCATGCCCAAGTGTGTATCACCCCCAAAGCCTGATTCATTTGACTAGTATGATTGCTCCATGCCATGTCCGGGTGCAGTTCATTTAGCCATCCCTGTCTTGGTTGGAAGACGTGGGCGGTTGCAAAGTTCAGGTGGGATTAGTTGCAGTATGCATGTAACAAAACTTCTGATACGTTCAGCATGATTATGTGAACATTTCTGAGCGGCAAAAGTGATGGTTCCGTAAAGTAATATATTGTGAGATGGCCATGTGTTACCGTATCACAAACGCCTCAGAATAATAAACCACAAAGTTCACAAATCTATGCACTCCACTGAGCAAGAGCTCTTCTCTGCTGTTTTCACGAGCTAATGGAAATTTACTATTTCCCACTTATGAAGTCATAATTACGAGCACGTTGCATTCTTTTCTGTTAAAAATGAATGTGAATGTGAATGTTGATGCTTAGTCTAAATAATTTTATCGGGAATGTTCATTTGAGTCCTGCTGCAGGCCCACCCCAAATGCCCTCATTGGTTGCGACACGGGATGACGCTCGTCCCAAGCCAGTACTGATCAACATCCCACCCCTCCTGTGGCCCATGGTTTTCTATATGTGGATTCTGAGCCAGTGAGCAACACGCTCTCAAAATAATAATAATAATAATAATAATAATAATAATAATAATAATAACAACAATAATAACTGTGTTAATGTAAAATAAAATAATTTTTGGTGTTAATTAATTAATATGTTAATGCTATCATAACATGCTAACTTTATCCATAATATATTTATTTTTGCTTGAAATAAGGTTTTTGCATTGCTATATTTTTAAATGAATACAATTTTTATGAAAATGTATTAATCAAATATAAAAATAGCATAAGCATCTAATAGATACAATACCATTGTGAAAAATAATTCAGATCTAATAGATACAATAATTGATAGTTAGCGTTACGATTTACTTTTTTTTTTTCGGCCGAACGAGCCGATATAGGCAACAACGCAATTTAAAGCAATGGTTTTAAAAAAAAAAACTATAATAGCAATTCTAATAAAGTCATTATCGAATCATGCAGTCGATTAGCGACTTTTTTCACTCAAGTGAGGTGACGAAACAAATCGTGTAATGTTTATCTAACGCTCCACACTTGAGACTTTTTTTTAAGTCTATATGGGTGAGACACATGCAAAAACATCGTTTTTTTACTGGTCAATTTTGAGATTTGGGGCTGTTTGTCTTCAGTAACATGTCTTCTTTCAGACTTGTGGTGAAAAAAAGTCCAAAATACACATATAGGTCTTTATTTTTCTACACCTTTAGTCTATTTGCGTCTGTAGATTCCTAATAAATTCAGTTGGCGTTGTAAAATCACCATGGAGCTCCGCGATTGCTGTCTGCACCCTGGAAAGCTCTCTCTCTAGCTCTCTCTCCCTCCCTTCTCAGAAGTTATTGACAAAACGTCATTTGATGACACCCAGAAACATTCTCAAAAAAATCATACATAATTATTTAATGCATGATTAAATAGCAAAATAAATAACTAATACTAAAATAACACTGGACTTATTAAGCTATTCTAAACTGTTTTATAGGATCCACATATTTTACATGTTAAATTAAAGCTACCTTTTTGAACAAGTAGCTTTCTAACAAAGTATGGATATATGATCTTTTTAAATCAATATGCTCAAGATTAATTAGCCTTGACATAAGTTGATTTTGTTTATTCATCAATGCAAATTTACTGCAACTGCTGCTATGCAAATTGAATGGGATGTGGATAATAAACAAAAACATATAATGAAATTATATTGAATTTATATCAGTTATATTAATTAATTAATTGTGTATTTATTTCTATGAATTATTAATGTTATTCTGCATTTATATAAATAATGCTATTATATATATATTATATAAGGCTATTATAAATAAATTATATTATTATTATTTGTGAGTTGTACACTATTCATACACTGTATTATTTTATTTATTACAGTTTTTCTTTCACTTTTGTAAAGTGAAAAGGTAATACAAATTGTATTTGATTTTTTTTTTTAATTTTATTTAGAGCAGTGAATAACTGCTATTAAAATATAATAGGGTATCACTGTTTATTACTGATTTTAAAGGTTACTGAACTCTTGAAATGATTTGGATATACAGTTCAAACAACACAAGATTGGCCCCTCTGTATTAATCCTGGCCCCTCTTGTGCCCCCCAGTTGAAAAAATCCTAGAATCGCCCCTGTTTGGACTTAAGGTTTTTAAACATTCTAAAGTAAACTTTCAAATGAAATGTTATGTATGTTCCTTGAGAACAACCTCATTATATATATATATATATATATATATATATATATATATATATATATATATATATATATATATGAGTAACAATGACGTGCTAATCCAATTACAGAGAATACAAACCATATATTTTTTTCTAAGCATTTCTAACTGCAATGAGCCTCCAAATCTTATATATTTATAAAGGCTTATAATTTATGGGGCTTTAAAATAATATTTTATAAGGTACTGTATCTCTTGTATTACATGTCTCTGGTTCAATAAATATATCACTGTTTCAGAAACAGCGTGTCTGTCAGATGACTTGATCCAGTTGTCAGCAGATATACATGGGACACTGAGGTAGCTGAAATACAAAGAGCAGGTTTACTGAACACAGAACGAGGGGAATCCAGGTAAGAGTGCAGGGAATGGGAAAGTATCTTGGATCTTAAATGAGCAATAGCGTCCTATTCCTTTCCAGGTAATTCAAGGGGGCGTTGGAGCGGGGAAACGGTGGAGAACAAGTAGCAGATCATTGGGGCAACTGGCAGGTAAGTCAATCATACAATATTTGAGAGCAGACAGTGAGTGTGTGGGAGGAGTGCAAGGATATGGTGCTGCTGATGAGTGCTGACAGGCGGCGGTGCTCAGTAATCAGGTGATTGGGATCTGGTGAGTGTAGCTGGTGGAGACTGAGGTGATACCCTAACACCAGGTGATTTAGTCCCATGTTTTGTTTGCAGCTGGCAGTCCCATCTCGTATTTCTTTCTGCTTCTGTATGAAAACAAGCAGCCCTATATAAACTGATGAGTTATTGATCGCTAAGCAAGCATCCAGGAAATTATAAAGGGTGAAAAAGCTGAATCAGTAAGCAGTGCTTAACTGGTCTGGTCCCAGCTGACATCAGAAAATGGTGTGTATTGTGCAAACAGAGATATTACCACATTGCCATGACTCCACACGTGACCAATATGGGCTCGAATCATGCTGCAGTCATAATACATGTGTACATTTGTCATCTTTCTTCTAAACTGACAAATATTAACAAATGCTTTTAGTGGATTATGTTTGCCTGTAGTGTATCGCGAACTGTTTTGCTATGTAACCCAGACAATTTATTATGCAAAAAAATTTATTAAATGAATAAATCAACCTGTTAGATTATTCTGACAATAGTCACGTTAACAATATGTGACCCTGTCTGTGAAATCCAGGCTAAAGTCTCAAAATCTAACTATGAGATAACAGGCATCAAAGTTTGATTTCAACCATTAATTTAGTTGATATAAAAAATATAAAGGTTACATTTTCACAGAAAGTTCTACATCTTTATGAAGGATGATTTTATCTTGAAAAAATATATACCGTATTTCGGACTATAAGTCGCACCTGAGTATAAGTCGCATCAGTCCAAGTCATGATGAGGAGAAAAACATATATAAGTCGCACTGGACTACAAGTCACATTTATTTTGAACCAAGAACCAATAGAAAACATTACCGTCTCCAGCCGCGAGAGGGCGATCTATGTTTTCAGTGTAGACTACAGGAGCACTGAGCAGCATAGAGCGCCCTCTCGCTGCTGGAGACGGTAATGTTTTCTATTAGTTCTTTTCTCTTGGTTCATGTCAAATTGATTTTGATAAATAAGTCACACCTGACTATAAGTCGCAGGACCGGCCAAACTATGAAAAAAAGTGTGACTTATAGTCCGGAAAATACGGTATATATTAACTGGGTTTCACAGGAATGATCACATATGCATATTAACATGAATTTAGTGTGATAAAATTAAAAGTAGCTTATTAACTTTTTTTTTTTGTGTAAAGTTACAGTTAATTTTGAAGACAACATAACACTTATAAAGAATTTATTAACAGCATGCATCCAATTTACAGTTAATAGTTTACACAGTTTATAGCCTACATTCTTCATGGATGGACGCTACTGTGTTTTGGGTAAAAATTGCATTAATGCAAAAAATACATCGGATCCAATATAGTTAATACAGTAAAGTTTTATGAGTTTCAGTCTCTCTGCATCGAATTGTGCTTTGTTTGTAAATGAATTTATGGTAAAATGAAGTGAACAAAGGACCAAGATCTTGATGACATTGGCTGGATCATCATTAAATTAAATTATAGTTAATAAAAATTAAGTTTATTGTTTGGTGTCTGCCTAGACCTGCGGTTTGCTGTTCTTAAACTTTACTAGTAGTGCGAGAATCGTTGGGTGGGGCTAAACAGGCAGGGATGTAGAAGCAGGCGTTGATCTTTTTCTGGTCACGTGGTGTTTAGCCACACTATTACATCATAAAGTGGCAAATTCCCTAACCTTTCAGTTTGGCTGATTGGCTTCAATGTAAGCTATTTTTATACTAACGAGAAAGTTTTGAGTTCTGAAACTTACATAATGTTTTAAAGCACCTGTTTTTATGACCTCTTATATATGAAAATATCAAGGGAATTTAGATTTTTCAGTTCATATTCAGTTCAACTTTCTGAAATCAACATTAAGCAACAAATTCTGTCAAGTTTGTTTGAAGGGACAGTTCAACCCAAAGTGAAAATTTGTCATAGTTTTTTCACCAACGCAAAAATGTCACTTACAAAACAAACAAACCCATTTTCACTTTTATGATATCATTATGAGCTATTTGAAGCTTAAAAGTTTTGTTGGAATGGACTACTTTCTGTAGAGAGAGACAAATGTTCTCTCAGGTTTCACTAAAAATATCTTCATTTGGGTTTTGAAGTTGAATAAAAGTTTTATGGGTTTGCAATGCCATGATGGTGCACTAATGGTATGCTATTGGATATACAGCAATTATAATTCAGAAGTAGGAGTCCCATTTCGATACTTACAATATATGGTTATATTTTGGTTTCAATGTAAATGGCAATAGCTACAATGAAACTATATTGGAGTGAATGATGACAAAAGGAAGTGGTGTTTTGTTTAATGCAGTCTTCCAAATATGTTAAGAGATAAAGGAAAGTTTCCTTTAACTGCAGACCTGGAGAGATCCCAATGTCAATATTTTCCTGGATATCTCACAAACAAGATCTGCAAACTTTTACTTCCACCACCCAGGACTCCTGCCCAAACAGATAGTTATCCTTCCCGCACTTGAAATTCATAATCTCTACTTTACTGCTCTTTTCACATCATTAAAAGAGAAAGCTATAATTATAAATTTCCAAACAGGCAAGGAATGACACAAAAGACACTGTCAAACATTTCTGGGCTTTGGATTTTATCCAGCAATAAAGCTTTCCCTGAATGTTGAATTATATTTTTATACCCAATGCACTGTCCTGCAATTTAGTCATAATTAATATAACTAAGGGTATAATTCCCATCTTCTGTGTATCTTTTCTGGTGATGACAGTGCGTTTTGTCTACACTGATGACTACTAAAAGCAACATCCTGTTTCTTGTTGTGGTAACAATGCCAACAAAGATTGTGTTTACGAGCATGGGAGGTTAAAAAGGGCTCTCAGCCAAGTTGTCTTATTAGTGTAGACCTTTCTTCTTGAAGTCTTATCTGGGGACTTGAGTCCCAGCTTCAAAATGATACAGCAGAATTCTGTCTTTGGTTTTAGGCTAAAGCAAAGGAACAAAATGTGAACAGCAGCAATTGCTCCAGGGCATCCCAGCATGACAGAGGAGAGAAAGCCATTTTTATAACATAATTAATGTATAGATGCATGCTTTGAACTGCATGCTTTAAGCTTAAACCATTATGATTCATTCTTCAACCTCAGTTTCTAAGAGTCATCCAATTCCCACAACAGACACAAAGAGAAATGGTCTCTTAAACAGTACTTGTGCTTTTGAATAATTGTATTCATTTTCATTCACCACAGCAAGTTGTGACAACAAACCAGCCCACTCTTGGTCTTTTTTTTTTTCAGTGCGTCGACTCTCGCAATGCTGTAATTAGCTCGAAATGGAGCCAGGAAGTCCATTTACAGCATATGGGAAATAATTGGTGGTGGTTATATTCCCTTGGGATCCTGTCTTTGATTATTCAGGGGGAAGATGAGCTCACTAAATGAAGTGCCAAGGAGCACAAGACTCAAATCACCTGGCTGCTTCAGTATGGCACCTCTTATTCTTCTCCCTGACAGAAAAATCTATGGCTGGTCACCACAAAACGATGTAATTTACGTCTCTTTTCAGACCAGGGAGCCCGATGCAGAGTCTCTATAATTGGCTTACTTTCCAAGTGTCATACATTGAGGGTGTGGAGAGAACATTGACTGGAGAGTTTATCTGACTTAGAGATACATTGTTAGCAAACCCTGAATCGTTGCTGTGGGATTCTATTTCTGCATTAAAAATAGGTGGAAATATCTATCTATCTATCTATCTATCTATCTATCTATAATTTACTGTATAATATATAATACTACAGCAACACTGACATTTTTAAACACAATTTTGGATTTTCTTAGAATTTTAAGCTTATATAAGTTTGTACACAGTATATCAAGTCACAGTTAGATGGTTATTAGCTCAAAACAACTAATACAGTATAATATGTAAATGTATAGACATGGAAAACTATATTTAAAAAGTTTCAAAGAAAGATGCCGACCAACAATTTCTTTGATCAAAAACAAAAAGAAGAAAAAAAGAAAATGTAATAAATGAATCATTTAATTGGTCCCACTTTATATTAGGTGGCCTTAACTACTATGTACTTACATAAAAAATAAGTACAATGTACTTATTGTGTTCATATTGTATTGTAAAACACTTTTGCTGCTATTGAGGTGGGATAGGGGTAAGGTTAGGGAGAGGGTTGGAGGTATGGGTAAGTTTAAGGGTGTGTTAAGGTGTAAAGTTTTCGGTCAACAGTGTAATTATAAATGTAATTACAGATATTAAATACAGATGTAATTACATGTAGTTTTTAAAAAAATATAAGTACAATGTAAAAACATGTATGTACACAATAAGTACATTGTACTAAATTATTAATTAAAATGTAAGTACATAGTAGTTAAGGCCCTTAATATAAAGTGGGTCCTTATTTTAATAAAAAAAAAAAAAAAAAAAAAAAAAAAAAAAAAAAGAATAATTGAAAAATACTGTTTTCACATATACTGCAAAATGTAATGTGCAGTATTCCGGTGATCCAAAAATGAATTTTCAGCATCATTGCGCCAGTCTTTAGAAATAATTCTAATGTGCTGATTTGGTGCTATTATTATTTCTTATTATTTCTTATACTTTTTATTATTCTTTATGAAAAACGTTCATAATTTTGTGGAATCCATTTTTTTATTTTTTTTTATTTTATTTTTTTTTAATTTATATTTTTCAGTAAATTTATTTATATTAATGTGAGTCACTTTTGGACAATTGAACAAGTTGCTGATTAAAAGTATCAGTTTCTTCAAATATTATTTGTATTTTTTAAATGCGTTTTCTTTAATGCCTTGTCATTTTGCTACAATCCATATGCAAGTTAATGAGGCTATGCTCACAAAATCTTCAGATGATTGTGTCAACAAAATGTTTTTTGGTTTGTTTGTTTTATTATGGTCAAGGGCAGAAAAATCATTTTTCCTTTATGCCTTTGTACATATTAATCTTGCCATGATGATAGTTTTTACTTTCCCAAGTGTTTTTGTGATTTCAAGAGAATGTATTATTGTAATTTATTCTTCACAACCCAGAAGAATGGCAAAAAGCTGAAATATAGCTGTTCAGAGTCAGACAAAATGAGAATTTTTGGATAGGTGCAAACCCCTCTGTAAGAGTCCTATTTTCTGTATTTTACTTTTTTATAATTTAAATTACTGTGTTTTTTTTATTATTATCATTATATATATATATATATATATATATATATATATATATATATATATATATATATATATTAATCTAGATTAATCTCACTGTGATCTTGAAATTAATCTCCGGGATATTGGTTTGTTTGAACTCAGAGGGAGTGTCAGCCACATTAAAAAAGTTAACAGCTTAAGTCATTTGTGGATTAATGCGTATTAGAGATGCGAACTGTTTAAAACTATTCAGTTCGATTTGGTGAACTGAATGATTCGTTCGCGAACCGGAAATCCAGACTGCTTTGTTTTTAACTCTCTCACACAACAGACACGGAAGAGAAGACAATGCTGAATAAAGTCGTTGTTTTTGCTATTTTTGGACCAAAATTTATTTTCGATGCTTCAAAATATTCCAACGGACCCTCTGATGTCACATGGACTACTTTGATGATGTTTTTCGTACCTTTCTGGACATGGACAGTAGACCGTTCACACAGCTTCAATGGAGGGACTGAGAGCTCTCGGACTAAATCTAAAATATCTTAAACTGTGTTCCGAAGATAAAAGGAGGTCTCACGGGTTTGGAACAACATGAGGGTAGGTTATTAATTACATAATTTTGCTGTCTGGGTGAACTAACCCTTTAAGGATGAATATGCTGGACTTATGCATCTAAGTAAGAAAAGGACAAAATGTACCTGGTATAATGATGAAATGTAACATACAAATCTACTGTAATGGCATTGAATTGCTGGCACAGAATCCCTGCCAGTGTAAAGCAGCAGGAACATATTAAAAATCAACAAGATATTCTGCTGACTCCCATGATGCCCAGCTAAAGTGGCACCGCATTTAGTTCAGAATGAAAAGGTATGAGTAATGCCAATTTTCAAATTACACTACTAAAGTAAAGGATCTGGGAATATTATTTAATGCATCTACTAAATGAAAACGATGTTAAAATTGCACATTAATCAAATTGCCTGCATTGAGTAATGAGGTCCTATCTTTGTGAGGAGAAAAGGCATTTGAAATATTATTTAAAATGCCATCTTTTGATGTGAGATGCGCATGTTTTATTTCTTTAACCATTCATGTGATGTTACACATAATCCCTCTCCCATGAGGTAACGCTGCTTTTTAAATGCCATTGTGTTTTTTTATTTATAATGACATCAATTCAATGATGAAAATGGTAATACATCAAGTAGTGGAAACTCAGAAACTCAAAATACTATATTTTGACGAAGAATTTCTGCATTAGATTTAGATTTAGAATTAATGCATTAGAGATTAAAGAGCAGGAATAGAAAATCTCTGTCATTTTTACTTCAGATTGCTAGAATCCTTCCCATTCTTAAGGTCCTCAAATGACTTTATGATGCCTTCAAATGCCTCAAAATCATTTTCATTTGGCTGCATAACCTTAATTCCTTCATATTTATTGCAGGATGTTTTATTTGTTGCCCCAACTGTTTCCCACCACAGACTTAAGCATCAAGAGATAATTACTGTAAATTGTGCTCATCAATGTACCAGTGCATTAGTGTGACAATAATCTGCCCCATGCAATCATCCCTGCTCTGACTGCTGTGTGAACAGTGGCCATAGCTAATGTGAAATTCAACAGAGCCTTAAAATAGCGCTATTCTCTGAAGTAATATGAGATCTTGCTCTCCTGGAAGTGTGAGACCATTTAATGAGAATTTTCTCTTTCCATGTAAATATTGCTGCATATCTTACAGTGGCATTAAGGTGGGCATGATAACACACACAGGACATTATATATGTAGTCAAATATATGGAGAATGTGCACTCCTTGAAGAGATTTACTGCATACTTAGAAGCTGGCATGAATATACCAGTAAATCCAAATAAAGTACAAATGCATAAATATTAAAGCATTTAATGCATGACATATTTATGTATATGTGTGTGTGAGTGTATATATAAATTTTTTTTAATATTGTATAATATATGTATATACAGTATTTATAGTAATATAAAATTTGTATAAATGTATTTCACCGTATACAGAGGTAATTTTATTATAATTTAAAATGAATAAAAATATTCTAATGTTACAAATAGTATAGTAAGTTTAATTTTTTTTAGCAATTTATTTTTTAAGTGTCACATGATTTTTCAAAAAACATTCTAATATGCTGATTTGCTGTTGAAGAAACATTTCTTATTATTATCAAAGTTAAAAACAGAATAATATTGCATAATATTTTGGTGGAAATTGTGATACACTATTCAAAAGTTTGGGTCAGCAAGATATGTTATTATATTATTTTTATAATGTTTAAATAATAATAAACACCATTACTAATAACTGAACTCCAATAATTATTGCACATACTAGAATGATTTCTGAAGGATCATGTGATACTGAAGACTGGGGTAATTGCTGCTGAAAATGCAGCTTTACATCACTAGAATAAAGTACACTTTAAAATATACACTCCAATAGTTATTAATTTCACAGTATTACTACTTTTACTGTATTTTTTTTTAAAACTATTCAATCAGAGAGATAAAAAAATATGAAAAGCCAATATAATAGTTTAAATCTGTTAAAAGAGATCGAAAATAAATTAGTCAAAAACGTCCTTACTCTCTGAGAGAAAATTCGATTCCGAATGCTAGCACCAACAATATAAAAATAAAATAAATAAATAAAATTAACACAACATAACTTAACATAAAATGGGAATATGAAAAAATAAGTAAATACATTTAGTTAGAACAACTCTGAGGACTTTTTTGCATATGTGCTTTACCTGGTTTTTCACTAAACTCATAAAGACGGTGTCACGGTTTAAGCAGAATCTGTTCAGTTTGGGTGGTGAAAAGAAGGTTATTTCATATTGCAAAATAATACATTCATAATAACTAAGTGGGGTGTTGTGTGTAAATCTGGTCTAGTTTACCAATGTGTTCAGAATCTGATAAAAAAAATACATTCATTTCTCAAGCACAAGAAGATATAGGACAGCCAGGAAGGGCCAATTCAAGAATTACTGGAGCGTGATCCGAGACAATTATACTATCATAAGAGGCAGACTTTACTAGAGGAAATATATATATATATATATATATATATATATATATATATATATATTAAATCAATACATGTATTTGCATGATGAGCTGAAGGAAAAAAAGGAAAATACTCTCGGAGTGGGACTAAAAATACGCCATTCATCTGATACTCCATACAGCTCCAAAGATAAATGAATTGTTTTAGATTATTAGGATAGAAGAGCTGATCTGGGTGATGACCTATCTATAACAGTGTTTAAAACACAACAAAGTCACCATAATCAGCTGGCAAAGATTCAAGTCTTGGAGTTTTGAGAAAAGTTTAATAAAAAAGTCTGGATCATCCCAGTTAGGTGCGCAGATGCTTGCCAAGGTGACTTTATTATTATAAAGGGTGCCTGAGACGATCAAAAACCTACCATCGGGGTCTGAAATAATGTTGGAAGGGTTGAATGGAGTATTCTTATTGTGTATTCTTATTGATTAAGATGGCAGTAGCACTTGCCTTCCAATTAAATCCTGAATGCAAAACCTGTCCCACCGATAATCGCAACATTTTTTAGATTTTTAGGTGAGTTTCCTTAAAAAAAAAAAAAAAAAAAAACTTGGCCTTTAGATGAGTAAAAAACATTTAAACTTTTCACTTTATTATTTAAGCCATTGACATTTCAACTAATTATTTTAACCCTGACCCTTCTGACTTGATATAGGCCTACATTAGACATTGCTAATAAACAAGGACTTAATAGAGTTAGAACATAAGTCAAGAGGTTTTAGAAAGAGATATTTAAGTGGAATGTCAGGCGCTTTCTAAACTCGTTTTTGATTTAAATAATTTGTCAATCAAGCCTTGTTCAAAGCAGTTTTGATAGTAGCACAGCAGTGAAAAATTCCATCGCTGCCTGTGGAGTTTAAAATACATGTCGCTGCCTCTGGAAGTCAACGTGTAGTCTGCCAGGATCCAACATTCCATAGGTGACGCCAGTGCTGCAAGGTGAAGCTTTCACGTCTTTAAACCCATCTCTGTGCCTCTGTCATCTATGTCTGGGAAGATGCAAATCACCACACCGTTGAATTCTAGAGAGTTATTTGGTTTGGTAATGGTGGAGCCGGACAAGCATATGCCTAGGATTGCAATGAGCGCAATCGATTTCCAGAGGCCTCTCTATCCCAATTCGGTAAAGAACAAAATCATGAAAGTAACCAGACTTTGTCCCTCCAGTCCCTCCTAGTATTCTAACGATCCTTAGATTTTGCCTCCGCAAACAGTTCTCCAAATCATCCAACTCGAGTTTTAGGCTGCTGTTCTCTGCTTTCAGCGCATTGCGCAACATCTCAACTGCTGTCAAATGGCCATGCGAGTCATTAAGTGGCATTTCAATGTACACAGCTCATTCGCATTTTCAGCCAACATTTCTGTGATTTCGGCCCAATATTTTTTTTTTACATTTCTCATTTGGAGATATGTTACAGAGTGACTTACTTCATGAAAATATAACAAAAATAGCTAAAACTGCTGAAAAAAAAGATGAATGTTCATGGAGCGACTTCCACCTACTTGGAGGCATACCGGGAGTCTTCATTTGATTGGTAGAGTATATGTTATGTTTATGCATTTGTGCTTCATTTGGATTTGTGTACATTCATGCCAGTGCCCGTGATTGCAGTGGTCCTCTCCAAGGAGCGCACTCTGCGTTTGAGGGGAATGTATTAATAACTATGAAAATCACTTTACCCTTCATGAGCACAGAATTACATGCAGAAACAATCCTCCATCTAGTCACAGTCGATTTACGATGCATCTCTGAGGAAATCAAATCGCATCCGGATGTTGACACTCACTTTCTGCATTAATTGCAGGCATTAATAAAGAGAATCACAGGCGAATGCGCGTGCATGCGTTGTGCGGTAATTAAAGAGCAGGTCCCAGTCTTCTGTTGTTCACTCTGCGGAGTTCAACGAATAACCTCGTCTTCTGTAGAAAACATGATGGATGAAATATTGCATGAGGATTGCTCAGCTCATTCTAATATGAATAAACGAGGACCTCGGTGTGCCCTCTGCCATATTCCACTATTGCTCCCTGTGGCTGCACACTTGTCCACCAACCGCTGCCAGTCAGATTAATCGTTGGCAACATGGTCGCCTACACACAACTGGCAAAGTGGGTGGGCGACAGGTGTCATTTATAATGTATGGCTTCACCTGAGGGGGCGGCATGATTTCCAATTACACCTCACACCTCAGGGGCCTCACTGTGTAATTATGCAGGAGAGGAAACTGGTACAGAAACTTAGGTAGATAAAACTTAGGTCAACTTAAACTGTATTTGAAACAGAGTTGCTGTCAATTATTGTAATATGTGCTGAAAATATTAAAGTCAGTATGAGCAAGCTAATGTAAATCATCAATTAATTCTAAATAAAAAGTTGATAAAACAGTGTTTTTTTATAGTAAGAGCAGCTAATAGAAACACGGTTAATGAAGCATGTGCTAAATGAACACATCCAGATTTTAAAGACCAAACTGTTTCAGTGCAAATTAAAGAGACAGACCCAAACTTGGTAATGGTGGAGACGGACAAGCATATTTTAACGAAATATAAAGCATCAACAGGTGTTGACATATCCCAACAGCAGAGCAGTAATGACTTTATGAACTGCTTTACTTCCAAGATCGATACTATTAGAGACCAAATTGTAACCATGCAGCCCTCAGTTACAGTATCAAATCAGTCTGTGCACTATAGATCCCCTAAGGAACAGTTCCCTCATTCTCTACTATAGTGAAAGTGAAAGTCATGACATTTGCTAAGTTTGGTAACCCATACTCAGAATTGGTGCTCTGCATTTAACCCATCCAAGTGCACACACACAGCAGTGAGTAGTGAACACACCGTGAACACACACCAGGAGCACTGGGCAGCTATATCCAGCATCAGGGGAGCAACTCAAGGGCACTTTAGACATGGGTACTGAGGGTGGAAGAGAGTGCTGTTCATTCATGGAAGTCCATTAGCAATACTTATCTGAGAGCCATCAATTCTTTGCAGTGAATGATGAGGCATCATATCGGTCACAAGTGCAGTATGGAGTACCTCTAGTCTAAGTACTGGGGCCATTACTTTTCACGCTTTACATGTTACCCTTGGGAGATATCATCAGACAGTACGGTGTTAACTTTCACTGTTATGTTGATGATACTCAGCTCTATATTTATTCAAAGTCCGGAGAAACATATCAATTTGAAAAATTAACAGAATGCATAGTCGAAAAACCTGGATGAGGAGTAATTTTTTATTGCTAAATTCTGAAAAAATAGAGGTGTTAATTATAGGACCTACAAACTCTGAAACCTAGAACCACCTAGAACACTGTCTTAAGACTTGATGACTGCTCTGTCAGTTCTCCGCCATCAGTTAGGAACCTAGGTGTGCTATTTGATAGCAATCTTTCATTTGAAAGCCATATTTCTAGCATAAAACTGCATTTTTCCATCTCAAAAAATATATCTAAATTACGACCTATGCTCTCAGTGTCAAATGTAGAAATGTTAATTCATGCAATCATGACCTCAAGGTTAGATTATTGCAATGCTGTATTGGGTGGTTGTTCTACACACTTAATAAACAAACTCCAGCTAGTCCATGGCATCTACGCTAATATAAGTCTGTTTCTCTCTTATTCGGAGGTCACTATAGCCACCAGATCGTCTGCATCCAAATGAAGACCTTTACAGCCCTGAATGTCAGCGGAGCCCAGGACAACTAGATGAGCTCCAAAGACAGATCCACAGACAAAACCTTATCTCCTAGACAGACAATCAGGGCAAAACCACAGGAAACAGATGATGATGCTTAGTTGAGGACATTTAATTTCCAGAGATTTCATTGGCTTGATTGCACAGATACTATTTAAACTGAACTGATGATAACATGCTGGATGATAACATCATTGAATTAAATTGCCTTTTTGCTTTATTGACACACTATTTTCCTTTTTCATGCTGTTCAGTTGCTTTGTTACAATCTGTATTAAGGCGATTTGACTTGACTACTAAACTAAGTTTGGTCACACTTTATAATAAATTTCATTAATAAATCATTAACAGACATTATATAAGGAGTCAGTGGTGTACAGGGGTCAATTTGATTACTGTAAGGGAATACAGTTAAATCTGTATATTATATTGGTTTGATAAATTAACAAATATTTTTGTTAAGCATAAATTTATTTGTTTTCCCCTCTTCATGTATGATTCAAGTAATATCCTGTTTAATGATATACTGAAGAGTAGTATAGTATTATAACCAGCCACCCTTTACACAAACCTTGTTAAAGTAGCTAAAAGTCCAGTGCCTATAAAGATACTAAATGATTATTCAAATGTATTGCAAATAAAAAGTTTATCAAATAATTAATAGTTTCCTCTATACATTGGCTACTGCAAAAACACAAACAAATGATTAATAAATGATAAGTTATCGTGTGAACTGGGTAAATGCAGGTCTTTTGGGATACTTTTTGCCATTAGGAGGCTGCTCATAAAAATACACATGATTAATAAAGGTTTATAAACATTTGGAAATGATGAACAGTATCCACTTTAGATTGGGTACTGCAAAAAACATTAACAAATAATTAATAAATGATTAGTAAAGATGTGTGAATAGAGGTCTACACAAAAAACAGAGATCATATGAGCTAAAAGTTTACTGATATTTGTAATTACATAAAACAAACATATGTGAATCATTATGTAATGTTAAGTAAGTTCATTGGTAAACATGAACGAGAACATTATTTTGAATTTCTAGCTATGTGACTATATTAACTAATGATCTGTTAAGCTTCATATAATTTTTGTTAATGATTTATAAATAAAAGTTA
The DNA here is from genome assembly GCF_023724105.1 of Carassius gibelio. NCBI lineage: Eukaryota > Metazoa > Chordata > Actinopteri > Cypriniformes > Cyprinidae > Carassius > Carassius gibelio. The sequence goes on from NC_068397.1 coordinate 6,574,589, forward strand.
TTATAGTGTTAACACTTATATTATAAGTGTTACCGTAAGTTCTCTTTAACGTCTTATTTCACTTAAACTATCAAATGCACACAAGGTAAAGTTAAAAACAGACAAATTTACAAAAACACAATCTGTTATGTCTTTAAAGGTAAACAGCAGGAAAATAAATCAACTGTTTAAATTGGATCTATGTATTGAGTGACAGCAGCATAATACCGCATAGTGCTATAGTGCTGTCTATGCTGTTAATTAATATGACCCAAACAATAAAATGATAACAGAAAACCACTCACTGCTCATGAACGAATAACTTCAAAAACTTCAACAAGGAGATGTTTTTCACTTGAATGCTGTTATTCAATGCTCTAGCGTGAAGATAAACATGGCGGATTGTGTGCCCCCTCAGATTTTTGAGCCAAGCGGATTTTGAATGCAGCTTCCAAAAGACAAAAAACAGCCACATTTTATATACATATATAAGCCAACCAGTGTGATTAGAACATTCAGTGTGCTCAAATCTGCATATTCGCTTTGGCTGGTGCACTGAAACAGACGCATCACGTCACATTTTACAGATTCTGCAAACAGCTTGTTCTGAGACACTGCTTATGATTTATGGAGATTAAAAAAAAATAATAATAATAATAAAAAAAGAAGAAGAAGCTGGTGGATTTTTATCATTATAGGGAGGTTGTGTACACACATTGCCAACACACATTTATGTTCAAACAACATGTAAAAGTGAATTTTGCATAATATGTGCCCTTTAATACTTTTTTCAGCAATGATGCAATACATTGATTACAAGTGAAAATAAGTACATTTATAATGATTCCAATGATTTATGTTTCAAATAAATGCTGTTCCTTTGAACTCTTGTTCATCCAAGAATCCTGAGGGGGAAAAAATTATTATTTCACAATATGCAATAGTTATGTCATCAGAGTCAGCTGGACCCTGTCTTTCTATCCACCAAATGAGTCCATAAACTGGTATTTGTGATCAATTTACAATAGCTAAACAAACAAAAATAAATAAATAATTTAAACAGATAATTGGGTTCACACCAGCTCCAAAACTCAAAAACACTTCATGTTCCATGGAAAAGGATCTCACCTAAATCCTTTTCACCATCCTTGGAACAGGAAGAGAAAGAGACAGATGTATTACAGATTAAAGGATTAGCGTCAGACCTGCCTCTAACTCCTAATTTGAAAGCCTTAAGCCTCCATCAGAGCCCAGAAGGGCTCATCCAAGGTGCTGATCTGGCTGATCCATGCTTGTTAAGAGAACTAGATCATGACAAAGCTACATCATAAAGCTAGGGAGATTTTGCCAGTGACCATATTACTGACATGCTTTTTCTGAGTACTAAAGATGATCGGTCTTTGCTGCCAGTGAACTCACAAAATTGACCAATATTAGAAAAACTGAATAGATGAAAGGCCATGGAAGTGCGGTGGGGACCACCAGTGTCATCCTCCTAGATTGCAACAGGGAACATGGAGAACTGCATGGACTCTGTTTAATTGTGCGGATAGACATTTTTTATTTTTTATTTTTTTATCACATACTGTACTTCCTGAACTTTTTTAATGAAAAGAACAAAAAAAACATAGTTTGAAAAGAACTTGTTGCTTCTTTCTGGTGCAGTTTCTCCTTGTGACTGCCTAGGTCAGTATGACAGTAGTCCAGTAATTGGTGTTACAGTACAGATGGATGCAGCTAAACCACAAGCTGCACAAGAAAGACCCACTTTCACCTGGTCTGTGGGTCCACGTGGCTCTTCGTTTTGTGGCCTAGAGGAAAATAACAGGTTGGATGTACTTTACATCTTGACTTCTGAAGTGGTCTAAATCTTATGTGTGAAATGAAGTCTGGTATGAACATAGCTGAGAACTTCAAACAACTTTCTTGTAATAATTAGTCAAGTCAAGTGAAGTCAAGTCAAGTTTGCTTTATTGTCAGTTCTTCCACATGTACAGTAAATACATACAGAGAATCGAAATTGCTTTACTCTCAGACCCTTGGTGCATACAGATAACACTAACAGTAGAGCCTAAAAATCTATATCAAATATGAAATATAAGATACAACTATACAATAAGGGCATGTAAAAAGACATATAATACAAATAAAAATAAAGTTAAATAAAGCAGCGCGAGGCACATGGCAGATAGAGTGTAAACCAGTGAAGTGAACAAACAGTGCAGATAAAAGATTTTTAGTGGCATATTCAGATTGATTAAAGTGACAAAGGGCTCAAGAGCAGTTATTTTATTTAAACTGACTGATGAGGTGATAGAATGACGTCAGATTAATGCTGAATGAAGTAGTGTGCAGACCAATGATGCACAAAGTGACTGGTGCATGCCATTGTATGTTAATTACAGTTGTGGACGAAATGTAGGTTACCTATTACAATTGTGTCTTATGTGCTCTGGCAAGAACTGATATGACTGAAGAAAGTTTTGAAGAAAGAAATGTCTACATAGTGAGTTGCGCTAACAACACACAGTTTTAGCTGAAACAGATGAATATGAACCTGATAATGTTTTATTACACTGGCGGTTGAACATATTGCAGCAGTTTAGAAATGAAATGCCTGGTGAGTGGCGGTTAAAGGGATAGTTCACGCAAAAATTTTCAATCAAAAAATGATGTCATTAACTGCTCACCCTCATGTTGTTCTAAACCCGTACAACCTCCATTTATCTTCAGAACATCATTTAAGATATTTTTGATGCATTCTGAGAGCTCTCTGACCCTCCCATAAATAGCAATGATGTTACCACAATCAGTACACAGAAATGTAGCAAGGAGATTGGTAAATTAGTCCATGTGACATCAGGAGTTCAACCATAATTTTACGAAGCTACAAGAATACTTTTTGTATGCAAAGAAAACAAAAATAATGACTTTATTCAACAATTCGTCTCCTCCACATCACCCAAGCGCCATTTTGGAGAAATCCACTGAACATAAAGAGCCTGTGCTTCTCTGTGTCTTATTTTATTTTAGTTATTTATTTATTGTTTTTGCATACAAAAAGTATTTTCATAGCTTCATAAATTATGGTTGAACCCCTGATGTCACATGGAATATTTTATTGATCTCCCTGCTACGCTTCTGGACGTTGATCGTGTTAATTACATTGCTGTGTTTGGGAGAGTCAGAGAATCATAATTTGTTTTCTGAAGATGAATGAAGAACTTGTGGGTTTGGAATGACATGAGGGTGAGTAATTAATGACAGAATTTTCAATTTTGGGTGATCTATCACTTTAAAGGTTAATGCTTCATTGTATTTGAAAAAAAAACACAGTACCACCAACGCAAAATGAGTGTTCACAACACTAATGTGAGGTAAAAAACCATGCCATTTTAGCTTGCTTTTACAAGTCGTTGACCTTTTAACGATTTGTATTTCATGGGACTTGTACCCAAGTGCTCTGCATTTTGAGTGCAACACTGTGTCAGATGAACTGCATGCAAGTTTAATATGTTAGAAAAGCCACAGATATGGTTGTGACAAATATTTATCATATAATTCCTAATTAAATTTAGGTAGGTTATTTGATTTTCCCTGCACACTATATTATACATATACCCAAACATTCACAAAGTAAGCCCATGTTTTATTTTTTTCAGCAGTTTGCACATTATATGGATATGCTTGCCAAAATATCCAGTGAGTCCTTTCCTCAGTATTCCTGCCAGGCTGACAGGCAGTTTTTGGAGGACATCCTCTGGTCATGAAATGCATGAATTTTAAACAGAGCAAAATACCAGACAACCTTTGCCTCAAGTGTTTAATTAACATATGGATAGGGTCTTTCACCTGCATGCTCGGCCCCACTGGGACATCGGCCCGATTCCTCTATATCTAGCCCACGGGTTATGACTATCTAGAGTGACTTCTCTTTCCACTGACATCTGACTCAGGACTCAATCAAGAGCCCCTGAGGACTCATTAGCAAGACAGAGCAAGAAGATTTCAACTTTCAATTTCTTGCCATCTCGGGCAGATGGACAGGCATCCTAGGCAGAAAAAGCATAAAATACTGATAATACATGGAGTGTCTTTAAATTCCCTTGATCCTAAAATCCTATCATTTTGAAAACATTATAAAGCCATAATTTACAGACAAAGCACTTTCAAATTGTTTACTTTTGGCTTGCCACGTAGATGGTTGTAGTCAGATCCAATACAATTGACTGCTTCATCATTCAAATGTGTCTAATCTACAAAACAATTTGCATTCCAATGTTCCTTACAAACATATAATCCTCTGAAATGATTTGGGACGTTGTTAAAATCAAACTCATCACTTGTTTCTGATGGTGGGATCCTTTTGAAGGTTATACAGACGCTAACATTAGATCATTAGATAGTACCAAAGCAAATGTTTCTTTTCTCTTCCATTTGTCCTGTTGTCAGGAGTAGATTAAACATGTGGAGTATGTCAACTGAGCTAGTGATTTTAATGGGTTTTGTTTGATTTTGATGTAACACAATGCTTGTGTCCAGTGTGACCAATAGTGTAATAATGTAAAACTATTTGTTGATATCTCGCTCTACAGGCAATAATATTTGAATTTGCCTTTGTGACATCACAAATTATCCAAAATAGCCATTTTGGGAGCTTGGTTAATAAATGCTGTTCTTGAACTGAGGAGGTCGTTTTAAAGGTACAGGTTGTAGGACCTGCCATGAGAGGGAGCACTGCCAAAACAATAACAATCGTGTGGTTTGATGATGCTAAGAAGGACCGTGGAATGATGGGATTTGTTGTCTTGTACCCAACCGCTGACGGCCATCAATCAGACAGAAAGATAAATCATGGATTTAACGGATGCAAAGATGCGATCATAGTGTGGATCAGCGCGGGTCTAGAGACGCGATGCTCTGTGTTTGGCGTGTATATCCCATAATACTAATCTTGTTGATTGTTATAATAGCATAAGTTTTTTGTAAAGATACGAATCAAAACAACTCACCTGTCGAGTAAAACACAAGCGAGATCGGCATCTCTTTCTAGTTGAAGATTGTCGCGAAGCTCTCTCCATCTAGAAAATACAACACCGATATTAATCCTCACTCTTTCTCTCCTCTTGTCCCAAACTCTTCTTGGTTTGTTTGGTTGGCCCATACGCTTACGTTTACAGGAGCTGTCCTTGTCGACAGAACCAGTGGCAGACGGTAAACAGTAATTATGTTCCATAAATAAGTAACACTATCCACCATAAAACGTGCAAGAAAAAGTAAATTAGGAATGCTTGAAGCATGATAGTGGTTTGCTGAACGCTAGACACTACTTCCGCATTTGTCCACGACACTGTTGTCAAGTGGTTTCTACATCAGTAAAGGCGGTAACAAAGGGTAACTAACGTCATTGACAGGCGACTGCACTGCCCCGTGTCACTGTTTAGAATGGGATTTTTTTCATAATTTACAAGTAGTTGAAAAACATATTGTTAGCAACCAGCTGATATTGTTAGTAACCAGATGGACAAAATATATAACACTAGCCTAGTGTTTTTTTATATATATATATATATATATATTACTGCAGATATATTACATATTGTACCTTTAAGCTATAAAATATGCAGGAAGGATTTTTTATTTTATTTTATTTTTTATTTTTTTTGAAATACTACAAAGACCTCACCTCTTGTATGGCAAAAGGAAGGATCAAGGGAAATTAATAATAATAATCCTTGGCAAAGGAATGAGAATGCAACTACACTTGATTTTATTCTCTATACATGCAACCAATTTTGCTCAATTTTACAGAGAATTCACTCCATGATGGCTCATTCTACAGATTGAAAAAATCAAGTATGATTACAGAACCGAACTGAAATTAAAATAAATAAATCAGGTTTGTAAAAACAAATATCTTTAGAAAATGATGATTTTTTTATTTACATACATTCACTTCTCACAGATAACCCTTCACCTTCCTTATTCAACCATCAAGTTTAAACAGAGTATAGTGTGTTATTCATCCTTATTTAATAAAGGGGGCCTAATGATGGTCACACAATGGAGGTCTATAATAGTTTTATGTTCTGACTTCTCAGTGACTTCTCAGTAATCATACTTGATTTTTTCGATCTGTAGAATGAGCCATCATGGAGTGAATTCTCTGTAAAATTGAGCAAAATTGGTTGCATGTATAGAGAATAAAATCAAGTTTAGTTGCATTCATATTCCTTTGCCAAGGATTATTATTATTAATTTCCCTTCATCCTTCCTTTTGCCATACAAGAGGTGAGGTCTTTGTAGCATTTAAAAAAAAAATCCTTCCTGCATATTTTATAGCTTAAAGGTACAATTTGTAATATATCTGCAGTAAAATATCAAAAAACCACTAGGCTAGTGTTATATATTTTGTCCATCTGGTTACTAACAATATCAGTGTCACACACCTGGACTCATTTTATGTGTTTTTGCCCGTGACCCAGTTTCTGTCTTTCCGTGTTTGATTAGTTCCCAGGTGTGTCCATTATCTTCCTCATGTGTTCCATGTCCCTGTTAATTTAATGATTCCATCCACCTGTGTTTCCCCAATTATCTGTTGTTCATAAGCCGTGTCCCTTCAGTTCTGTTTTGTCGGGTCTTCTCACTTGCAGCTCATTTGCCACTTGCTACTTACGTGTGTCTACCTCTGTGCTCCATGTTGGATATCCCCTGTGTTGGATATATTAAAAGCCTTATTCTGTTTATCCTCGACTCCGTATTCCTTCAGGCAGCGTAAAACCGTGACAGAAGACCCGACCAGAAAAAGAAAATAGAAAACTGCGTGTTTTTTCCCTCTGTTTTGTTTTTGTGTTTTCAAAGTCTTTTTGTTTCATAGTGTTCTATGGATCCCCTCTATCGTCCCGAATTCCTCATCCTTCTGCTGAAGCAGGAAGGACGTTCTCTCGAGGACCATACCAGACAGTTTATTCTATTAGCTTATGCCACCAGCTACCCGGACAACGCGCTCTGCACCTTCTACAACACCAGCCTGAACTCCAAATGCAGAGCGTTGTCGTCCGAAGATGGTCCTCGAGAGGATTTCGCCGCATTCGTGGAGTGGACTCTGGCGAGAAATGGCTCATCTTTCACCATCTGCCCCATAGAGGACCTCGCCAGCCCCACTCCCGACCCAGAGACCAGCCAGCCACCATCACGCCGCACGGAGCCAGAGCCCACCGCAGCCGCAGAGTCCGAGCCATCCACTGACAGGGAGCCGGATCTCGAGAGCGCGACTGACCAGGTGTGTGAGCCGGCAACACTGTGCATCGTGGGAGTCCTCGTGGAGATCGAGGGCGTGGAGGAAAGCCCTGCCCACACTCCTGCGACTGAGGGTGAGCTATATGCAGTCTCTGAAAGTCATATGGAGCAAGTTCTGGATCTGATGGACTGGTCTACGGAGGTAATCCCTAATATTCCTGTTTCCCCGCTGGTTCCGTCCAGCCCTGATTCCCCTGTATACCCTCTCAGTCTCCCACTCCTACCTCCTCCAGTCATTTCCTCTGCTCCATTTCCGCTGGTTCCGCCCAGCCCTGAGTTTTCTGTTTCTCCGCTGGTTCCGCCCAGCCCTGAGTTTTCTGTTTCTCCGCTGGTTCCGCCCAGCCCTGAGTTTTCTGTTTCTCCGCTGGTTCCGCCCAGCCCTGAGTTTCCTGTATCTCCGCTGGTTCTGCCCAGCCCTGAGTTTCCTGTATCTCCGCTGGTTCTGCCCAGCTCTGAATCTTCTGTTTCTCCGCTGGTTCCGCCCAGCCCTGAGTTTTCTGTTTCTCCGCTGGTTCCGCCCAGCCCTGAATTTTCTGTTTCTCCGCTGGTTCTGCCCAGCCCTGAGTTTCCTGTGTCTCCGCTGGTTCCGCCCAGCCCTGAGTTTCCTGTTTCTCCGCTGGTTCCGCCCAGCCCTGAGTTTTCTGTTTCTCCGCTGGTTCCGTCCAGCCCTGAGTTCCCTGTGTCTCCGCTGGTTCCGCCCAGCTCTGAATCTTCTGTGTCTCCGCTGGTTCCGCCCAGCTCTAAATCTTCTGTGTCTCCGCTGGTTCCGCCCAGCTCTGAATTTTCTGTGTCTCCGCTGGTTCCGCCCAGCTCTGAATCTTCTGTGTTTCCAGTATTCCCTCCCAGCCTCCCTCTCCCGCCTCCTCCCAAACCTGCTGGTCCCTCTACTCCTCTTTCGCTGGTTCCGTCCAGTCCTGATCCTCCTGTCCTTCCTCCCATCCTTCTCCTCTCTCCTCCTCCTAGACCAGCCAGTTCCTCGTCATCCCTGCTGGTGCCAGCCAGTCCCGCAGCTCACCCTCAGTCCGCGCCATCGGGGCGCGGTGGTTCGCCGCTGGACTGCCAGTCTCCAGCTCCGCCTTGGCGTGTTAAGGCCCTGTCTCCGCCTCCAGCCTCCGAGCCCTGGACTCCTCCTCGGTCCTTCGACCCAGCGGCTCCGCCTTGGCTCTTAGCTCCCTCGTCTCCACCGTGGCCTGTCATCCCACCTGCTCCACCGGGCTCCCTCGTCCCTCCGGCTCCACCTTGGTCAGTCGTCGACCATCCGCCGCCTCGGGACTCCACTCCTCTGGTTCCACCTCGTCACTCCATCCCTCCGGCTCTGTCAGGCTCCTCCTTCCCTCCGGTTCCACCTCCATCCTCGGTCGCTCCGGCTCCACATCGGTCTGCCAGGACCCTGCCTCCGCCTTGGTCGCCTGAGCCTTCTGCTCCACCTAGGCCCTCCGGAACCTCGACGTCCCCCTGGCTCTGCGGCTGTGCTGCTCCATCTTGGGCTCCTCACCCACCGGTGCAGTCTCCGCCTGTCGGCCCCCTGGTGTCGTCGACCCTTCCTTCACCATGGCTCCTCCCGCCGTCGACTCCACCTTGGATCTCCGTCCTGGCTGGTCTCTGGTGGACCATCTGGCTCCTCCTGCTCCTGTCTCCTCCCTGGCTCCTTCCTCCGTCGTCTCCTCCCTGGCTCCTCCTTCTGTGGTCCCTGTCTGCTGGCCCCCTCCTGGAAGTCCGTCCTCCACCGGAACCTCCTCCCAAGTTCCCACCTACGCCTCCCCCCGTTGTTTCTACGGTGCGAGGACGCACCTACCGGGAGGGGGGAGTACTGTCACACACCTGGACTCATTTTATGTGTTTTTGCCCGTGACCCAGTTTCTGTCTTTCCGTGTTTGATTAGTTCCCAGGTGTGTCCATTATCTTCCTCATGTGTTCCATGTCCCTGTTAATTTAATGATTCCATCCACCTGTGTTTCCCCAATTATCTGTTGTTCATAAGCCGTGTCCCTTCAGTTCTGTTTTGTCGGGTCTTCTCACTTGCAGCTCATTTGCCACTTGCTACTTACGTGTGTCTACCTCTGTGCTCCATGTTGGATATCCCCTGTGTTGGATATATTAAAAGCCTTTATTCTGTTTATCCTCGACTCCGTATTCCTTCAGGCAGCGTAAAACCGTGACAATCAGCTGGTTACCAACATTACTGCTATAAATACGTCTAAATTGTACGTTTCTATGTGCATGAAAACGTAAGTAAATGTACGTGTGGTAGAACCACATTTAACGTAACAATACACACGTATTCTCATGAGATCACGTTGAACAATATGTTTTCAACTACTTGTAAATTATGAAAAAATTCCCATTCTAACTAGTGACACGGGGCAGTGCAGTCACCTGAGAAAGGAAAAATGTGACCCCTTTAAGATAATTCAGTTCCATGTCATATTCCTTTTAGACAACCATTTTCTGAAATATATTATGTCTGTATGTCTCTCCTCAGTGTGTGTGTGTGTGTGTTTGTTTGCATTCTTTTTTCAGCACATGACAAATGTAAATGACCGTCCTTGGTCAAGTTCAACCTCTAATTATACACCCTTATCACAGTATGATGAATTTCAACTGATTCCTATCATTATATAGCATACATTTGGAACTCAGATACTATCAGCTGTAGGACTATCAGATACTACTCAATGTAAAACTGGCTGTATGATAATACATAAAACAGTATAACTCTTCCATGGTCGGTTTTAGTTTAATAATTAAGAACAGGTGAATTCAGAACATGTGACTATTAAAATGGCAGATATGTCAGATCAGAGGGAACATGCAAACATGTTTTCAAAATGTCAGCTTCAATGTCAGTTTCAAGTGAGCTCCTTCTGGTGTCAAATGCTTACTTTTTTCAGTCAAAAAATTTTTTAAAAACAAAGTGAGAAATTTTAACCTGAAAAGAAGCTGGTATGTGTACATGGAGACAGAAATCATTACACTAAATCCAAATCCAACATCACCCCACAGAGATACAAAAAAGCGATAATATTCTCTGTATGGCTGAGTATTATGCAGATCATTGCCAGTTTCGGTGAGTCATAAAGCTGATAGATATGAAATCACTGCCAGAATATCTGCTCTTTCAGTATGCGTGGCTCACTGAGAGATTTGTCCTGAGCTCCAACCGGAACAGGATGAAGTCAAGAAACTACAAATTACCGAATCAAGACTGCATCAAAATTTATTTTAGTATACAAATGAATCTTACAAACCTGTGGAGAATATGTGGCCAGAATTTCAAAATGAACTACGAAAGATTAAAGCATTTTGCAATGTGGCACGACGGTTTCTGATAATGAGTCTCCAGTCGAATGTATTCAGTTGTTCCCTGCCAGTGATGTGTTTCAGGAAACTGAACAAATCTGTTTCTCCTTACAACAGGAAGTTCAAAAAGGTTTGATTTCGGTATAGAATCTAACAAGGATTTGGTTCATTTTGGCCTAGCCTTTGTTACTCCAGGGTATCCATGTACTGAACTACCCCAATCAGAGAGATTGGAGGTTCAAAATTGAGTGCTAATGTGGTGCTAAGTTCTTGAACTAAACCTCAAGAAGAGTGTGCTCTCCTGCATTTGTGGATTCGATCCTTGCCACTATGGGCAGCATTAATTTAAGCCAAAATATTACTGACAGAGGCTGTTCCCTGTTGAAAAATCCAGCATATGCTGCAGGTATGTTTTGAAGCATAGTTGCTGGTTTAAGCTTGTCCTTAGCTGGTCATGTGCTAGTCCTAAAATGGTCCTGAGCAGAAGCTAGTTGCTTAGAACCAGCTTAAACCAACTCAAACCAGCAGCCATGCTTCAAAACACACCTAAACAGCAGCTGTTTTTTTCAACAGCGCTGGGTCTCATGGCAGCAGCAACCAAAGTGATTTCATTGGGTCTACTGCACATAAGGCCATTTCAATGCTCATTGATCTTCTCATTCTCTGAACAGCCACCAAGGCGGTTGTGTTTGCGCCACCTTTTCAGATAGGAACAGTTATTATGAGCAGTAACCAGACTGCTTTTCCTGAGGGCAGTTTAAATTCTTCAGAGGAGTCGACCCACTATCTCTGGTTCACCTTCATACCTCCAGCTCTGTTGGGGCTGGATGGAATGATGCAGATGTGGTAGAGGCTCTGTTTTCAAGGGATGGAATTTAGGAATCATCTTTTCTGTTGCATGGTTCGGGTCCTGTGTCTGCTGAGATGGGTGTTTCCATTTCTCTCACTTCATCCACTGACTCTGAGGATCCTGTTTTGGATTTGGAAGCTCATTTATCCAATTATCCCATTCCAAACGAGGATCCAGTGCTGTCCACATGTAGCTTTGAGGAGCTAAATGCAGTCACGCCTGACACAGTTACAGCCTCTACAACCGCTCATCGTACTTCGGACATCCTTCTCATCATTCCCTAGAATCACAGAGCAAGAAAGACTTCATCTATTATGTCCAGTCTGGGTTCCTAGGATCTAAGTCCACCTCTCAGGCCAGTAATGTAAATCTTGGTAATACTGTCACCAAGCAGCATCTTTCTCTCTGGATAACAGATGTTTGCAGATAACAGATGTGCACAGTATGGCTTTGCCTGTCTGTGTTAGGGCCTATTCTTCTTGGAGTGTAACACCTTCCAAGGCCAAGTATTTATGGTTGTGCCCTTTTAAGATGCTTGTGCTGTGGCAGATTGGTCCTCTCAGCACACATTAATTACAGTCTGGCCATATATTCGACCAGGGGCGATTCTAAGATTTTGATTTTAGGGGGGCTCAGCCCCCAATAAGGGTATGATTAAAAAATATTATTTTACTATTAGGGTAGGGTTGTATACTACTAACCTTATTGCAATCCACTATTCCATTGTATTCCCTGTATTTCATATATGGGAGTAGGAGTACTGACTGAGCCATATATAACACTGTAAAAAAAACTAATACAGTTTTTTAGATGTGACCAGTCACTGGAAAATTTTGAATTGGGAATGTAGATATTTTTTTTTTATTTTATTTTTTTTTACAATAAAGACTTCCTGATTCAGTATTAGGACATTCATGTTTATCCTTTGATGATACCACTGCTTTTTATTATGAAATGTAAGTGGAAATTGGCAGAAAATTAAAACAACATAAGGGTTCAATGACTGCAATGAATCTTGGGAAAACACAGTGGTATTGTGTGTGTGTGTGTGTGTGTGAGGCTGTCTGTTCTATTCTCACCTGACTGTTGCTCATTTGCAGACCTACTCCCGCACGACAAAAAAAAAGTTGTATATCCATCTACAATGAAATATAAATTATTATATTTTATTATTATTATTATTATTATATTATTAATTTTTAGCTTTTTAGCCTTTATAATCAACAATACGGTTGGTTATACATCAAGTCAGCCCCTGAAAATTTATTTCATTTCAAATCATTTAACTAGCCAGCTAATTTTCATTAAGAATATAGACAAAACATGTATTAATGTAATTGTCTATTGGCAATATGTTTAATCTGTTCTATATTTATTTATATTTATTAAAAATAACATCATTATCAATTTGCCACTTCTATAAATCAATTACTTAAAAAAAAAAAAATCACAGATCCCTTTACTCTTACTCTAATATATGTATCATGATACACTAATGATTAATTATTACTTAATACAAAATTATATTTAATAATAGAAAACAAAATAACTCCACATGATGTTTCTCTCTCTGTGCCATTTAGTACTTTCAGACAATGATGTGTGTCGTTAATAATTTATTTTGCATGGCTGCATAATGTAATGCCGAAATACACAATAATATGTTTTCAATTTCAAAAAGTAAATTAAAATAAATCATGATCGTTTTCTAAAGTATGTTTTCATGGGTGTTAATCGCTTCATTTTTGTTGGAAGAAAAAAAAATCTGTCACACTGTGATAAAGGCTGAAAGTGAACGCAGCGAAGACGTACTGGTATTGGATGCGAGAACACACACACCACACGCACACACGCACACACACACGCGCACACGCACACACACACACACACACACACACCTTGTACTCTCTGATGTTCGCTCTGCTCGGCGCCCCTGTGGATTGAAAAACGCGCTGAATCCATGCAGACTCAGATAAGGGGAGGAGCCGGAACTTGATAATAATAATTTTTTTAAAAATAATTTTTTTTTTTTTTTAAAAATAATTTTTAGGGGGGCTGGGCATAAGTTTAGGGGGGCTGAAGCCCCCCTAAAAAGGGCCTAGCGACGCCCCTGTATTCGACCCCAGTATACCAGGTCCTGCAGTCTTTTCTGCCTGCAGTCTTGTTGGGCAGACATTTTTTCCTCAGTGTGGCACATTGGTATTAACATTCTCATAGTATCAATGCCATGATGCAGCATCAAAATGTCACTTCAAAAGGGAACATCTCAGGTTATATATATATATATATATAATACAAGTTATATATTATTTTTGTAGCAATATGTTTAGTGTATGATGAAATAAATGCAGACTTTGTGAGCATAAGACTTATTTATTAAAAATGTATAAATTAAGACCCCATTCTTTAAAAAAAAAAAAAAAAAAAAAATCTTTTTTTTTTTTTTTCTTGGTTACACAAAAGTGATTAATTTAATTGTGGACTTTGCTTTGGATAGCATATGGTGCCTCTTGGGATGTTGGAGATCATGTAGAATAGTGATAAATAGTTGACTCATGTAAATTGTGAAATAAACATTCTAGACTGTAGTTCACATACCCATTATTCCGCTGTCATCCTCACACATTTTCAAGCCTAAATGCAGTAAAGTGTCATGATGCTCCTAAACTGTGAAATGATCTGAAACCCACAAGAGGGACAACAGCTGAGGGTAAGTCAAGGACAAACACTCTAATGCTGCTGACATTCCCTCCTCAACAGTCGAGCTGAGTTAAATTGGTTCTGTCACTTACAAAGCTGTGAATCACTTGGGTGAGACTGGCTTTCATATGGGGATAGAGAAAAATGCAAGCCTGGACTTGATGAAATAAAACATGGAAAAATATGATTGGGTGTCAGGCAAGAGAAGGTTGCATGAGATGCGTGTGTTCAGTGGAATGATAGTCATACAATGAATATGTTTATTTATAACCAACTACAGAACTGTTGATATTTCTGGGGAATATGACATGTGAATCATGTGACTGAAACAGATGAATATATATGAGACATATAAGAAGAAGAATTACAGTCCAATTACATTGGACTTTTCCTTTAAAGTTGGTTCACCTAAAAAAATATATTATTATTATTTGTTATTATTATTATTATTTTTTTTTTCAGCGAAAACTATCCAGAAGAGAAATATTTTTTTGTCAGCTGTTTGGACTCTTATTCTGACAGCACCCATTCACTGCAGAGGATCCACTGGTGAGCAAGTGATAAAACACTCTTTTCAAATGAAGAAACAAACTCTTGGATGGCCTGAAGGCGAGTAAATTTTCTGAACATTTTCATTTTTGGGTGAACCATTCCTTTACCACTCCACAGCCAAATCCTGAAAATAAAAGTCAAACAGGTATAAAATTGACAAGCACCCATCCTAACAGACAAATTGAAATCCTTTTCAACCTGGGATAAGCTGTTAGCCAAGCATACTCTATTTCATGCCCTGGCGGCTCATGAGGGTCCTTTATGCTTTGTCGCAAAGTACCATGCACATAAAACTACATCATGAGTTGCCTGTGCAGTTGAGTGGAATAAAATAACACAAATGGAAAGATTTACCACCAGCATTTTCAGCTTCTGTGGTTTAATATTTTCATTGTCAAATAGCCAACAGATTAAAAGCAACGCTTAACCTAATGGGTTCAACCGGCTTACAAATGAATTAAAATTCATATCAGTTCTATACCCGTTGATGCAAAGTACAGTATATAAATCTTTAGAAATATGCATGAGCACACATTTCTATCAATGTAATGATCCTTCAACTTAAATGATGATTTTCAGACTATTGCAGTTTTGTGGGTACATTTTGTCCCCATAACATGTGAACCTGGACCACAAAACCAGTCTAAAGTCACTGGGGTATATTTTTAGCAATAGCCAAAAAAACAATTGTATTGGTCAAAATGTTATATTATATATATATATATATATATATATATATATATATATATATATATATATATATATATATATATATATATATATATATATACGCCAAAAATCATCAGGATATTAAGTAAAGGTCATGCTCCATGAACACCTTATCAACTATATCGCAACACCGAAACATCACTGTAGTGTCATGATGTTCAAGGGTTGCATGTATAAATGCCAGGAGTTTAATCACAATTCACTACAAATTTTTTTTTAAAACATTGACAACATTTTCACGCTAATCTACACAGATTAAAATATGCAAAATATTTATAAAATAATAATAAACATAGAAATGTTATTAAGAAGTTCAAGATGCATTAGGATTGTAAAAATAAATAAATAAAAACATAAATAAAAACATGTTGCTACTGTCTCACTGGTCTCCCCAACCTTGATAAAGTATTAAGATCTACAATAAAACATTTATAAAAAATAAAAAAAAATGCTTATAGGCAAAACTGATCATTTTAATGTAATAAGACAGTTTTATGTTAAAATACATTCTTGATAAAAAGAAACTAAGATATGCTTTTTGCACAAATATTCAGTCCTTATGGTGCTGAAGCATTCAAGTTTAAACAGATGAGAATAAATTATATATATATATATATATATATATATATATATATATATATATATATATATATATATATATATATGTGTATATATATATATATATATATATATATATATATCATTCAAACTGTGAAGCTTAAGCTTTAATGTATGAAGACTAAAGAGTGTTTCAGAAAAGTTAGAGATCAATTATAGCGCATATATTAGGAAATAATACAAAACAACTTAAAGTACTTGTTGTGTTAGTGGGAACTATTGGTGAAATTACTCAGCGAAACCACTTAGATACTGTACTGCCTAAAAAATTATTTGAAGGAGACCTTTGAAAAAAGTCCCAAAGAGGAAGACCACTTTAAAGGAGCTGCAGACTTCAGAGAGCTTAGAGCTTAGAAAGTAAAGGTGCAGCATATGAGACATGTGAAGAGTTCTGCATATCACAAAGCCATGTGAGATGAAGTCCTCAGTCTCACAGTATAATACATTTGAGTTTTCTTTTTGGACAGAATTGGTTAAGGATCCAAACACTTTTCTAAGGCACTGTGCAATTATGATCTGTGTAACGGTTGCAGGTTTTGTAAAAAAAAAAAAAAAAAAAAATGTTATTTTTTATTTATTGTTTGAATTCCCTGTCCAGTATCAGGGCATTTAAAAAAAATATTTACTCAGGTAAATAAACTACTCTTCAAGTGTGCTACTTGAGATAACCAAGTGTGAAATAGCCTTACCTAAATTATAGTGACCATTAGTGCTCATTGACAGTCTTAGCTTTATCCAGTTGACTGGTTATAAACGGATTTAAATCCAATTTATGGTGCAAGGAAAAATAATGATTTTTCAGCAGTAAGGACGATGTTGCTTCTTACACTAAACTTACTACAAAATTCAGAGAAATACAGCATCAAATTAATGTCACTCTCAATTTACATTAATAAGGATTTCATTATTATTATTTTTATTATTTGTATTATTATTATTATTATCTGATTATCTGTATTACAAAAATAAGGACATACACAATAACGACTGTGGGTCACAGAGTGGAAACAAGTGGTACATAGAATAGATGTGAGCCCAGAGAGGGCTCCTGTCCCCACGTCCGGGCCAAAGAGGGCTGTTGTTTCCACGTCTGGCACAGGGAAGGCCTCAGATCCTGAATCAAGCCAAAAGTGGGATACTGTTCCGATGTTTTGCCCAGAGTGGGCCTCAGATCCTGAGTCTAGCCCAGTCACGGCTTCCTGTTTTGTTGTGTTTTCCTTCCGCATGTGGTACCTGTCCTAGTTTACCCTCATGTTTGATTGTCATTCCATTCACCTGTGTTCCCTTAATTATCCTCATTAGTTCCTTGTTACTTAACCCCAGTTATTCCTGTATCTAGGGTATGTAGGTTTTTATTCCTACCACAGCTCTGCACATTCTCCATATGCACATCTTTTGTCTTTTGTTTTTGACACTTTAAACAGATATCATTACAGATATTATTCTAAGTTTAAAGCCCGGAAAAACATTTTTGCACTGTCGTTGAGCACTTAAATTGCTCAACAAAGATCTGGTTCTGGGAAATTGGAGTAACTAAGGATGTGGCCATGACTTTACCTCAGTAAGGCTTGTTGCTTTGGTAACAAGACTTAATGAACTAAATATTAATATTAATAAATTAATTTCCTTAATATGGTTATGTTTACATCTTTGCTTTCATAAAGTATATTGAGTCAGGCTGAATTTGCAGTTCATCTTGTTTGATGGGGTAGAGAGGGACTAATTTTCCTCACCATTACTTCATAAGCTTTAAAATATTTATTTCTCTGTAAAATCATTCCATTTGCGATAGATTTATTAATGTGGTTTGAATTAATGCATTTTGTCCTATTATTCTTTCTTTCTTTCTTTCTTTCTTTCTTCATACCACACATTGTAAAAAAAATAATAATAATACTTCCACTTAAATTAATCAATTTTATTTAAGAAAATATTATTTAGTATGACGGATCCAACCTGACTAAATTTAGCCCAAGCAGCCAGCAATAATAGTAGTGACCATGTTGTGTGTTTTGGCTTGCTGGGACATTTAAATTATGAATATTCTTTGTGCCAAACATGTTGCTATGATACATATCAGGGACTGAGCTGCTTGTATAAGTAGTTTTAACCTACTCTATGTTAAGTGAAAAATATGTTTGATTGAATTGCTTTAAACAAGTCTAGCAGTTTTCCTACGGTGGATCTCTGAAGATTAAAGCATGTACACGCTCATGTATGCAAAGCACGGCTGAAAAGACCAAACTGAGTAAATCTTTATCCTTCTAGACAACTGTTGGATTTTCTGCTTACAACATTGCCATAAGGCTGCTTATGATATTCTCATAATGCAAATCAATGCAGATTATTCCAGTCGGTAGCACACAGATTACATATCAGATTATGCCTCAGGCCAGGGTCATATTGGACGGTTCAGAATAATAATTTGACATTATGAAAGTACAAACATTCAAAATATTTGCTTTTCACATGAAAATTGTACAGAGATTCTGGGAACAGAAAAACCAAAGGTCAAAAAATGTAATCACACACACATTATTTCTGTTGCTTTGTGGTCTCAGAATCCATTCCATCACTTGCTGGGACTCTTACACCTGGATGCTCTGTGAATGCGGATTCTTTTTTCTGCTCAGTGCTCCATATTCTCTCAGCATGCTGAACATTAACCAGCACATTGCATTTTTCTGTTCTTCCTCTTTTTCATTTGTTATAAATAGTTAAATTAATGTGGAACAGTAGCTGCCCGTGTCCGTTTTATAGCTCACAACTTCTGGTAATTTCAAGCGTTCAGATCTCCAGTGGCTGTTTATTTGTCCTGCAGCATTTTGTTGAAGGGCTCAGTGACAGTGTGGCTCTGTTGTTCTGGGCTTTATTGTTAATTTGCATATAAACAGCATTCTAAGAGCTATTGATGCATTGGGCGACATGCTGTCCATTGTAATTCATGACCGATTTCCTGAACACACTGTTTCTATTCCTATTCCTCAGCTATCGGATCCTCATTGACTTTCATACAGGCCATGCAATATAGAAGGTTCAAAACAGTTGATCCCTCACAAAAAGATAACTGTGTGTTGGGGGAGGGGGAGACGTGAGTGCATGCTGATATGGAACTGAGTATGAAAAGGTGTGTGTGAACAGATGTGTGTGCACCAATTTTTTTTTTATCATTTTAAAAGAATGAGTGATTCACTCATTTGACTTTAAAATAGACATTAAGTTTTAACCATTTTTTCTTATTTATAATTCTTTTTATTCACTCATTTGTCTTGTATTATCTTGTAAGATGATGACTCGCTACGTCTGTTGTGATATTTTGTTCAGGAAACAAGTGGAGACAGCCTATGTCCATCATTATTCAGTAAATCTCCAAATGTGTAAATCCACTGCACTCATTCAGTTTCCCACTTTACAAGGAGATAGCAAGACTTGGGAATTTAACTTGAATTTAAAATATATCAAACAGATTCATAAAAAGGTGACATTGATAAATGAAATCAGACTGCATGTCCTTCAGGGACCTTCATGGGACATTGGACTGTTTAACAACAAGAAGAGCTGTTTTGCCAGCTTTTATAGGGCTGAAATATGGAGGCGGTTTTCATTAGCAGCAACATAAAGAAGTTTTGTGCCTTTATTAAACTGAAAAAGCAGACCTTTCTTTCACACACACACACACACACACACACACGTCACATTTGTGGAGGTAGGAAACTGTCAATAGGTGCCAGCAGTGATCAGCATTTATTACCTTAATGGGTGATTTATTATACCAGTAAATGATTTATTGCTTGGTAGCAAAAATTGGCCATTCCACCAGAGTATAAAATATAAAAGCCTGGAGATTAGAAGGAATCACAGTGGAAATCTATGTAGAATCGGAAAGACCACCATCATAGCCTCTCTTATATCCATTCTAATGAAACAGACGGCATTTTACTGTTTGTAATGCAATGCAAATCACCATTGTGTTGGGGTCACTGCTGGTCTTTAGGACATAAACATGTTTGTTGAATTCAGATGCATGAGATTGCAAGCTATCATCGTTCTCTATGTAATGTCTTTATTGTTTTCAGAAAAACAGCATCTGTGCCGATGTAAAAACTGGTGATGGTACATAATACAGTTTGCAGAACTATGTACTGAAGTGTCCTGTTGTCAAAAGCTGCTTGCAGATAAGTAGAGGTTGTCAGTGTGTTTTCACGCAACAGTGAGAGATATCCTGCTCATCCGCCACCACTGCATTATTAACAGCCCCGCTCATAGGAAAGCGTATGTGCGTGTGTCACAGAAACTGAAAAGCACTTCCAGTACTGCTGATTACTTGTCAATTCATGAGAAACAGATCTTTCAAAATCTAAAAATGTGCAAAAATATACATTGTCTTGCTTTGTGAATTAGAAATCTTTTCTGGGTATGGAAATGAGGTGTGAGGTGCTGTGTTGACAGGTTGTTTGGTATCTCGTCATAACCAATTATAAATCGGTGCCATGTATTACATATTCCATGTAAAACTCTTCTAAATGGAAGAACAAAATTAGTTGCATAGAAACTTCTGAAGTTTTTAAATGAGTGTACATGGTTCACTTAGCTATAAGACAAGCAAGAGGGCTGTTGTTTAGATTATTAGCAGGCTGGATTGTTCAGCTGAATGACAGCTGTGCTAATATTATCATCACAACAGTATTATTGAGAGTATGATATTCTTTTTATACAGTAATTTGGTTAACTAGAAGTAAATTTACATATTGGCAGTACTTTTAGGAGAGTGCTGAATTTAATACTTTTTGCAAGTTTATGTAGCACAGATTTAACTAAATGTGCGACGACATTAACAGGAGATCATTAATAATATTTACACTTTGATATTTCAAACATAGCATCTGTGCCTTTCATTTTCTCCCTCTTGGATTCTCACACTCGCAGGGATCAAACAGGCCGAGATATCTAAGCGTGGGAGAAACATCTGGTGAGCGCAGAGTCAGAAGGGTTTCCAAGAAAGTCTGGCCTTTTTTGCCCTATGTGCTCGAAAGGACACAAGCCCCTCTGATAACAGAGTTAATTTAGGTAACGAGAGGCCATGTCTGACACCACACACACAAAAAAAATTATCAACAGGAACACAAAAGATGACACTGATAAATGGAGTCAGTCAGACTGCATGTCCTTCAGGGACCTTCATGGAGCATTGCACTGAAAAAAAAAAATTAAAATAAAAAAATAAATCTCTTTTGCTTTTATGAGTCTGAAATATGGAGGAGGTTTTCATTAGCACCAACTTCAACTGCAAACTATAAACCTTCTGTGCCCATCAAACAGTTATTTAACAAACACATATCAGCAGAGGTAAGCTGAGGTAAAAAAATAAATAAAAATAATAATCTGTCAATAGGCACCAGCATTGATGAGCATTTATTACTTTAATGGACTCTTCTGGGTTCAGCTCAAGTTCAACTCAATCAACAGCATTTATTTGTCCCTTTCTTTGAGGTTACACTGCTTAAAGAAAGTAAACTGTAAGTACCTCAATGTAACCCAATATATATTTTTTTTATTATGCTACAAAATCTGTCAGTTAAATTATTAAACTAAATGCACAGATGAAGGTACATTTTTGGGGGTTGTATAAATTAATACATATTTTATATATAAAAAAAAAAAATCATACAAATTAATTCCATGATTATTTTCTCAAGAGATCAGTTTGATTAAATCTGAAAAAAAAAAAAAATCCTGCATTGGGTGATTTATGTCAATAAGTTCTTTTTTTCATTTTTGTTTTATTCATTTTATTTTTTACTTCATTTTATTTATTTTTTTATTTCTATTTATATATTTTATTTTTCCTTGTTCGTTTCTGTTATTTCACTCTACTTTGCATTTGACTTAGTTGAAATTAAAACAATATATATAAGTGAACCGGAAGTGATCTCTTGCACGTGTATGTCACTCATTGTTTACACAGAGATTTCGGAAGTGATACCTTTCACTGTGAAGGTATATATTTGAACCAGAATACACAGATGAAGTACAGTCAAGTGCGATGGAGGAAGCACCCGCTGCAGCAGCACGTCTTCAAGCCTCAGAGAGACAGAGATCTCTTGAAAATTGGTGGTGTTTTAGAAGCAAGTGTTGTGAGATGCCAACAGAAGTGGAGAGCATATGTTGTCACGAATGGAACATAGCAAAGGCACAACTACAAGACGACGAAGAGGACATTGACAGTATCGCATCACACACCTGCCTGACAGACGTTCCTGAGTTTTCTCTGCTGTTGAGACGCAGCGTTTTGCATGTTGTGTTTAGTTTGCCACGTATAAACTGGAGGCGACGTCCAAGGCCAGAGGGACCCAATGGCACGCTGTCAATAGAGTGACTAATGTGTTGTATTTTTATTAAAATTGCAACGATTATAGGGTGCATTATGAATCAATTAATTAATTACAATTTGTGAAAAGTGGGGCGGGGCCGAGAGACGTGGGAACAGGAGCGAGGCCAGTGGAATGATTGGGGAATGAGCGAAACATCCTCCGGTCTCGAGTCCCACAGAAGAGATGGAGGGATATAAAACTGGAACAACGACAGTGACGGACGAGAGACGACCAGGCCTGGACTTTATTTTGTGTTTGCTTTTTATTTGTGCGCAACAGTCGTCCGCGAGGGGCTGTTGCGCTGTTTTGTGTTTATTTTGATTATTAAAGTTTTAGTTGATTGTCCGCCGGTTCCCGCCTCCTTCTTCCCGATGATTACGAAGGTTATATTGTTACACAATTACTGCATTATATTTCAGACAGTGCAGATGGGTGGCGTATAGTGCGGTAAACAGTAAACAATGAGTGATGTATACGCGAGAGAGGTCACTTCCGGTGCTTGCGCAGACTAAGCCAAGAGCGCACGCACACGTCACACACCAGGAAGCGCGTGCGCCCTCAGATCACTTGGACGTGGTTGTGTATAAGAGGTAAAAACAATATAAATACTGGTCGTTTTCTCACACAAACCGTTTGTTTCGTGTCATAGGCCATCAATGTGTACTTACGATGGGGAATTGTTTAATTTGGCCTTCACTGTGCATGCTCTTTGAGGTGGTGACCATAGACCTGCATTATATGAGTCACAGAAAAAGAACAGTTTGACTTAAAAATATTAAAATTTAAACTACTGCGGAAACAAAGACACCTACATCTTGGATGCCCTTGAGTTAAGCTAAAACATACCAAAATTTTATTTCAAAGTGAACTATCCCTTTAAATTTGGATTGGAAAGGGAAAACTAAAATCTGGACTGTTTCAGATTTTAAAATACTTTGTGATATACTTTATGAATGTGCATGATAGCTTATGTTTAATTTATGTCTTAGGAACCAGCCAGTGGAGACCAAATAATTACTAAAGGTTTGTTTAAAAAAACCTCTTCTTACATTCAGTATATGTCTGCCAGCTTGTCATCAAGGGAAAAATGACTAATCTAATCACAGTAGCGCTGGTGATAAACTTTCATAATCTAAAATTGGACTGGATTAATTTTAATTAACACATACCTATCATGTTGAAGTAATGGGGTCTGTTTTAAGTTCATTCACTGTGTTTAATATTCCCCGCAGATGCTGTATGGTTCTCAAGGAATTGCACATGATTTTGTAAATCTACAAATATAACCATCATGGTGATAAACCATTTTAATACACAACCTCACAAATTCATGAATGCTTAAATAACGGCAACAAAAATGCAAGCTGTTTTAATTGCCTCTGCTCTGTTTACATAAGCTGAAGCTCTGACCCTGTCCATATGCCCCCCAGCGTTCCTTCAAGCTCAGAGGAAAATGTGAACCCTAGGTAACATCCTCATTTTTACCTCCCCATTTGACAAGCGGCTAAATAAATTCATGCATCCTTCATTTATATTGGACATCCCTCACTCTGCATATTAATATGGATTATGAGGATGTCCCGTTTTGACGGACAGCTGTGTGTGGGTGGTTGGTTTGTGGAGATGAACCAAAAGCTTGTTGGTTGACTGGCAGTGCAGGTCTCACTTTGAATGCTTATACATATTTTATATTGCTCAGATCCATGCCGTGGGCAAGTCTACAATGGACAGTGAACGGAGGCCTGGCTGCTTTGTATTAGCACAGTGCGATTAATAAATAAACGCCAAGCAACTTTTCCCCTCTCTCGTTCTTCAAAATTTTCTTTACTGCTTATTACGTGTACAGCATAGGATGAGAGTTTTTGAGTGCTCTGAGCAAAACTGAAAAAGAAAAAAAAAAGTTCTCTTGACTGATAGGATCTTACAGCAGAGCTGGAGAGAAGGTATTACAAACACTTAAGGCATTCCAGTGCAGGCTGAAGAAGAAAGAAATAGTTATCCCAGGAGTATAAATGTGGTATTTTTCATGATTTCTCGAGCCAGATCTCAAGACTAGAAAATCATAGAAACATGAAGATGGGCTCTTTTGACTATGGCCTGAAAACAACCACCCAGAATATCCTATCATACCCTAGCAACCACCCAGGGGTGAATTTCATGAAACGACTGCAAGTTCCATCATCAACATAGTCCAATGATTCTGTGTTTACCAAAACCATAGTTCAAATGAACATTTGCAAACAGCATTGCAAACTTAAATGGCTGGAAATAGAACTCTTAACCTGTGTATAGATATCAATAATTCATTTACAGTATTACACTAGCAAATTGGGTAAAAATAAGAGGGTGATTTCAAAGCATTTGGAAAGTGACACCTTGGTGGTTAACTAACCTTAACTAATAATAGTCACATCTGTGATCAGCCTCGTACAACAAACAAACCGCTGAAGTCTGGTCAAAATTAATCAATGTATAATGCAGAAACCCTGTCTTTAGAAAGCTGATTTCCTTTTAGTATGACTTGACTTAGTTGTGACCTCGGGAAGTACATTTACATTCTACATATAAGCATTTAGCAGACGCTTTTATTCAAAGCGACTTACAGGGCATTCAGGCTATACATTTCTTTTACCAGTATGTAAAAAAGTACTCTATATATTGTTCGTTCAATTTGAATATAGGTTATACTGTGTATACATAATATATAAAATAAATATATATCAAAATAAACATATCAAATAAAGCAAATTGACAGAGAACCAAAAATGGTGAATTTGCCATATTATTACAGCAACCTCTCGGAAATCTCTAATCTGTTAACAAATAGAAGTTATTTATCCACCACATGCATTTAACATTACTGACGGCAGTCTTATATTGTATGTGTGAATTGTACGTTGTACAAATTAATATAGTGCATTCATGTTACTACTTTCAGTAAATAGTCATGACTAGTTGGTTATTTTCACTAATGCTGCATAATACTGTGGTAGTTAAAGGGGTCATATGACATTGCTAAAGAGAACATTATATGTTTTTGTTCTAATACAATGTGTTTATGTGGTTGTAGGTTCAAAAAACACATTATTTTCTACATAATGTAAATTATTGTTGCTTGTCTAAGCCCTGCCTTTCTGAAAAGCATAGATTTTTACAAAGCTCATCATTCTGAAAAGCAAGGTGTACACTGATTGGCCAACTATCCAGTGAATTGTGATTGGCTGAATACCTCAAGTGACAGAAATGTTACACCCCTCATCACACCGTGATGCTGTCTCCCGTCACAATGAGACAAAACCAATAAAACCGACTACAAACGAGGCATTTGTTGCATCCAGTGAGGACATAATTACTCATTATAATGACTTATACGGTGTTTTTATGCATTGTGTTGCGTATCGAGCTACGTAAACATAAAACCATGTCTGCATTTGTGATTGGAAAATCGACAAACAACAAGTGCCCCTCTACGCTGCTCAAAACTTGCGTTTGAATCATCAGTGGTAAAATCTTTAAATATAAAAAATGTACTTACAGAATGTCAGTCAAAAGTGCCATACTGTCCTTGCAAAGTTGGAACTGCCCCACTTTATAGAACAGCCTTTAATTACAGACCCATTTTAGGCTATAGTCTGAAGATCCAGGAAGCAGTCCTCCATAAACTGCGTCACACAGCATCACACACTGCAGGCTTGAGTGAGGAATGGCCTGTGAACTTGAAAACGGCATGGCCAGTGGTTTCGTCTGTAAGTAAATATAAGGAGATCTCTATACTTTTGACAGTCTGAAGTACTTACACTCTCTCATAAAGATACACTTTTATACTGTCATTTGTTATGTAATTGGTATTACAGTAAAACTTAACAATAAGGTTTCATTTGTTAACATTAGTTAATGCATTATATCTAACATGAAGTAACCAGCAATATATTTTTACAGCACTCTTAATGTTAGATAATAAATATGTTCATGTTTACAGTACATAACTATTGTTAACGATTACAGCTTTTGAACCTACATAAAATGTATTAGTAAATTATGGTAAGTAATTAATAAATGCAAAACTAAGATTTAAAAAAAAGGCAAAGGCTGATGCATTGTTCATTGTCAAAGTTAACAAATGGAACCTTATTGTAAAGTGTTACCAGTGAGTATTGTCACGGGGTGAAGAATCACTTGACAAGGGATATGTGAAATCAAAAGCCCCAGAGGGTGAATTTATTAAACACAGTGATGCCTGGTGAAAGTTGCTGCTCCGCTTTCTGGTGGCCGGTGCTTCCCGTGTGCTCTTTGTGCTTTTCTGTGCCAGTTAAGGTGAAAGTGGGTGTCCAAACGTGCTCCAAAGTGGCTGGGCTGTCGGTCACTCGCTGCTTTCTGAAAAGTGAAGAGAGAGGGGTTAGACCAGCGTTGCATTCGGTTCAAGAACTTCGTTTGAGTGCAGCATGTGCTGCTTAAAAGTGTGTGGGCTGATGGGGAGCAGCTGTGACCGATCAGCCCGTGGCGAGGACGTGCAGGTGTTCTCCGTTGGTTTCCAGGGCAAAGCTGATTCCTCTGGGAGTGCTCGTCACCCCCCCCCCCCCCCGACCCCCACCCCCCCAAGCGTCGTTCTGGTCCTGTGTAGACATGTAGAGAGTAGGGGTGAAATTAGGGGAGGGTGGGGTATGACCCCTGACAGACCTGCATAAGCCGTCCAGATCCGGGAGAGGCCATCGGCGTTCGCATTGGCGGCCCCAGCTCGATGGCGGACTTCGAAGTGGAAGTACTGGAGCGCTAGGAACCAGCGAGTCACCCTGGCGTTGGTGTCCTTGGCGCAGGCCATCCACTGTAGGGGTGCGTGGTCGGTTGCCAGGGTGAACTTGCGGCCCAGGAGGTAGTACCGGAGCTCCAGGACTGTTCAACCTGATGGCCAGGGCTTCCTTCTCTACGGCGGCGTACTTCCTCTCGGCGGGGGACAGCTTCCTGCTGATGTAGATTATCGGATGCTCCTCACCTTCCTGAATCTGGGAGAGGACCGCTCCTAGTCCTGTGTTGGAGGTATCCGTCTGCAGCAGGATGGGGCAGCTAAAGTCCGGGGCGCCGAGTACCGGCGAGGACATGAGTGCTGCTTTCACCTGGGAGAAGGCTTCTTCCGCCGACGGGGTCCAGCATACTTTCTCCGGCTGCCCCTTCCTGGTCAGGTCTGTCAGGGGGGTGGCTAAAGAGGAGAAGTTGGGGATAAAACAACGGTAATAACCCGCCAACCCCAAGAAGGCTCGTACCTGGGTCTTTGTCTCGGGTCTTGGGGCAGAGTGGATGGCCTCAACTTTCTTGTCTTGCGGCCGGATGAGTCCTCGGCCGACTTGGTAGCCCAGGTACTTGGCCTCAGAGAGGGCGCGGTGGCATTTTCGGGGGTTGGCGATAAGTCCAGCCCGCCGGAGCTCCGAGAGCACCCTCCGCAGACGATCCAGATGTTCGTCCCACGCCTCGGAGTGGACCACAACGTCATCCAGTTAGGCGGCCGCGTAAGCTTGGTGAGGCCGCAGGGAGGATGTCCATCATCTGCTGGAACGTCGCGGGGGCCCCATGTAGCCCGAAGGGAAGGGTCCGGTACTGCCAGTGGCCACTGGGGGTGGAGAAGGCAGTTTTCGGCTTGGCGGCCTCGGAGAGTGGTACCTGCCAATAGCCCTTGGTGAGGTCTAGGGTACTGATATACCGGGCCCTTCCTAGCCGGTCCAGCAGTTCGTCCACCAGAGGCATGGGGTACCCGTCGAATTCAGAGACTTCGTTTAGGTGGCGGAAGTCATTACAAAAGCGGAGGGTGCAATCCAGCTTTGGCACCATCACAATGGGGCTGGACCACGGACTCCGGGATGGTTCTATTACCCCCAACTTTAGCATCTGTTGGACCTCTTCCTCAATAGCCTGCCGACGAGCCTCTGGGACTCGGTAGGGCCGTTGCCTAACGACGACTCCTGGGGGCGTCCGGATATGGTGTTGAAGCACGTTGGTCTGCCCGGGCTGAGAGGAGAACACATCCTGGAACTGACTGACCAGGTGCTGCAGCTCCGTCTTCTGGGCAGCCGAAAGGTGGGGGTTGACATCCACAACCACGGGCTCGGTGAGGCTCAGGGCAGCTAGTTGGTCCCGGGTCCCCACCCATTTCTTTAGGAGGTTGATGTGGTAGAGTTGCTCCGCCTGCAGTCGTCACGGCTGTCTCAGGCGGTAAGTGACTGGTCCAATCCTCTCCACGACCGAGTAGGGTCCCTTCCAGGAGGCCAGAAATTTACAGGCGGAGCTGGGGACCAGGACCATGACGCGGTCTCCCGGGTTGGAACTCCCGTGGTTGGGCTGCCCGGTCGTAATGACGTTGCTGCGCCTGTTGGGCCCTGGTGAGGTGTTCCCGGACTAACGGCATCACTCGGTCGATCCGTTCCCTCATTTTCCGGACATGTTTGATGACGGTGCGATGCGGGGCCGGCTGCTGCTCCCACGCTTCCCGGGCCACGTCCAAGAGGCCCCGGGGTTGACGGCCAAACAGGAGCTCGAAGGGGGTGAAGCCAGTTGAGGCCTGGGGAACTTCGCG
The DNA here is from genome assembly GCF_023724105.1 of Carassius gibelio. Lineage (NCBI taxonomy): Eukaryota > Metazoa > Chordata > Actinopteri > Cypriniformes > Cyprinidae > Carassius > Carassius gibelio. Next base: position 6,603,549 of record NC_068397.1, read on the forward strand.
GATCCCAAAGAGCACGTAGGGGATCATGAGGTCCCAATCCTGCTTGTCCTCCGCAGCCACACGTCTGAGCATTTGCTTGAGGGTCTGGTTAAATCTCTCTACGAGGCCATCAGTTTGGGGGTGATAAACAATGGTCCTCAACTGCTTCACCCGCAGCAGCTGGCAGAGGTCAGCCATTAGCCGGGACATGAAGAGGGTTCCCTGGTCAGTCAGGATCTGCGAGGGGAGGCCGACTCGGCTGGCCAGCAGAAACAGCTCCTGGGCGATGGATTTCGCGGTGGCCTTCCACAGGGGGACTGCTTCTGGGTACCGGGTGGCATAGTCGACGATGACCAGGATGTGCTCATTCCCTCGGGCAGACTTCGGTAACGGCCCCACTATGTCCATTCCAATCCACTCGACGGGCACCTCAATGATAGGCAGCGGGATGAGCGGGCTGGGGAGAGGAGTCCTGGGCGACGTGGCCTGACAGGTCGGGCAGGCTTGGCAGAACCGCTTTACCTCGACGTCCAGGCCTGGCCAATGGAAGCGGTCGCGGATGCGTTGAGCAGTATTGGCTGCCGCGAGGTGTCCTGCCATGGGGTGGGAATGGGCCAGCTCTAGAATGGTCTCGGTCTTGGCTCGAGGCACAACTAGTAACTTTTTCTCCTCCCCCCTGCGCTGGGCAACACAATACAGCAGGCCATTCTCTACAACAAAATGTGGGAGAGGGTGGGGCCGGGGGAGGACGTCCTCTCCATCCACGACTCGCACCTGGCTCCAACAGTGTTTGAGTCGGTCGTCCTCCCGCTGTTTCTTGGCGAAAGAGCCCTCTCCAGAGGCCTGTTGGTAGACATCATAAAACAGATTAGTAGATTGGGAGGGGGCCTCACCTTCTCTCCCACTGTCGGAGACGAGCAGGACCGGTCGGCGGCGGGGTCCAGGCGGCCGCCTCGGTCTTCGACGGTTCCCCTTGGGGCTGGCAGGCTGAGTAGCAGCGGACAGCAGCTTCTCGAAGCCGGGCCAATCCCTTCCAAGCAGTACGGCCACCGGCAGGTCCTTCACCAGGCCTACCTCCACCGGCCAGGTGCCTTGGGGGGACGAAATGACCATTTCACGGGCCGGTACTTGGCGAGTGTCTCCGTGCACACAGGTAATGGGTAGGAAGTTTTTCCGGCCGCTTCGTGGGGCACACAGCCACGCCTGGATGAGGGTGACCGCACTGCCTGAGTCCAACAGGGCCAGGAATCGTCTTCCATCCACCTTCACGTCTGCTTCGGGGGCTCCCGCCGGCACCCGTTGGTGAAGGATGCAGCCTGCCAGCAAGGCTCACAAAGTCGACGGTGGTAAAGTCGGCCTTCTGACTGGTCACGCGGTGCCTTCGAGCAGGCGTCGCTCCTGGACCACCCTCCGGGGGAATGGCGGCAGCCGGTCCCCTGCCCCGCTGGGATGGACAGCATCCGCCAGCTCGATCGCCTCCACTAGTTCCCGGACGTCACGTGGGTTCCTCATGCCGACAGCCTGTCGGTGGGCACGAGGTAGTGAGCGCAGGAGGTGATCGACCTCCACTCATTCCACTAACTGTGTTGGTGTGGGGTTTCCTTCCAACAGCCAGTGCTGGGCGATGCGGGCTGAGTTCGGATGAGTTCGGGACGCACGTGTCGCCTTCCGTGGTGCTGGTGAAAGAAACAGGAAAAAAAAGGAAAAAAAATAGGAGCTGGGGCGGTGATCTTGTCGGTGATTCCTCACTGTACTGCCCGCATTCTCCACCACTGTCACTGGGTGAAGAATCACTCGACAAGGGGTATTTGAAATCAAAAGCACCGGAGGGTGGATTTATTAAACACAGTGATGCCTGGTGAAAGGTGCTGCTCTGCTTTCTGGTGGCCGGTGCTTCCCGTGTGCTCTTTGTGCTTTTCTGTGCCAGTTAACGTGTGTCCAAACGTGCTCCAAAGTGGCTGGGCTTTCGATCACTCGCTGCTTTCTGAAAAGTGAAGAGAGAGGGTTTAGACCAGCGCTGCATTCGGTTCAAGAACTTCGTTTGAGTGCAGCGTGTGCTGCTTAAAAGTGTGTGGGCTGATGGGGAGCAGCTGTGACTGATCAGCCCGTGACGAGAGATGTGCAGGTGTTCTCCGTTGGATTCCAGGGCGACACTGATTCCTCTGGGAGTGCTCGTCACAGTATAAATACATGATTTTGTGTTTGATAACATTTTGTCATGCAAGCAACCATAAACCCTATATATACCTGTAACGCCACGCCAGCAGAGGGAGCCCTCTCCCGAGTATTGACTGTGTTCCGCTCCCTCTGCTTCACCTGTACTTCCTGTTGGTGCAATATATAAGCATGGCCGCAACCACTATCACGTTGTGAAGTATTGCCAGCCTGTCTGCCTTACCGAGCGTTTTTCCCATTGCCATAGTTTGCCTTCTTGTATATGATCTTTGCCTGGTTGTCCATGGCGTTGAGAGAGCACTGCACCGATCCCACAATCGGAGACATCAACTTCCAGTATAAATGGTAAGTCGGGGTCAGGGTGTTTCAGGATAGGCGCAGTGGAAAAGCTGTTCTTGAGGTTAGCGAATGCCTGTGTAGCTTGATCAGTCCATTTTAACTTGGATGGCTTCCCTTTCAATAATGATGTCAAAGGTGCGGCTGTGATACTGTAGTTCCTTATAAAACGTCGGTAGAAATTTGCAAATCTTAGAAAGCGTTGAAGTTCCTTCACGGTGGTGGGTTGTGGCCATTCAGTGACTGCCTTGATCTTAGACTGATCCACTTCCACACCCTGATGGTTGACATTATAGCCTAGAAAGGAGGTTCTTGACACATGGAATTCACATTTCTCTGCCTTGACATAGAGTTGATTCTCTGATAATCTGGTAAGTACCGTTCTGACATGATCCTTGTGTTCCTCTTCAGTCTTAGAGTAGATCAGGATATTATCGATGAAGACTATAACAAATTTATTCAAGAGGTCCCTGAAAATCTCATTCATGAACGACTGGAATACCGCTGGTGCATTTGCTTGTCCATACGGCATAACCTGGTACTCATAGTGCCCTCTAGTGGTCAGAAATGCCGTCTTCCATTTATCACCCTCTCTGATCCTGATGAGGTTATAGGCACTTCTCAAATCTAATTTGGTGTAGATCTTGGCCTCCCTGAGTTGTTCAAGTTCTGCAGGAACAAGTGGCAGTGGATATTGGAACTTGACAGTAATATTGTTCAAACCTCTATAATCGATGCAGGGGCGTAGACATCCATCCTTTTTTTCCACGAAGAAGAATCCTGCTGCAGCTGGGGAAGTGGATGGACGGATAAATCCAGAACTGAGAGCTTCCTCAACATATGCGTCCATAGCCTGACTTTCCGGAAGTGACAGTGGATAGATCTTACTCTAGATACATGGCGTTAGGTAGTAGTTCTATGGCACAATCCCAATGACGATGAGGTGGTAGTTGAGTGGCCTTGGTTTTACTGAAGACTTCCTGAAGATCCTGATAAGAGGATGGAATGGTGACAGGCTTACATTCTGGACTCTCGACGCTGGTGGTGAGAAAAGGCTTAGACAGGACATTATTCAGACAGTTAGAGAAACAGAATTTTGACCAACATTTTATCTCACCACTCTGCCAGGAAATGGCTGGGTCATGGACAGATAACCAGGGATATCCAAGGATGATTTCATGGCATGGTGAGTCGATGACATTGAAAGTAATGGTTTCCTGGTGAAATAGGCCTATCTGCATCTGTATAGGTTGTGTTTGTTGAGTGATGCCGCTTCCAATAGGTTTATTATTAACAGCTTTTACTTCAATAGGTGGGTCACATGGTAGAACGGGGATATGGTATGTATCAGCAAGATCCCAATGAATGAGGTTTAATGCCGAGCCAGAGTCAATCAGCGCTGTGAATTCAAACGAGTTGTTCTCAGTAGATATCTTGACCATGGTAGTGAGATTCTTCACATTATGCTTGGAAACACTCACCCGGCTGTTATCATTGTAGTCCTTTCGGGCCTTGAGTGGACACATTGCGTTGCGATGGACCGGACTACCGCAGTAAAAACATAATCTCTGAGTGACCCTTCTTGATCTCTCTTCAGATGACAGCCTGGTAACTCCTAGTTGCATAGGCTCAGAATTGGCATGATCACTGACATGACATGTTTCAGACATCGGTGTAATTAAAGGGGCAGGCATGACATTCGTAAACTTGGTTTAAGGGCGATGGGTACGGATGAGATTATCGATCCTGATAGCCAACGTAATATAATCAGAAAAGGAACAGTCCTCACCTTTACAAGCGAACTCTGCCTGTAAATCCAGGTTTAGACTGCGACAAAACATGGCTTTAAATGCAACGTTGTTCCATCCACTCTAAGCAGCAATTGTTCTAAATTCGATGGCATGGTCGGCGGCCGATTTGCGGCCTTGAGTGAGTTGCATTAGCTGAGTGGAAACATCCTTGCCCCCTGCTGGGTATTCAAACACATCCCTGAGTTGTTTAATGAAATACGGGAAAGATGTTTGTAACATACGGTCGGTTTCCCAAACTGCTGCGGCCCACTTGATCGCTTTGCCCGTTAGCAAGGACGAACACTTCTTCTCATCAGAATCAAAGCTCTCCTCTTGATACATAAAAAAGATCTCAACTTGCCGAATGAAACCTTTACATTGTTCCGCGGAACCGTTGGATTTATCAGGCAGAGCAAAATGTACCTTTATGGGCTTGGATGGTGGTAGCAATCGCAGGTACTGTGTGAAATAGTCGTTAGCCACTTGAGCTTTAGCCAGTTGGTCTCGGTACTCCATGAGAACGTTGTTCTGATAAGTCAACGCGGCCTGTAGATCTGTTACTTCTGCTGGATTCTTCGGTGGCGAAGTATTATGTAAGGACGCGGAGGCGGCGTTAGAATCCATGTGCAGTTTAATAACTTCCACAGCAGACAAATCCAAACAGTAGGCAGAGAATCGTAATCGTAGGAGGCAGAGAATCATAAACAGATAGGCAGTCCAATCCAAACAACAAGACAGTGTGCAAATCCAAAGACAGAGACAGGGAAACCAGGCAAAGATCATACACAAGAAAGCAAACTATGGCAATGGGAAAAACGCTCGGTAAGGCAGACAGGCTGGCAATACTTCGCAACGTGATAGTGGTTGCGGCCATGCTTATATATTGCACCAACAGGAAGTACAGGTGAAGCAGAGGGAGCGGAACACAGTCAGTACTCGGGAGAGGGCTCCCTCTGCTGGCGTGGCGTTACAATACCCTATAAACTATTGCTTCACACAATAAATAATAGATTATAGTTATGTCTTTGTTTAGATCACAAACAGGTATTAATATATATTATTATATTAATATTAATATATTAATAAAATCTGTATATATATATATATATATATATATATATATATATATATATACAGATTTTAATATTGCTCTGGGACGAGAGTAAAACAACAAGGTCTATATGATAAAAGGCATTAAAAAAGTAATAATAAATGATAAAGACAACATGACCTTCGTATAACAAAAAAAGAAAACACAAACATATCTGTAGTTGTAATATTATAAACATTTTCTGTGAACAAAAACAGTCAATGCATTGTTTTTTGTCACTATATGTAAAATAAATTCTTCAAGGATGTCAAGCTTGATGAACCAAGGATGATAAATTTCAAACCCTGTCAGACCCTGAAGTCACAGAACATCTAATTTACTCTAGTAAATTTGCTTTCAAGACAAAACACGTGTCCTGGACACCCAGAGTGTGCTTCATGTCCTTGAAGGCGTCTACGACAGTGACATTGCTCCTCATTGTCACGTCAGCTGAATGCTGTCTGATGAGAGTACTGTATGTGTGTGCACTCCTAAAGGAGATCAATTGTTTTTGTCTTGTATGCTGACACCTGCATTAATGTTTTATAGCAAATTTTCAAGACAATGACAAAAACTTTTAAAACAAATAATTATAATTGTCATTCTACGCTTGTTCCCGAATCTGTCCTACAAGAAACTAAAAGGCACAGACTGTGAAACGACCAGCTCAACTGGAATTCGGGAAGCTCATTCATTATCCTGTCCTCTTTCCTGGGTCCCGTTATCCTGACATAGTACGCTCAAACACACTCTCACACTCAAATATTTATGCTCAAACTGTATGAATTTTAAATAAAGCGTCACTCACCGTGCATTAATCGAACACTCTTTAGCTCAAACCCAAAATACTTTTGCTAACACAGTGCTGAGAAGAGCACTTAAAGTGAATTATTTCAAACTATCTTCAGTGGATACTTCTTAGCAAAGATTTTATAAAAGTATTAATATGGCATGGATAAAATGCTATTGTTATTTTTGATTGATTTGATTTATATAAAAATATATGATTAATCTGACATGGTTCCAACCGACATGGTTACTATTTTATTAGTTGGTGGTTTTTAATGAATTTGCATGATTTAATGTATGCTATATGAAAATGTTTGATATCTGACACGGTTCCAACAAGATCGCATTAAAAATGTAGCTATTTTACAAGTTGGTGATTTCATATGAAATTGTACAGTACACACACCTATACATATATTTCAAGTACACTACAAGTGCACATTCATTATAATTAAGTACGCTTGTTTCTTACAAGGATAGTTTGACTAAACATTTATACAATAAGCAGACTGTCTGGAAAGCTTAATACTGGTCTTATTAAGAAAGAATGGAAAACATGTACAAAAGTAACTTAGTAACTAACCTGGGAAGTCAAAACTCAGCATGGCCTTTGGTTTTCTTTGACCACGGGCAATATATTAAATGCAATGTTTTGCTAGCAGCCATTAGTCTGTAGCTCTTTACTGGTTACTAAATGGAGCTTAGCACTGTCCAGTACCTGGTTGGGAGAACTCATTAAGAGGAAAGGTTGCTGCTCATTCTGTGGTCATTAGCAATCACAGGGTGTTTGTCAAAATGACTAGGCGTCTCTCACTAATGTATCTTAACAAGCACCCTGCATGAACTGGCTGTATCATTCTGTGCGCTTTTGACTGGTGTGCGGTGCACTATGACAGCCATGCATCATCTAGGTAGAAGCTGCATACTGGTTAGGAAGAGTCTTCCCTTTCTTTATAAAATGTTAAGTAGTTTTAGGATGACACGTCACTCACCTGTGACTAATAAGAAGTGTGTGCTTGAGTGTTTGTATCACTCTGCCTTTCTGTGTTCGCCAAATCCAGACAGGCTGCGTGTAATAGTGGCAAGGAATTTTCAGTGATTTTTCTGCAGTTTACATCATTATGCCAATAGATGGCAACAAGTGGCTGTTTTTATGAGTGAGTCAACCACTTTTCCACCATCAGTCCAAAACATTCTTGCTGCTTAACTGTTTCATTCCATGCTGATCTGGATATTGTTTCATTTTTCACTGCAGGTCACAATACAAGTGCGTCACTCATTGTCTTGTTATCTCCAGTGTTTACTGTACAGTTTGAGATGCAATTAACTCCTATGGGAGCATCACAGGGGTCTCGGAATTCATCAAAAATATCTTAATTTGTGTTCCGAAGATGAACAGGTTTGGAATGACTTGAGGGTGAGGGATTAATGAAAGAATTAAAAATTTTGGGTGAACTATATCTGTAAGTTTATGTTTAACAATCACACGATTCTATACAAATCGCATTGTTCAAATACAGTACATATGAAATCATAAAATAGTTGTCTCAAAAGACTGGGTTGGAATCATTCAGGACGTACCATAGTTCTGCTATGGCTTTCATTTTGAACTCCTTGCGATGACACAGAAAATAGCAATATTGTGTCAATAAAACTTTTTTGTTGCTTACAAAGAATTGTAATTACTAGGCTACACTACAAACAGCAATAGTCCTAGAATTTGAATCAGAACTCACAATTAATTTGCCCACCACATAGTCTGTGAGCACTAGGATACAAAGTGACGATCCTAATGATGAGTCCCAGCATATTAAACTACTGCACCAATGCAATGCTTTATTAATAAGCTTCATGGGAGTAAATGCTCTAAGTCTACAGAGGTCAGAGGCACAGACAAGTGTCTGACGCATATGATCAGCAGTGGATTGTGGCTGTATGTGAATGTGTGTGAGCGGTGGTGAGTTGTGGGTGGAGCTGCATGAGGTGAGGCCCTTGGCTGCTGTCACAGACACATCAGAGCACAACATCAATCAAGTCCTTTCATTAGAGGCTGTCTAGGTCTCTCAGCGCCTCCATCAGCAGATGAGTCCTCCATTATTGATCAAACCAAATACATCCAACAGCCCTGCCACCACTATATCTCCCAGCTTGGAAGTTTACAGCCGGCTCCAGAGGAGCAAGAGAGTTTCTTCCTCAAAGATGCAGAACTGACTTACATGGGTGTTATACACTGGACTACAAACAAATAAATGAATTAGTATACTAATCAACTCAAATAGGAAAAATGATAAAGGATTAAAACATACCTTAAAATTTACAGTGGAAACATGTGTCTTGTCCAATGGACTTATTGGAAATGTAAGTTCTCACAAACTGAGGGACAAGTCAGAATTATTTAACGTGTTAACAGATAGAACGTCGGAGACTTCAGAGATTAGATACAGCTGGCAACACATATTTTACTACTGTAATCTAACATTTATGAGTAAAACTGAAGAATCCAAAGCAAAATCCAACACTGGAACTGATCGTGAAATACGAAAAAGTGCGAGATTTTAAGATGTGAATTCACATGAGATTTAAAGTCAGAGATATGAGAAATAATTACATTGTAAAGTATACTGACACATTAGGAAATATAAAAGTCGCAAATATGAGAAATAAAATCATTTTGAGAGACAAAATAATCACATTGTGAGATATAAAGTTGAAATACAAGAAATAAAATCTCACTGGAATATGCAAATATGAGAAATAGTCACAAATGTCATAATGTGATAATGTGAGACAATGACAAAGTCAATGTCACAAATATATGTCAAGTAACATCACATGGGGAGATATTAAGCCACATGGTGCAATGTAATACCGCAAATAATAGGAATAAAATCACATCACAAGATATTTAGTCACAAATATGACCAATCAAATAAAGTTACAAATGCAACAAATTAAGTAACAATGTGAGATATAAAGTCACAAATCTGGCAAATAATGTCACGTATGTAGTTCCAAATATGACAGATAAGGTCAGGTTGCAAGATATAAGTCACAGAGGCTTCAATAAATAATAAATTAGAGCCTCGTGGTTTGATGACAAGGGTTTAAAATGTAAATATGAATGACAGGAGCCCCAAAATGAAAACTGCTGAAATGGAGTGTTATTAAATTGTATTTGTTTTAACAAAGACAAACTTCATCACTGCTGAACAGTTCTTCGGGTCTAAGTGCAATGCACAAGCTTTGACATTCCATTGATATTCAGATATTCAGAACAGAATAATAACTTGCTGCATACTGCACAGTGTGCACTGCAACCGCCGATGTTTTTTAATAGTGTAGAGTGGAAAGTTTAGGATGACATGCTTCGGTCTTCAAAAGGTTTCGAGTAATGCGGGCAGACAGGAATAAAGCATTTAGCTGACTTTACTGTCAGTGGATTTCAGCTCTCTCAGTGTGTCTGCCTTTGATCGAATAATAGTATGTGATACAGCACACATTATGCAATGGCATACATTTCACCCAGCAGTATGCTGTGCTGTTTTCACATGACTTCAGTGCCGTCCAGTTATCATCTAAGAAATAAATAGCATGGTTGATTTTTTTTTTTTTTTCAGATTCATTTTTCACACTGGAAATGAAAAGACGAAATGTTGTCCCACATACAGTAGTGTGCTTTGGTTGTATACTTGACATTTTGGAACATGTGGGCAAAAAAGTAGAAAGCTGTAAATGAGGCAGTGCCTTTTTAAAAGCTACACTTTTGTACCTTTTTACCCCTAGAGACTGTATAGATGCATAATTCTGCCTGAAATTTATAATAGTACCTAAACGGCACATATTTATACCTTTTGAAAGGGCAATGTCACGGTGACAACCTTTGTACCTTTTTTTCTGATAGTGTATGCATGCAGAAAATTGGCAAACTATACATAACACACACACACACACACACACACACACACACACATATATATATATATATATATATATATATATATATATATATATATATGTGTGTGTGTGTGTGTGTGTGTGTGTGTGTACACAGTACAGACCAAAAGTTTGGACACACCTTCACATTCAAAGAGTTTTCTTTATTTTCATGACTATGAAAATTGTAGATTCACACTGAAGGCATCAAAACTATGAATTAACACATGTGGAATTATAAAACAGAACCAACTGAATAGTTAACTTTCAGAAACAACTGAAAATATGTCATATTGTAGGTTCTTCAAAGTAGCCACCTTTTGCTTTGATTACTGCTTTGCACACTCTTGGCATTCTCTTGATGAGCTTCACGTGTGTGTGTGTGTGTGTGTGTGTGTGTGTGTGTGTGTGTGTGTGTGTGTGTGTATATATATATATATATATATATATATATATATATATATATATATATATATATATATATATAAATGCAGTGCACTATAATGAACAGCATTCTAGAAGTAAAAGGATAATATTTTCTGGGGTCCTTCTATTTTTTTCTTCCAAAACCTAGCTGTTATTTATTGCAACTCTCAAAGTCTTAATTTTAGTAAAAAGGTTTAGAGATAGAGATTTCCTTCTCTGAAATGACCCTGGATAAGATTAAGGGCTTTCTTCGAGCATCATATCGAAAGTTTCCTTCTGAGGAAAAAGCAAACAGCTTTCTAAAGGACTGTAAATGAGGTGTTGCTGCTGAGCAACACGAAAACTTGGATAACGAGAAAGCAAAGGTAAAAAAGTTAAAGTGTTTCTCATTATCTAATTCCAAGAAGGCATAATGAGGAGTTGAGGAGCACTTTGGGAATAAAGAACAAAGGTGCTAAATGAAACTGTGAACGTTGTTTAGAATCATCTGAATAATTGTACTGTTTTATTTATTGTCAACTTCATTTTACAGTGAGAAATGTTTGAATATAATATGCATTACCTTTATACCTGTAAGCAATTATAATTTTATGACACATTTGTAAGAATGACTGCAAATACTAAAGCAGATGTTGATATATACCACTTTATTCTAGTATTTATTATAACGAAATGCAGCAAAATCAAGCCATTAACATTTTGCTTGTTACAAGACTGTTTATATTGTATTTTATAATAATGATAATAATAATAAGTGTAATAGTTTGCAGTTAATTCTTTTGGCAAAGTATACTTTGTTGATACAGGAGAGTATCTCAATATTATTGTAAAGGGAATTGCTGTCACCTAGTGGTGGCTCAAGGACAGTAGTGAAGGAATATACTCTATAATGTAATGTACATTGTAGTATGTATAATATAACTTGTCCATAATATTTAATGGAGTGATCCACATTTGAAACCATGGTTAAGATTTTGAGAGTCGAGGAGAAGTTCAAAAGTTCAAAATTCAACCTGAAATACAATGACAAAAAAATAATGATTAGATGTCACTAACAATGATGTGTTGAAAAATCATGTTGTGGACATTTTAAAGTATCCATAATGCAATATTACTGAACTTACATGACATCCAGAAAATGAAGTTATTTATTGTGTTCAAAGAACATGAAGTCCTGCAAGAGAAGAATAACAGTAGATTATTCACTATGCTGAAACACGCAAAGCTTATAGAGCAAGATTAAACCGATACAAACTGGTCCAACCAGTAACATGTTGACGTAATAACTTATTTTTGCTTACTATGAGGAAACACGCTCCGAAAAGAGCAGCTTTGATCTTCACGTCCAGATCGATAGGAAAGGAGATTCCAAAATTGTCTGCATCCGTGAAAGCTTCCCTCACCATACCGGTCCATTGTTTAGCGATTCTGCCCACCTTTGTTGATTCATCCACGGACAAAACCTGTTCAGATGCAAAAAAAAATAACTATCATCATGAAAAATGTTTAGTGGTATGTAAAAGGATCAGATGGTTTTATACTTTTATGACTAAGATTAAAGACCAGGTCAAATTATCAAACTATTATCAATATTCGTGTCTTGTATGTTTCGTACATCAAAGTTCACATCAGCGCAACATCTGCATGAACAGAACGGCCCCGAAATCTTCAGAACTGCTTCTTTCTTCTCATTCTGTATGGTATACTTGGGAAGGAAAGGATGCCAATTCTGGATCACATATCCAATCGGGTTGCCTGGTGGAGACTGGATTTCAAGCTGAGAGGAATGAGGAGTGATTTGAGTTTAGCTGTTGCGTTTACGCTGTAAATCCAACACAATTACGACACAGAATGTAACTTTATGAACCAAAATCTGTATTACCTCTTGCAGGCAACAGGGAAAACAGCAGCTTCCACACTTCAGAGGACGAGTGAGTGTCATCACTTCCTGTCCCATGTTATCCTGAACATGGAGGACGAATGACCGCAGTGGTCCACAGAACTGTCTGTTACAGCAGTTGTTTTCCTCAGCCACAAAGAACACCTGTTGCCCCATAGTGTTCTTCACTGTGTACTTATTGTTGGTCTCCCAGCCCAATATAACTTTGATACAACAAAATGAAACAAAAAATAAAAGTAAGATCCATGTTTTTGTCAAGTTTTGTGCACTGCTTTAACTGAGCCATCAGTAAGCCCCACCTTGGTTAGTTTCAATCCTGCCTGGCAACTGTTACCAACTACCATATTAACTGACAAGCTCTTGCTGTTTTCTAACTCTATGGAAGTGTGTTTGGGTGGTTTAACACCAAGTTACACCAAAACAAGGTAAAATATTGTGGCCGAAAAATGATTTTTTTTTTTAAATAACTTTTTACTTCATTTGTATTGTACAGACTTGTTAAAGGTTTTGGCACTTGTTATGAAATTCATGGACATGATTCAAAAAGGTCCAAAATGACCGGATTAGAAATGAATGGGATGTGAATTCCATCTAGTGGAAATATTTCCCAAATCCCACATTCCAAACAAAATTTTCCCAAAATAACTTATTTGAGATATCAGCCTCAAAATTTGGAACACAACTTTAGATTTACAGTTTGATTTTCACATAACTTAGAGTAAAACATGTTTTGCAAAATGTCATATATCACGTTTAAAATTGTGTTTTTGCAATTTCAAAATAATAAACCTTTCTAATAAAATAATAACATTTATTTATTTATTATTATCAATGTTATTTTATTTTATTTTTAGACCCAACTTAAGTCTGTGCTCTGAAGTATTTAAGATTTACCAATTTAATTTTCAGGTCTATGCTCAAAAAGTGATAAACAGGTAATAAATGGAACATAACTATTCTATCACATATATGTTTAACAAAAAATCCCCTAAAAATGTATATATAATTGGGTAGAAGTAACCAAGGGGGTCAGTTGATTTCTGTTATATTGAGATAATAGCCTTATAAAGGGTTACTTCACCCCAAAATGAAATTGAAGTGACGAAGTGAAGTTACATGACATACAACCAAGTATGGTGACCCATACTCGGAATTCGTGCTCTGCTTTTAACCCATCCAAAGTGCACACACACACACTGTGAACACACACCCGGAGCAGTGGGCAGCCATTTATGCTGCGGCGCTCGGGGAGCAGTTGGGGGTTCGATGCCTTGCTCAAGAGCACCTAAGTCGTGGTATTGAAGGTGGAGTAAGAACTGTACATGCACTCCCCCCACCTACAATTCCTGCCGGCCTGAGACTCGAAATCACAACCTTTCGATTGCAAGTCTGTCTGTCTACCCATTAGGATGAAAAGGATGAAAACCAGGAAGCGTGTGACTGTCCCATTGACTGACAAGTAAATTGCAATGTCAAGGTCCATAAAAGTATGACACAGAATAGTTTGAGTTCAGCAGATATTCTCCGAAATGGTGCTATGGTGATGCGGAGAGACACAGAGGAGAAGAAATGTTGAATAAAGTTGTTTTTTTTTTTTGTTTTTTTTTTTCATAAAATAATTTTTTCAAAAGGTATTTTTGTCACTTCATAAAATTCAGATTGAACCACTGATGGCAGATGGACTATTTTGAATATGTCTTTTCTGGACCTTGACAGTGCAATTTACTTGTCAATCAATGGCACAGTCACGAGCCTCCTTGTTTTCATCCAAAATATCTTAAATTGTGTTCTGAAGAAGAACAAAGTTTTTACAGGTTTGGAACGACATGGGGGTAAGTGATTAATCACAATATTTTCATTTTGGGGTGGAGTGTCCCTTTAATCTCAACACATGCAAAATATTCATATAATATTGGTAAAAAACTAAAAAAAAACAAACAAAAAAAAACACTAAAACTAACATCACACTGTTACCTTCAGCCAGCTCAACTTTCTGCTGTACAAGAAGTTGATCAATCTGTGTTGGAAAAAGGAAATAAATGTTTAAAAACATCTTTACGACTTTGTATGGCATGCTAATCATTTTTAAAGCGTTTCCAAAGTATTTCACATTCTTCCAAGAAGTGGGACATTTGTTGTGGCATTTCAAAGCCCAGAAATTCAACGCAACCCAAGTCACCATTTCCTGAGAAGAAACTATCTCATCTTGCAACATTTTTTTTTTTTTTTTTGTTCCATCACCGCCTACAGTGGCATACAGAGCTGTTCATATCCAGCATCGAAGCTCTACCTGGGTCAGGTACTCCAGTCCTGGTGGGCAGCCCGCAGGTCTTTGTGGAACTGGCATCACAGGCATTTGACCTTTCAAAGAGAAGAAAATGACACAGGAGGATCTAGAAAAGTGAGGATTGTGAAAATGTCAAATTCCCTTACCTTGGCCTGGTATGCCTTGTCTCTGGTTATAAGGAGGGGTGGGATTAATAGCATTTTTCTGTGGTTGGAGTTCAGTTGGGTAACCTGGTTTAAAAAGTATCAAAGAACATCAATTTGACATTGTTCTTACTGTGAAAGCCAGAGTGCTTCTTTGAGTTACAAACTGTATAACAGCAATTTAACAGAGTTCTGTCAGGATCAGGTTGCTGATGATAAGATTTTGACACACTCACCATTATTTGTTGCCATTATGGAAGGCTGCAAATGACGGTCTGCAAACATGCAAACCAGAAAAGCAGGTTAAGCAAATATTTTCCTATATGTTTTTTTCCATACTTTGTAGGGAATGGAATTTCAACAACCCAATATTTTCATAACCAGTGAATCTTCAATACAAACAGGATGGCATTAATACACAATATTCAGGTTGGGAACACCTGGGAATTTACCAGGAAATAACCGGGAAGTTGGACTGCAATTACAGAATGCAAATAACATGTAATCTTCCTAGACACATATTAGGATAATCCACTCGAATACAAGATGTTTGTTACATTAGTTATTATAAGGTGTTTATAATTGTAACAACTGATGTAAACTACAGCTTTTGTACTTAAGCAACCAGAACACCATAATGCATTCATGAAAAAAAATTCAAAGAAAAAAAAAAAGTTAATTCATACTTTCATAGCCTATTAATTTAACATATTTTGAACACATTTAAGGAGATCAAATATTACCAAATAAACAATCAGTCAGTTATTTAGATAATGAATTACTGGATTACTCCGTGAACATTTTCGATAATAATACAAATTATTAATGATGTCCAAACAAACCAATAAATAATAGATTATTACATACTACTTTCCACAACGAGACTGTCAGTTTTCAGACGAAATACAGTTATAGTGAAGAAATATTATGTATAAATGGATAGCCTGCCTAGACATAATCCTTCATAACCTGATAATTCGGTTAATCCAGAGGTTTAGAAATACTGTAACGTAAACATGCAGTTGTTACTTTAAAGGTCTATTTCTAGCTGATTTCTATGCTACTTCGTTTATTATAACTTCATCCTATTTATTCCGTCTTAGTTTTGACGTTACGGGTTAACTGACAAAACGTTTTTAGTGTATGCTTCATTAATTTAATATGCTAAAAACTCACCTGTTACTTGTTAAAACTGAAGTGCTGTGGATACTGATGCCGTAGATATTGCGTTGTAGTCTTTTACTTACATTTCTTTTTTATATATTATTATTTTAGTGGGCGACAGTAACACAGAGCTGTTTTCTCTTCGCCCTTTATCTGCCTCAAACACTATACGTGAGTTTCCTTTCCGGGAAACAATCTGCTTCTGCCCACACCCATTACACAAAAAACCCAAAGAGACTGAGGCAGTGGGGGTTCATCTCCTTATTTTAATATATATATAAATAGATTTTTTTTTTTTTTTTTTCTGTGATGACCGACGGTTCATTAAGTAACTTCGAATCCCTCGTCTGGCTTTTAGACGGAAGTGTCTCCATGGATATAGACAGTTATTTGTGTATGGAAATTGATAACGTTTCCATACTACGTTGTACTTTCAGGTGTACGCTATTGAAAGTTTCTGCTTGTAACTTTTCAAAAACCCTTTCAATACATTTCTTAGCCATTTTTTTTTCTATTCAATGCTTCACACACTTTTTTCATGTTTAGAAATGAGATCAGCCTTCACGTGCAATCTCACAATCCACCCATAATTAACAGGAAACAGCTTATTAAAACAACACACAGTGGAATACAAAGTTGAGGCAAAGGTTTATACTTTAACAATACAGAAATTATGGCTTTTTACCCCTTAAGTATTGCCTGGTATTAACATAAAACTCTTTATTTTAAAAAGGTTTGATCTTTTAAAAACGTATTTATCTCTAACAGTTATCACACAAAAACACAAACACACACACAATATTAATTAGATATTAATTCAAGAAAACCATAGTGGTTTACCAGAAACAAATCATATATATTATGTTAGTGTTGTCGAATGATTAATCATGGTTAATCACATCCAGATTTTTATATATATATATATATATATATATATATATATATATATATATATATATATATATATATATATATATATATATATATATGTGTGTATGTATATATATGTATATATATATATATATATATATATATTTATATATATATATATATATATATATATATATATATATATATATATATATATATAATACATATATATAATACATGTATGTCTACATTGGTTATCTAATATATAAACTATATTTTTCTTAAATATATATGTGAATGTGTTTGTATTTATATAAACATAATAAATATACACAGTATACACACATATATTATGTAAACAATCTTTTTTTTTTGATCTGATTATTCGTTTGACAGCACACACACACGCACGCACGCACGCACGCACGCACACACACACACGCACACACACACACACACACACACACACACACACACACACACACACACACACACACACACACACACACACACACACACATTTACATTCATAGCCTGAATTTGATGCTTAAAAAATATATTTTCAGTCAAAAGTATAAACACAAAGGTTAAGTTATTCATTTATGACAAACATGTTAATGTATGCCAAAAAAAAAAAACAAAAAAAAAAAACACACAAATGCATCAAATTACATTCACAGAAACACAATAACAAACAATAACTTGCAATGTAACATCGTACGTACTTTCACTCGAATCCAGTTTGCGGTACACACATAGCAGCTCTTTCACATGTAGTATCTCTTGTTATACATATGTTGTAAAACTAACTTGTGCCCTTGTATGTATAAGAAAGGCTGGGGGTCGAGCAGAAGGGAATGTGTGACTTAAAATAGCACACTGATAGAGACTTTCAGAAATGCACAGGACACACAATAATGTCATGAACTATAGTAAATCTAAAAACAGAATGGAACAGTTGAAGAATTTGCTAAATACGAATTTATGTTGAATTCTTTAAACATTTCATCTTGCTGTTTAGATTCATGGTTATTGTGAATCCTTAAATCAACATTTTATGGATTAGTTAAATATTGACACGCTCTAGATGCAGACATTATATTTACACACTGTAAAAAAATAAAAACCTCTCCAACTCAATATTTTCTAGTGACTAGTCACATCTTAATTTATCAGTTGGCCTAATTACATTTATGAAATTCAATTCACACAAATTCAATTTGGCCAATTGAAAAATTTAGATGTGATCAATCAATAGAAAATTTTGAGTTGGAGAGGTCTGAATTTGTATTTATTTATTTTACAGTGCAGCAGGTTTATCTTTCTTTATTAAATAATAATAATAATAAAGAGGGGTGGAGTCACAAGAACAAATGTGTATGAAAGAGTTTATACTTCTGTTGTGAAACTGGAAGAATTATTAGGTGAGATAAGTGGATGTTTTACACTGTGTTGTAATGAAGAAAAACATTTCTATGACCCAAACTTTAAAGAGAAAATTGTACAGCATTTGTATAAAAACAAACAAACAAAATTTTATCAAATGGGGAACAAGGCTCCAGGGTGGTTTTACTCTTGTTTTTTAGTGTGCTCAAAATACATGAAATCCTGTAAATTCAAAATGAAAAAAGACAAGTAAATTAATGTAATTAGAAATTATGTAATTATGGACAGATTCTTCAAATTCTTGATAGAAAAGCTAATAAATAAATAAATAATTAATAATAATAATAATGATAATAATAATCATATATATATATATATATATATATATATATATATATATATATATATATATATATATATATATATATATATATAAATGTTTATTAATGATTAATGAAGAGTACCTATTACTTACAATAAGAAAGCAGGCTCCTAATATTACTGCTTTTATTTTCACATCCAAATCCACTGGAAACTGCAAGCCAAAGTTGTCTGCATCAGTAAACGCTTCTGCTTCAAATCCTGACCACTGTTTACTAATCCGACCAATCACTGATGATTCATCCAGTGACATCACCTGGTATCAAATAAACATGTGACTGTTAGATTGATGATCAGTTAAACACTTTAAATGGTGTAGAATTTAATTTATAAATCAGTTGAACTTCATTCTGCAAGCACAAAATATGACATTCACAAAATAATCTCATTCACAGCAAAATAGTAATATATAATAGTATACATTTTTATATACAATATAGACTACCATTTCACCAAGGCTGCATTTATTTTAATTTATTCTTGTGATGTAAAGCTTAATTTTCAGCATCATTACTCCATTACTCCAGTCTTCACATGATCCTTCAGAAATCACTTTAATATGCTGTTTTGGTCCTCAGGAAACATTTCTTACTATTGTCAATGTTGAAAACAGTTATGCTGCTTAAAATTTTTGTGGAAACTGTTATACCAATATATATATATATATATATATATATATATATATATATATATATATATATATATATATATATATATATATATATATATATATATATACACACATTACCTGAATATATATTATTTGATGTATGCAAAATTATGTATACCTAATTTATTTGAAAACAACATTGTAAATGTCCTTACTGTCACTTTTGATCAATTTTATGCATCCTTGCTGAATATTATATTATATTATATTATATTATATTATATTATATTATATTATATATTCCATGTTTGTATTTTTAATTGGCTTTATATTTCCAAACCATTTGTATTATATTATATTGTTACAATATTATATTTTGAACATGACAGTATAATTTATGGTATAATGTATGCACCATACCTCAAAATTAACATCGGAACAACATTTGCAGTCACAGAATGGCCCCACAATCTTCAGAACAGGCTCTTTTCTCTCATTCTGGATGGTGAATTTCGGGAAGAAAGGATGCCAGCTTTGTATTACATAACCAATAGGGCTCCCCGGGGGGCTCTGGACCTCCAGCTGAAATATATGAGGCAGTACTGACATGTTAAGACAGCAACATAGATATTTTTCAAATATTTATTAACACTTATTGTTTTTATTGATTGCAGGTATGATGGAATGCAAAGCAGGATGCAAAACACTGGGCTAATATGCATGAAACAGTATGAATGGTGAAGTGGTCGTGTTGTACTGTACCTCTTGCAGACAGCAAGGAAAGCAACAACTACTGCATTTGAGGGGGCGGGATAAAGTCATCACTTCCTGTCCCATGTTATCCTGGATATGAAGCAGGAAGGAACGCAGTGGTCCACACATCATTCGAGTACAAAAATTGCTCTCCTCAGCAGCAAAAAACACCTGCTGTCCTAAACTATTTTTCACAACATATTGATTATTGGTCTCCCATCCCGTGAGAACTGTAAGACAAAGAGAGCATTTGTAGTCACTCACTTGACAGGGGTTTAGAAAATTATTTTTAGTGCAATCAGTGGTCAGACATTACCTTCCATTAATTCAATTTTCTGATGAACTAGAAGCTGGTCAACCTGTGATAAGCAGCATTGTAGAACTGACATGAAAATAGGCATAGAGTGCATTATTTGTCCATCTGTACTGTAAGATGTCCATAAGTACACTGATGTCAAAAACCACATTCACCCAGGCAAAGAGAAGCAGAGCTAAAGACACATGCAGTTTTATTTTATTTTTTATATCTTTTTTTTTTTTTTTTTTTTTTTTTTTTTTTTTACACACATATACACATATGTCTGGTTTACTATTCTAGAAAGATAATAGATGTTATTACAAGTATTTAAAAAATTGTAAGGAACTGGTATTGTTTATAAGTGAATCGGAACCATTAAATTCTTCATGGTTTTCATTCCTACTGTAGATTCTAGAGAAAGGTTCATATATATATGAACAATGATTCTTTTTCTCTACAGTGAATGTAAATGTTCATTTCTGAGAGTATTGTTATTCACCTGGGCCAGGTACTCCAAACCTGGTGGACAGCCCAGAGGTCTGTCTGGGACTGACATGACCATCGGGTCCTGAGGTGGGCTATAACCTGCAGCAGAGAAGAACATTTTTACAGTATAGTACTTGAACTCTGTACACATTATTCATGTTTATGTCTTTACCTTCTGCTGGTGTAAGATGAATGTCATTTCCTGAATGAGGTCCAATGGTATATACTAAGGGTGAAAGAGATAAATATGATAAACTATCAGATATCTTTACCCGTACAGATCAGATACTTGATACATGAAGTGAATGAAAATAAGTTGATCTAGGAAGAAGCGACCCATATGTCACCACAATGATTTATTTTATTTTTTCTTGAAATGCGTTTAAAAAAAAAAAAAAAAAAAAAAAAAAAAAAATGGCAATGTGTTTTAAAAGGTTGTGAAATATATTGAATTCAACTCTCACCAGATGCCATTGGCACATTTGCTGAAGGTACATTTGCTTCTCCTGTCTGATCTATAAAAAGAATGCAGTTAAAATAGTTTAGATCATTAAGTTGAAAAAATCTGAAAAATGCTTTGTCGGCATGTGTGCACTTTCTCAGGACTCATCATGTTCTTGATCATCTCCAGATCATCAACCAAAACTACGCTAAATGCAACATTCCAAAACAAGCCTTTATTGGATACAAAAAGAAAAAAAAAATTGATATTTGATTTGCCCACTAAAGAGCAGCAGAGTAGCACAAACACTAGAGCAGTATGTTGTATGAAACCTAATGCAGAAAAAAATGTTTTACTAATATTCAGCAGTAAACATTCTGCTACATCTTGACCAGCACATGTTTTAGCCCATAAAGTTAAATGTCCGTACATAACATGAACACATACAAGCCAACAATGAGTGCAAATTATAGGGTTTAAAGGGGTCATATGATGAAAATAAAATTTTTCCTTTTTCTTTGGCGTGTTACAACCTCTTGGTGCATAAAGAAGATCTGTAATGTTGCAAAGACTAAAGTCTCAAATCCAAAGAGATATTCTATCAGGAACACTACCGGACACAGATGCAGGTTTCAGTATGAGACAAATTTATTTAATAAGTCCAAAAAGAAAACTCCCTCAAACAAACTGAAACAGGCTGGGAAAAAAGTCCAACAGAAAAATTAGAGGCTTCAAATGTCCTTGCGTAAACACCCGGCAAGGGGCACCCAATGGCACAGCTGCATAGTGAACGGAGAGGGGAGGAAGGCACGAGAGAGCTGGCAACAGAGCAGACCAAAACACTTCTGTGGAATGCAGGTGCCCAGTCTCGGAAATGATGAAGGGGAAAAATAGGGAAAACAAAACAACTGGTAGCAGCAAAAAAGTGAAGTGACATTCAGCCAAGTATGGTGACCCATACTCAGAATTTGTGCTCTGCATTTAACCCATCCGAAATGCACACACACAGAGCAGTGAACACACACACACACACTGTGAGCACACACCCGGAGCAGTGGGCAGCCATTTATGCTGCGGCGCCCGGGGAGCAGTTGGGGGTTCGATGCCTTGCTCAAGGGCACCTAAGTCGTGGTATTGAAGGTGGAGAGAGAGCTGTTCATGCACTACCCCCACCCACAATTCCGTCCGGCCCGAGACTAGAACTCACAACCCTTCGATTGGGAGTCCAACCCTCCAACCATTAGGCCATGACTGACAAGGACCAAAAAACTGGCATGGACCAACAATGGCACAACTGAACAGGGCTAGACTGGAGCGGACAGAGTGACTGTACATGGACTATTTGGCGTACAATGATCTGGCACCAACTGGCATGAAAAACGGAAATAAATAGAGCAAGAGATGAAAAGACATTGAATTCAGGTGAGTGGAGTCAAACTATTCGGAGCGGAAAAGTTAGTAAAGAGGGGGAGGGAGGAACGCCACAGAAAGGTGCATGACGAATTAACAAAACAAAACACCATGTGCGCACAACATGCAGACATATAGATAACGTGCACACCAAAGAACATGGTGATCAGACAGAGGACATGACAGTACCCCCCCCCCCCCCTCCAATGGACACCACCAGGCGCCGCAGGAAGGGGCTCACCTCGTCGCCGATAGAAGTCCTCAACCAGTCTCCAGTCCAAGATGTCCTGGGCCGGAATCCAGCTCCTTTCCTCTGGACCATAGCCCTCCCAGTGAACAAGATATTGAAAGCCCCGACCCCTACGTCGGACCTCTAGCTACTTCTACACCGTATAGACCGTATAGGTTTAACGCTGGTAACATGGAAAAGTGTGATTCCGTGACACCGCCGCCAGACTCAGGACCTTGGTGATCCGGTATGGGCCAATGAACCTGGGTGCCAACTTGCGTGATGCTACCCTGAGAGGCAGGTCCTTGGTGGAGAGCCATACACTTTGACCACACACGTAACGAGGAGCAGGTGTCCGGTGGCGATCTGCCTCTGCTTTAGTCCACCTATTAGCCTGGCCCAAGGCAGCCTTAGCCCTCTTCCAGGTGCGTCGACACCATCGGACAAAAGCCAAAGCAGATGGGAGCGTGTGGGAAACAAGGAGGGTTTATAAGCGACAGAACACTGGAATGGGGACATACCTGTGGCAGAGGCCAGAAGGGAGTTATGGGCATATTCTACCCAGTACAGCTGTTGACACCAGGAGCTCGGATTGTGGGATGCCAGGCAGCAAAGAGTGCATTCAAAATCCTGGTTTGCCCGCTCTGTCTGGCCGTTGGTCTGGGGATGGAATCCTGATGACAGGCTCGTAGAGGCCCCGATCTGCCAACAGAACTCCCTCAAAAACCGGGAGACAAACTGGGGAACCATATTAGAGACCAAGTCAACTGGAAGACCATGAATCCGTTACACTTGATCAACCATCACCTGAGCAGACTCCTTGGCTGAGGGGATCTTGGGAAGGGGAATGAAACAGGCCGCCTTCGAGAAACGGTCCTCCACCGTAAGAATGACAGTGTTACCCTTAGATTCAGGGAGGCCAGTGACAAAACTAAGGGCCAAACGTGACCAGGGGGACCACAGGAGGCACATTAGAAGTCTTGCTCTGAGCGCACAAAGAGCAGGCTGCCATGAACTGCCTGAAATCCATGGCCATGGATGGCCACCAATCTGGCCCTTACCTTACATCAATGGCCCTTACCTTACAGGGGTCAGCTTTAATCTCTCCCTCAGAAACAACGAACCACAAGAACGGAACCGACTGGGCATGGAAAACACACTTCTCCACCTTAACATAAAGCTGGTTCTCCAGCAGCCGTTGTAGCACCTGATGAACGTGCTGAGTGTGTATCTGCAGAGATGGGGAAAAAAATCAAGATACCAAAATACACAAAGACGAAGCGATTCACCATGTCTCTCAACACGTCGTTAACCAGGGCCTGGAAGACAGCTGGGGCACTGGTCAGACCAAATGGTAGGACCCGGTAAGTTTCCCATGGGTGTGTTGAAGGCTGTCTTCCACTCATTCCCCTCATGTATGTGAATCAGGTGATAGGCATTCCAAAAGTCTAGCTTGGTTAAGACCTTGGCTCCCTGTAATAGCTCAAAGGCAGACGACATAAGAGTACCTGTTCTTAATAGTGATGTCATTCAGGCCTCGATAATCTATACAAGGATGCAAGGAGCCGTCGTTCTTCTTGACAAAGAAGAACCTGGCACCCAGAGGAGATGAAGAGGGTTGGATGAGAACGGCTTTGAGGGATTCATTAATGTACTTGTCCATGGCCTCTCTTTCAGGACATGAAAGGGAAAATGAGTGGCCCTTGGGTGGGAAGTGCCTGGGAGGAGCTCGATGGCACAATCGTAAAGGTGAAGTGGAGGTAAAGAGGTTGCCCAGGACTTGCTAAACACCTGGCACAAGTCGTGGTACTCCACCGGGACCTGCAAGACAAGACACACAGACACAGGAAAAGAGGTAGCACCCAAACAAGACGCAAGACAAAACTCACTCCAAGACAAGAAGTTGCTAGACCAATCCACGCGAGGGCCATGTCACACCAACCACGGGTGCCCAAGTACTATGGGAGCACTCGGGATTCAATAAAGTACAGTGTGGTCTCCTCATGGTGACTGCCAGAGACTAAAAGATTGACAGGAAGGAGTAGCATAGGAGACAGTAGTGATTAAGGTGCCATTCAATGAACGGGCAGGAATAGGTTCAGGAAGAGGAATGGCAGGAATCCCCCACTGGTAGCTAGAGAGAAATCCATAAAATTGCCCTCGGCTACTGAGTCAACCAGTGCCGAGCAGGAATTCGAAACATCACCAATCTGAAGGAGAGTCCGAGAGGAGGGGAGATGCAATACATCATCCATCATCAGTGGAGGAGACATTCAGGGGGTCGGTGGGGGAAACAGCAGATGACTCCTCCATCCTCCAGGATGGACGAACTGCCAGGCGCTGACGGCGGCAGCGAAGGTGACCTTCGATCCGCAATGCCATATTGATAAGATCGTCAAAGTCACGTGGCAAGTCCTGAGTGGCCAGCTCATCCTGGATGTCGTCCTCTAGCCCTGCACGAAACTTATCTTGACAGGCCTCCTCATTCCAGTCACAGGAACAGTAGCTGCCAGAGTCTTGAAATGGATAGCATAGTCCGTCACAGAGCGACCCGCCTGACGGAGCCATGCTAGCTGGTCGGCCAGAGTGGTCAAACAGCCTCTCCATCTCCTGCCGGAAATCATTGAAAGATGCACAACAGGGAGCTTGAGTCTACCAGATGGATGTTCCCCAGTGTCTAGCCTTCCCAGTTAATACAAAGCCACTTTGGACTTCTCAAGCGCGTATGTGCGTGGCTGCAGAGCAAACACCACGGAACACTGGGACAAGAAGGCCCAGCAGGAATCGGGGTCCCCATCATAGGGTGTTGGGTTATTGCATTGGAGCTCAGGCTCATGGCGAGGAAGATGGTGAAATACCCTGTGCAGCCTCTCGTTGCAGCTCTTGGATGCGGGTGGTCAGCTCATCCACTTTGTTTGGCCTTCCAAAATAGCACGATATCAGCTTTGTCATGCCTGGAGCTGATCCGTGCTGGCCGATAAGGAAATACAGCAACTTCGAGCTGTGGATCACCAGATCAGCTTTAATTGTGGATGAAGTGGAGTCCAGCCCAGGGTCATAACATGTGGTTACAATAACCCCAGTCCGCTCCTCGTTATAGCCGTTGATTGCTCAAGCCCCCAGCCATTCCTAACTATTTCCAAGGACAGTCTGGTGCTTCTTACTCATGGCACGTAAGTAGGTTTACATATGTAAAGGATTTGCCACTGATGATCCAAATGTGAGTTTTGAGCAGTGTATAGAGTAGAGCTTGTTGTTTGTCATTTTCAGATGGCGGGCATATAGGAGAAACAACAATGTACATTATGTAGGAAATAATTTGTGTTTTTTTTTTTACCTTTAAAACACATTTCATTACACCAAATACACAAAATAATGTTCTTTTTAGCAACATCATATGACCCCTTTAATGGTTAGTTAGTACAAAGGACGGTACAGTATGTTTCCGTCCTTTGTTTGCATGTTCCAGACAGACAAGTCTGTACATTAGTAGTGGCTATTTTTAGGTGACTTTATCTGCATTGTTGCATTGTTATGCCAGTAGATGGCATCATTCGCTATTAATTTATTCAAGTATATTTGCAATTTAAATACAGACTAAATGTTATTTCAAATGCAACTTCTGTAGTGCAGAAAGAGAGGGAGGTTTCTGATTTTACTACTGACAAACTGTAGTGTCTTATTGTTCTGCTTGAACTTTTACATATTTTGAGCCTTGGTGGATCAGAAAGTAACAAAGACAATGTAACTGGAAACACTGTAAAATGTAAATTACACACAATATAATCTTGCTGAACCACTGTACAATAAAAAGCAATATCCCTCAATTGGGGCAACAAGTGATTGTCTTTATGAGTGAGTTATTGAATGTTTAAAAGCAGTGATCCATTCAATAATGGTACTATTGTCTAATGATTTGAGACACACAACAGTTTGATTTCTCTGTTGATGAAGCAAAAACACAATAGTAACTGGCAGTAAAATCTAAGTTACTAAATATTAACATTTTGATTATTGAAATCTATAAAAGCGGATTCCAATCATGCTGTTGGTCTGAATCAGCACTCTCCCTTGATAGATATAACTTAAATATTACTGCTAAACTATATAAATCATGCAGCTTTAGACCCAGGATGACCACACAATCGTTTACATTTGTTATGCAATGTTCAGACCTTTCGTGATTTCAGATGGTTTAAAATGATGGGTAATCACTTACCTTGCAAAAACATGATGGTGAATAATGTTCCTCTATACTGTAACACAATAGCATGAAAAAAAACAACAACATACAATTTATTTGTGAATCTGCATCAGTAACACTATGGCTGTGAAAACAGTATGTGACAAAATAAATATGTCTTAATTTACAGTACTGATAAAAGAGTGCACATTAGGTACCCTAATACTTCAGGCAAGATTCTAACATTTGCATATGATGGACACTATCTAGCCACAAGAGAGGATTTGTGAATGGTAGTGAAGTGACACAACTGACACTGGAAAGTCACGTTATTATGATAACATGGCAAATGTATAGATTATATTCATACTAAACACATTAATACTACAAAAAAAATACTATGAAATCATTTCTTATTCAAAATAAGTACCTACACAAGGGAGTCTACGATTTTGGAAACACCTTATGTGTTTGAGCTGACAGCAGTGTCAGTACTCCAAGTTGATTAAGGGCCAAACCACCAGTTTGTTCTGTGCCAGTGGACACGCACTGTAAAAAAAGTGTTACAAACGTATTGACCTGCAAAAGAGCTTTCTATACTCGCAATCTGAGGCAAAGCAATATATAAGCAAGTACTGTATAAGCTGCTTTGGGCTTCAGGTATGCGCTTCAACCTAGTGGCAACCTACCGCTCTCTCTGGTGAAGCCAACAAGGAAGTGACTAAAAATGCAATTCATTGACTGGCCGCTTGAGGCTGGCTGTAAAAGGGAGTCAATCCCATAGACTCCCCATGTTAAAATGCCCAACTTTACAGCAGGAAAAAACATGTTTACAGCCTGGTGCAAAAAATGATTTTGGTCTATATAGCTAATTTTGATCTTCATGACAACTGTGAGGGTAATTTTAAACTCATCCGTTTAAATTATAATAAGACTTAAAGTTCTGCATAATGAAGGGCGTGGCCACTTGAGTGACAGATGGTTTGCCGCTGTTGATAATGCCGTTGAGCTTGTGGGTATGGCTTCAGCAACCAGCTCCCACCCTTTTGCCCAGGGTTCAATTTGTGAAAAAAACTGAGGGGGGTGGGGGGGGGTGGGTGGGGGTTGGGTTCTCCCTATGCTGCAATTTAATTTAGCCATTTAATTTAATTTTCAATAAAACTGTTTTTATTACTATATTTTAATGTTTCTGTTGTCAGACAACGGAATAAATATTATAATGACTGAAACGCGGTCCACTACACAACTAGCTCTCAAACATCTGCACTAATGAAATCAAATACACGTACGATAAAGTCAGTGGTTGTGCTGGGACTGATGTCGGCTATACTTGCTTGTCAAATAGAGTTAGAAGCAACAGAATATATATATTTTTAACTGAAAGTGCTGCTTCTCTCTGCGCTCGCTGAACATAGCAGATGCAGAGAGAGAGGCTCGCGCTGGGAAAGAGAGACCTCACGCTCATGCGGGAGCACCAGAGAGTCTCGGAGACTAAATAATGATTGCCCAAAATGTCGCTAGATAGAGACAAAGTCTCCAGGTTAGCAACTCCACTGCCCAACGGACTAGAATTGTACAATAGCGGAATTGTACTACCCACTGTTTTAATGCGAGGTAGGAAAGTCTGACAGCGTAGGACAAATCGACAGAACACCGGCTTCAACCGTCTCGCAAGTGTTGATAGGCTATTACTCGTGAGGTGTAACCAATCAGATAGCGCCATGGGCGGGACATTGAGCAAGTCTGAATACAGAGAGACTGCGCATGCGAGGCAGCTATTTCAAAGCCAGCCAAAGTAGCGCATTTTAAAATAAAATTGACTTTAATCAAACCACGGATCCATGTTAAGTTTTGCGATCTGTCTCGCCACTAGTGTAGTAACACTGACCACTTTGAGGGGGGGATAAATTTATCCCCACCGGGATAAAAATAATTAAGCAGAGGCAGGGATAAATTGACCAGAAAGGGGGAAATACCCCCCAGCATATTGCACCCTGCTTTTGCCCATTTTTGATTCTCTGGGAGAGTTGCACGGTAAAAACCTGCTGCTGCCACTCTGTCATATATTCATAAAAAAGAAAACAGAAAATTTGAGAATCATTCATTTATCTTTACTGAATAACTTTACTAATTTTAATCAGTGTATAGTGTAATTTATACTTTGAAGACTATGCAGTGTTATATTTGAATATTTAGTGTTTGTAATTGTCTTACTTTTTTCTGTTCTGTAAGGGTCACTATGGGTTTTTTATGAACACACTTACAGGGACCCCTGACAAAGTTTGTGTGTAGGACAGGCACTGGTGTCAAGTATAGCAAAGATAAGCAGTCATGAAGAAATTATGCACTAAATGTCAAAAGTATCCTACTGTGTTGACTCTTTGGCCTATAATAATTTAACTATTTGCTAAGGTTTTGCAAAACAATTAAACTGATCAAAACTGTGAGTAACATAAATTATTCATGCATTCTTTTCACTAAAGTTGCTGAGGGTGTCAATGAACTTGGTTAAAGGTGTGAACGTATTCTGTTTCATGCCACAACCATTCACCATTTACTCCCATGTTTCAAGAAATGAAAGAAAGAAACAAAAGTTTGCTAGACACATAAAGGACCTTTCACACAAAACACAATGTTACAAATTAGTTTCAACTGTCGACGCAGTTGATAGGCTATGAAATTAATTTATGGTATGCATATACTGCCTGGTGAGATAATGGCAATCGCATGAGACTTATTCAGCTCAAGACTGAATTGTTGCAGCATGCTGCTAGAGCTTCAGATAAAAACTGGCATTCAAATTGATTTGGAAATGAACAGAGAATAGCATGGTCATGTGCTAGGTTATGTGCACAGTTTGTTTACAATAGGTAGTGTAACAGTGGCTATTAGGCTACAAACTTGTCAACTTCAAGATGACTTGACCGAATGAATATTAGCATATGGCATAAAACATATATGACATATAAAAATTATGACATATATATAAAAAATATGTATGATTGATCAGCAAATCACAAATACTTTTAAGTCAAACTATTTCAATTATGCCAAAAGTATCACTGTCTGTATGTTTACTTACCAGATTAAAGGCTGACACCAATTAAGTGCATTGAAGGTTCCATTATTTCAGGGACGTGTAGGCTTTGTCTGGTATTTTTTCAATTCATTCACTCATGCTATTGTCTGTCAGTTTCATTCATTTGGAATTGCAACTCTGGACATAAAAAGGCAATGACTTTGCTAACTCCTTTGTCTGAAATATTGTGAAGCATCAAGACACCAGTGATACTCTACACCCCTGGGGAACACCATACTTGTGGAGGTTGCCTGGCTACTGGTTAACAACAATACATGCCTCTATGTGAAAACATGGCTCTTTGTTGGTGCTTTAAGCATTACATGTTGCTTAAAATGGGAATACATTTATGATAACTGTTGCTGATAATACTTCAAATTCAAGATGTTATGGGGAAAATGCAATATGTACATAGTATATGTGTGTTCTGTGGGGAGAAAATAAACAGGAGAAAATATATTTGTCTATGCAGTTAATGTGCACTGGACACTTTAACATACTCAGATGTATGGAGTATCTAAGCTTTAAATAGGAATATTCAGTATGGATTTCCATGATCCAAAGTGCCTAGGGTGGTTTTTCACATCACCCGTAGAATTACTGCTGTTTTTACTTCACTTTAAATAACACATGCAAACTCTGTGTAACCTTCTTATAAGAGAGAGACACAACCTAAGACAACTAGTAATAATGTGTAATTTGTCAGTTTTTAATTCAAGAATTTATAAAACATAAACAAACATAAGAGGTACAGTATGTTCCCCAGAAAAAAGGGATACATTGTGACTAATTATTGTGACAGATTTTTCTCAGAAAGATAAACAATGCATAAAAAAATAAATTGTCATATAGGCCTTAGTATGATTCTTCTGTATTCTCCTGGTCTTCCTTCTGTGAAGTATGCCTACGTAACAGGTATAGAAAGCACTTCTTCTTTTCATTCAGATTCATCTAATACATTTTTATTTGAGGTGGAACAGTTTATTCCAAATATAAGTGAAGATAATTATGCTGTTCGTGAGGGTAAGATTACTATTACTACAAAAACTCCACTTATTTAAAGTCTGGGTCCCAATGGTCTGCCATTTGAATCTCATCGATCATTTTGGAATGATATAAAATATTTTATTTGAGATGTTTTCAAAGAGTGTTTAGACCATGGTGAATTGTCTGAATAGATGAAGCAACGCCTAAAAACTTTATACCTAAATCAAATAAAGATAAAATGTTTTTAGATAACTGACACCCTATAACTTTGCTTAATTCTGATTTTTATTATTATTAGCTTTATTTAGCTGCTTTATTTGCAAGGAGACTAAAACCCTGCTTAGAAGTTATCTCACTCACACAATCTGGCTTCATGAAGGGTCTACACATATAATAATATTTTTCTTGTTTTAGATCTTTTAGATTACACTGAATTGGTTGATGATGCGCTTATTCTGGTTTTAGATTTCTATAAGGCTTTTGATACAGTAGAGCATGTCTTTTATGTATAAAGCCTTACTTTTGTGCCCTACATTTGTGAAAACTGTACAGACCCTGTATAAAGACCACACAAGTAATGTGTCTTTGTCTTCTGGAACTTCCCCATGTTTTGTCATTGGGAGAGTCATTTTTGTTTTTGTTAGTTGCAGAGCTTCTTAATCTTTATACAGTGAATTGTTTAAATATTGAGGGCATCCAAATTGCATACCGCACTATTTTGATTAGTCAACTTGCAGACGACACGTGTTTTTCTAAAAGACAAAAGGCAGGTCCCTATTATATTAGAAGCTTTAAAACTGTTTTCGCATGCCTCTGGAATTTCTGTTAACCAGTATAAATTTTGTGACAATTCATCACTCTGATATATCAGATGTATGTGGAATTAAGGTAAAACTAACCGTTAGATATCTTGGTATTATAATTAATAAATGTTCATTTGACCTATAACTACCATATCTGTAACACTATATCATCAGGTACTTTTGTCCGTATGTTTTGGGAATGTCCAATAGTTTGTCAACCAATGGACTCATGGGAGTTCTGTTTTATACTTTTAACTACAAATTGATTTCACGTCTAATCCAGGTTTATGTCTTCTCAAAGACGATTTCAACTCCTGGATAAGTTCATTAAAGTAGAAAATATTGTTTGTTGGTTTTAGAGCTGTAAAGAAGACAAAAATACTAAACTGGTTTACTCCGAACATGTGTGCTAAATCATTTTGGATTCATAGCCTCCTTGGGATAGAGGCCCGTGAATGTACAATGGCACAAATGAATGGGCAATGTTTTTCTTCTTACATTTTGGAATTTGTAAAGGACAACCATGTAATTATTTATTTATTTTTTCTTTCAAATAGTAAATTATTGATAATGTGTCTGTCATTCCCTCTTCCCCGTTTGTTTGTTGGTTTGGATGGATGTTGTTTTGTTACAGGGCCGTGCACAGACCTTTTGAGGGGCATGTGCTGAAACTGAAAAAGGGCCCCCCCCCCCCTTTTTTTATATCAAGATTATTTAGTAAGCCTGCATAAAAGGAAGAAATGGTCACATCTTCATGACAAATTCAATAACACAAAATAATAGTCTCAAAAGCTTTAGATTTATTCACGATTAATAACAACCATAATAATAATATTAGATAATATAGATAAACAGGGTTTTAAGGGCTTCTTTAAACCTAATACAACAGCAACCTTCTGTGAGCCATGTATCTGGCAAAAAATTGATACTGTGGTGGACCAGGGATGTTGGTCTCTCGAAGGTCTCTTATTCACTACACTTTCCCCTAAAATAAGCCAGCAATGAAAAAATTAATAAAAATAGTGTGAAAAGTACAGTTGCAGTGAAAAGCATTTCTGAAGGATCACGTGACACTGAAGAGTATACTGGAGTAATGATGCTGAAAATTCAGCTTTGATCACAAAAATAAATTACATTTTAAAATATTCAAATAGAAAACAGTTATTTAAAATTGTAAAAATATTACACAATATTACAGATTTTGCTGTATTTTGGATCAAATAAATGAAGCCTTGGAATGAATCACGAATTACATTCTGTATGATAAAATATAAAGATTTCAGTGATCTTCTGTAATTTTGCGCTGCGGGCATCACATTACATTTTCATCTAGGTTACAAACTAGTTTTTTTTAGCTATATAGACGGAGCACTCAGTTTTTCCTGTGGTAAAATGCATTTGGATGAAAAGATGAAATGCTACTATCTGCACAGGCTATTTAAGTGTTGGCTATGTATTGGCTATGACTAGATGGCAAATGCTAGCCCTCTCTCTCAGGCGACATCCCACATGTCTCAGTGAGTCAGTCAGACATCAAATAAATAAAATATGAGCCTTTATAGACAGTGTTTATTAGTACTTCTTCAAACAACAAGATATTTATTTACCCTTCGCAAAACTTTGTTCAGCTCAGCTGTTGTCTACTGTGCGGCTGCTGTGGAACTTCAGTTGATTCAATGAGAGGGGGCGGAGTTATCAGCTTACTGACCGCTTGAGGATCGAATAAGATTTACACAAGCTCGTTTTAAGAACTTTCATTTGGTAAAACAGAAAGACAGACGTAAAGGGTGACCAATAGCAGTGATTAAAAAAAAAAAAAAAACACCACCAAAAAAAGTGCACTTCGGAGTGTAAGGGCAAAAAGGGCATGTGCTCTGCACAGGTTGAGCCCTACCTGTGCACGTGCCTGTTTTGTTAATATAAATAAAAACGTTGATCTCACACACACACACACACACACACACACACACACACACACACACACACACACACACACGCACACGCAAAGAAGTATTAAAGATATCACTATATGATTTTAGATTGTATAGTTCTGTCACGGTGTCTGGTCTGTGTTTCCCTGGGTGTCCACTAGTGGTCTCACTTCCCCATAGTCACCCCACCGCAGGCACTACATTTCCCACATAGCTTTGTCCCTTCATCACTGTTAATTGCATACCTGTATTGCACTCAACTGTCTCCACTCTCTTCGTTATCACCTGTCCATATATACCAGCCTGTCTCATTCTGTTTTCATGGAGTCCTTGTTTTCCGTCACCCGATTTTCTCGCGTTCCCTTGTGTTTTCTAGTTTTTTGTTTCTTGTTTCCGGACTGATTTTGTGTTATGATCTCATGCCTGTTTTTGGATTATTGATTTTTGGATTACCCCATTAAATACACTGCTATTGGATCTCTAGCTTCCTGTGTTCAATCGTTACAGAAGGACTCCATCATGGCAGGGTATCTTCACATTTTTTAACAGCAAATTTAATGACTTTTAAGACCTTTTTAAGTCCTCTAAAAGGAAAATTTAAGACTTTATCTAAAGAAAAAAAAACTAGCCTAGAGCGCAATGTGCAAAAACTAAGCTCAGAATCAATTCACAATGCATTCGGAAAAATTTAAATCAATCCAAGAATTGTGACGCATCGATATATTGTCCCAAATATTCATTAGGAAATAACAAAAACACATGAAGCATTTTAACATATTCAAATAATTTTAAATGATACTTTTAGAGTCTTACCTTAAAGTGCTACAGCAAGTCTTCTGCCGTTGAGGGGCTCAAAAACTGAGAACCAAGATAGCGAGACCTGACAATCGTGGTCTTGTCCACAGCTTTATCGTCTTTGCCCATGGTTGCGATTTCGCAAACTGCCGTGGTGGCGAACCATCATCGCAACGCGTTCATCAATCACTTACTCGTATGTCACCTATGGAATGATGCAGGTTGCACCCACGAAGTGCTGCCCCCAAATGTTACGCTGGTCAAATTGCGGTTGAAAAAATAAATAAAAATGATGAGTCGGACATGAAATTTAAGATCCCACATGAAATTTAAGACATTCATATGGAAAATTCCAGGATTCAAGACATTTTCAGACCTTAAAAATCGAAAATTGTATTTAAGACATTTCAAGACTTTTTAAGGACCCGCGGGGACCCTGCATGGCTAGATCCAGCGATATGTGACTTCTGATCCGTTCCCCAGCCAGTATGGAGGAGCGAAGGGCGAGGTTCCAAAACCTATCCACCCTCCGTCAAAAGGGGAGTGAGGTGGGTGCCTTAGCGCAAATGTTCTGGACCATGGCGGTAGTAATGGGATATAATGATGTGACCCTGAAAGACTTATTTAACGCCTGTCTGGATAACCCAGTGCCTGAATGTGAAATGAATGAGCTGGAGATCTTGGTTTTTTGGGGGTTCATAATGTACCTGCAACATTGGTCTCAGTGGGATACCCCAGCCTCACCTGTCTCTCCAGGTGTGATGGCCGACTCTAGAATGGTGCCTCCAGACAAGATGGCCACCAGCCCAGCAACACTGCACAATGTGGTCACCAGCCCAGCACCACTGCACAAAATGACAGCAAAATGACAGGTGACCCTCCAGAGCAGAGTCAGGTCCCCGTTGACCCTCCAGAGCAGAGTCAGGTCCCCGTTGACCCTCCAGAGCCGAGTCAGGTTCCCGTTGACACTCCAGAGTCAGGTCAAGTCACCATTAACACTCATGAGTTAAGCACTACCACAGTTAGACCTCAGGAGTCAAGTCACCGTTGATCTTCATGAGCAAGGGCAAGTCACCATTGATCTTCATGAACCAATGTCAAGTCACAGTTGATCTGCATGAGCAAGGGCAAGTCACCAATGATCCTCCTGAATGAAGTCAAGTCTCAGTTGATCTTCCTGAACCCAGTCAAATCACCATGTATCTACCAGAGCCTCTCCACGTCTCTGCTGAACTACCAGAGCTTCTTCACGTCTCTGCGGAACTTCCAGAGCCTCGTCACGCATCCGCCGAACTCCCTGAGTGCTCGACTTATCCTGTGGTGGCCATGGAGGCCATCCAGGAGCTCACTGCCATGGAGGCCACCCTTAACCTGTTCATGTTCTCTATTTCAGGCTTACCTAACCAGACTTACTCTCCTGTGCCATCGATCCCACTGTGGTGGTCTTCGGTGCTGCCCTGTTGGGTTTCTATCTCGACCGCACGGCTGTGGTGGTCTTCTGCGCTGCCCTGGTGGGCTTCTGTCTCGACCGCACGGCTGTGGTGGTCTTCTGTGCCACCATGGTGGGCTTCTTTCTCGACCGCAAGGCTGTGGTGGTCTCTGCGCCGCCCTGGTGGGCTTATGTCTCGACCGCATGGCTGTGGTGGTCTGCTGCACCACCCTGGTGGGCTCCTGTCTCGACTGCACGGCTGTGGTGGTCTGCTGCGCCACCCTGGTGGGCTTCTGTCTCGACCGCACGGCTGTGGTGGTTTCTGCGCCGCCCTGGTGGGCTTAGGTCTCGACCGCATGGCTGTGGTGGTCTGCTGCACCACCCTGGTGGGCTTCTGTCTCGACCGCACGGCTGTGGTGGTTTCTGCGCCACCCTGGATTCCTGCCCTGTCGGCCCGGCCCTGGGCCCCTGAACTTTCTGTGCCCTTTTGGCCTTTTTGTTTTTTTGTTGTTTTTTCCCTCTATGGACCTGGCCCTCCGTCCCTCCGCCTGGTCCTCCGCTGGTCCACCTTCCTCCTGGTCTCCTCGTGGTTGTTGTTTTGTTTTTTCACTTCCTGTCTCTGTTTCCCTCTATGAACCTGGCCTTCCGTCCCTCCCCCTGGTTCTACACCAGTCCACCTCCCTCCTTGTCAATTTTACTTTTCACATAAAAAAAATGCAAGAAGCATAATGCATATTGAATGCTTTATATAATAATGTTATTTACAGCACTGCCTTCCATCCATAATGCAGTAGTCCTATGCCTAGATGTCACCCACCCACAACATTTTTTTAACTGATTGGCTGGGACAATATATCGATGCATTTTGAATCGAGAAATTATTCTGGATCGATTCCAATTTTTCTGAATGCATCGCGATTCTCTCTCGAATCAATTCTTAGTTTAGTTTTTAACAGCAGATGCCACTGCATGATTTATATGCCTTACACACACCACTTGAACCTACTATAAAATAATAATTAATAAAGTTCGAAAAGGTTGAAGCGAAGTACAAGGGTGTTTGCAGTGGGGCATTTACATTAATCTCGCGTCATAAAAGCAATATATCAATTACATAATCAGACTCAGCAGAACGCACGAGCGCTCTTCGTCGTGAGCATTTGAGTGCTCGGTTAAAAACTAGCCTAGAGCGCAATGTGCAAAAACTAAGCTCAGAATCAATTCACAATGCATTCGGAAAAATTTAAATCAATCCAAGAATTGTGACGTATCGATATATTGTCCCAAATATTCATTAGGAAATAACAAAAACACATGAAGCATTTTAACATATTCAAATAATTTTAAATGATACTTTTAGAGTCTTACCTTAAAGTGCTACAGCAAGTCTTCTGCCGTTGAGGGGCTCAAAAACTGAGAACCAAGATAGCGAGACCTGACAATCGTGGTCTTGTCCACAGCTTTATCGTCTTTGCCCATGGTTGCGATTTCGCAAACTGCCGTGGTGGCGAACCATCATCGCAACGCGTTCATCAATCACTTACTCGTATGTCACCTATGGAATGATGCAGGTTGCACCCACGAAGTGCTGCCCCCAAATGTTACGCTGGTCAAATTGCGGTTGAAAAAATAAATAAAAATGACGAGTCGGACATGAAATTTAAGATCCCACATGAAATTTAAGACATTCATATGGAAAATTCCAGGATTCAAGACATTTTCAGACCTTAAAAATCGAAAATTGTATTTAAGACATTTCAAGACTTTTTAAGGACCCGCGGGGACCCTGCATGGCTAGATCCAGCGATATGTGACTTCTGATCCGTTCCCCAGCCAGTATGGAGGAGCGAAGGGCGAGGTTCCAAAACCTATCCACCCTCCGTCAAAAGGGGAGTGAGGTGGGTGCCTTAGCGCAAATGTTCTGGACCATGGCGGTAGTAATGGGATATAATGATGCGACCCTGAAAGACTTATTTAACGCCTGTCTGGATAACCCAGTGCCTGAATGTGAAATGAATGAGCTGGAGATCTTGGTTTTTTGGGGGTTCATAATGTACCTGCAACATTGGTCTCAGTGGGATACCCCAGCCTCACCTGTCTCTCCAGGTGTGATGGCCGACTCTAGAATGGTGCCTCCAGACAAGATGGCCACCAGCCCAGCAACACTGCACAATGTGGTCACCAGCCCAGCACCACTGCACAAAATGACAGCAAAATGACAGCAAAATGACAGCAAAATG
Organism: Carassius gibelio; assembly: GCF_023724105.1. Taxonomy (NCBI): domain Eukaryota; kingdom Metazoa; phylum Chordata; class Actinopteri; order Cypriniformes; family Cyprinidae; genus Carassius; species Carassius gibelio. The sequence continues at coordinate 6,641,873 of NC_068397.1, forward strand.
ACAGGTGACCCTCCAGAGCAGAGTCAGGTCCCCGTTGACCCTCCAGAGCAGAGTCAGGTCCCCGTTGACCCTCCAGAGCCGAGTCAGGTTCCCGTTGACACTCCAGAGTCAGGTCAAGTCACCATTAACACTCATGAGTTAAGCACTACCACAGTTAGACCTCAGGAGTCAAGTCAAGTCACCGTTGATCTTCATGAGCAAGGGCAAGTCACCATTGATCTTCATGAACCAATGTCAAGTCACAGTTGGTCTGCATGAGCAAGGGCAAGTCACCAATGATCCTCCTGAATGAAGTCAAGTCTCAGTTGATCTTCCTGAACCCAGTCAAATCACCATGTATCTACCAGAGCCTCTCCACGTCTCTGCTGAACTACCAGAGCTTCTTCACGTCTCTGCGGAACTTCCAGAGCCTCGTCACGCATCCGCCGAACTCCCTGAGTGCTCGACTTATCCTGTGGTGGCCATGGAGGCCATCCAGGAGCTCACTGCCATGGAGGCCACCCTTAACCTGTTCATGTTCTCTATTTCAGGCTTACCTAACCAGACTTACTCTCCTGTGCCATCGATCCCACTGTGGTGGTCTTCGGTGCTGCCCTGTTGGGTTTCTATCTCGACCGCACGGCTGTGGTGGTCTTCTGCGCTGCCCTGGTGGGCTTCTGTCTCGACCGCACGGCTGTGGTGGTCTTCTGTGCCACCATGGTGGGCTTCTTTCTCGACCGCAAGGCTGTGGTGGTCTGCTGCGCCACCCTGGTGGGCTTCTGTCTCGACCGCACGGCTGTGGTGGTTTCTGCGCCGCCCTGGTGGGCTTAGGTCTCGACCGCATGGCTGTGGTGGTCTGCTGCACCACCCTGGTGGGCTTCTGTCTCGACCGCACGGCTGTGGTGGTTTCTGCGCCACCCTGGATTCCTGCCCTGTCGGCCCGGCCCTGGGCCCCTGAACTTTCTGTGCCCTTTTGGCCTTTTTGTTTTTTTGTTGTTTTTTCCCTCTATGGACCTGGCCCTCCGTCCCTCCGCCTGGTCCTCCGCTGGTCCACCTTCCTCCTGGTCTCCTCGTGGTTGTTGTTTTGTTTTTTCACTTCCTGTCTCTGTTTCCCTCTATGAACCTGGCCTTCCGTCCCTCCTCCTGGTTCTACACCAGTCCACCTCCCTCCTTGTCTCTGTGTTCCTTGGTTTGTTTTGTGTTTGATGGAGCATCTGGTAGCTGCTCCTTAGTGGAGGGGGTAATGTCACTGTGTCTGGTATGTGTTTCCATGGGTGTCCACTAGTGATTTCATTTCCCCATATTCACCCCACCGCAGGCACTACATTTCCCACATAGCTTTGTCCCTTCATCACGGATAATTGCACACCTGTTATTGCACTCAGCTGTCTCCACTTCCTTCATTATCCTGTCTATATATACCAGTCTTTCTCATTCTGTTTTGATGGAGTCCTTGTTTTCCGTCACCTGGTTTTCTCGCGTTCCTTTATGTTTTCTTATTTATGGTTATGACCTCTTGCCTGTTTTTGATATTGATTTTTGGATTGCCCATTAAACACACTGCATTTGGATCTCTCCTTCCTGTGATCATTCGTTACAAGTTCTTAATACATTTTCATTTAGAGCCCATATTATTTAGACCCAAACACTTCCTGTTGTTGGAGTCTGTACTTAATTTGAGCTCCGTCACTATATTCTTTCTATCAACAATTTTATCTTAAAAAACTATTTTATACACCATCCGTTTATACATCTCAGTTTCTATAATGTGTGAATTTATCCTCTATCGTATTCTACAACAAAAACAATCAGAGCGCCTTGTTATCACTAGTTTTATTTTGATCTCCTGGAACCGCTATTAGCTTTTAGCCCATTAGCATCAGCAGCGTGGTTGATGCTTACCGCGCTTGCATTGCTAATACTCTATTCACACACATTACCATTGCTTTACTCACTGTTACTTGCTTTAATGGCGGATGAATGTCTACCTTTGATTGCAAGTGAGGACACATTCGAACTGCACCCAGGACGCGATCTTCTCAGATGTCCTTCACTCCAGCACCGGGACACAATGGACCCTGGGTGCATCCACAGTGGAGATCATCGTGATCATCGGAGACTCCATCGTCCGACACGTCCATGCTATGTTAGCCGAAGGTAAAGTGCACACTCATTGTTTCCCTGGTGCTCGTCTTCTCGATGTTTCTGGGCAGATACCCGTGATCCTGAAGGCTGACGAGAGCCCCAGAGCGTTCGCGCTTCATGCTGTAAATGAATGGTTGTTATCTTGGTGTAAAGAACAGAAACTGCTATTTGTTAATTTTGAGCGTCCTAGGCTGTTTCGCTCTGATGGCCTGCACCCCAGCAGAGTCGGAGCGGAGCTGCTCTCTGACAACATCCCCAGGACACTTCGCTCCATGTGACTAGTAAGACAATTCTCAAAAAACTATTATGATGACTTTTGTTCCACCCGCTTAAATTATAAAAGTACTTGCGCTTGACAATCTATTAAGACAATCTATTAATTTGTGTCTGTTCCCCGAATAGTGAGGTCAAAATATAAATTCAATATAGGATCTAGAAAAAAATCTTATCGTGATTAAACCAGAAACATGTAATGTAAATGAACAAAAACTATTTTTAAAGTTTGGGCTCATAAATATTAGATCACTCACACCAAAAGCAGTTATTTTAAATGAAATGATCACAGATGATAATTTTTATGTACTCTGCTTGACTGAAACCTGGCTAAAACCAAATGATTATTTTGGTCTAATTTAATCTACTCCACCAAACTACTGTTATAAGCATGATCCCCGTCAGACTGGTCGTGGCAGAGGTGTTGCAACAATATATAGTGATATTCTCAAAATTACCCTGAAAACAGGACACAGGTTTAACTCATTACTTGCGTTTACTGACCTAATAAACTCTTTTGGAGTCAAGCAAAATGTCACTGGGCCCACTCATCGTTTTAATCATACACTAGATTTAATTATATCGCACGGAATTGATCTTCCTGATATAGATATCGTACCTCAAAGTGATGATGTAACAGACCATTTCCTTGTATCGTGCATGCTGCGTATCACTGATATTAACTATATGTCTCAGCGTTACCGTCTGGGCAGAACTATTGTTCCAGTCAACAAAGACAGATTCGCAAATAACCTGCCTGATCTATCTAAACTTGCATTTGTACCCAAAAATACACATGAACTAGACGAAATGACTGGCAACATAGGCTCCTTTTTCTCTAATACATTAGAAGCTGTTGCCCCCATCAAATTGAAAAAGGTTAGAGAAAAACGTACTGTGCCATGGTATAACCATAATACTCACTCTCAAGAAAGAAACTTGTAGTCTTGAATGCATATGGAGAAAAACTAACTTGGAAGTTTTTAGAATTGCATGGAAAAACAGTATGTCCAGCTATAGACAGGCTCTAAAAACTGCTAGGGCAGAGCATATCCACAAACTCATAGAAAATAACCAAAACAATCCACGTTTTTTATTTAGCACAGTGGCTAAATTAACAAATAACCAGAGGCCACCTGATTCAAACATTCCATCAACGTTTAATAGTAATGACTTTATGAATTTCTTCACTGATAAAATAGATAACATTAGAAATACAATAGCGAATGTAGATTCTACAGCGTCTAACACTTCAGTTTCATCCATCGCACCCAAAAATAAACTGCAGTGCTTTACAACTATAGGACAGGAAGAGCTAAATAAACTTATCACTGTATCTAAACCAACAACATGTTTATTCAATCAGGTCCACTTCCGTCAAGTATATTTATGACAATTATAATTACATACAGTTATTGTTGGCGGTATGTTATGTTCTGGGCAACACTCCACACGCCTGTCCATGCAGCCATGCTTGGACAGGGCGGGGAGAGCAGCAAGACAAACCCCCCTGGGATACAGAACAGAACCACTATAAGCATATATAATTACAATTCACAATTACATGATGTGTAAACAAAATGTTGTAGAGACCGCTTCCAATGAAGAGACTGTAAAGAAAGAACAAGTTAGATCGGAATACAGGTTCAGTTGGTGGAGTTGGGGTTGGAGGAGGGAGTTTATTGCAAGCAGCGATGCGATGAAGGAGACACTGGAGAATGGGAATTTAAATAGACCGCAGGTGATAAGTGTCAAGACTGGATTGGTACACGTCAGGGACAGCTGACTGTCAGCTGATGCAAGTGTGACTAACACGGCCTGACTGAACTAACGCGATGCTCGATTTCAATCAGGTCCATTTCCGTCAAGTATATTTACGACAATTATAATTGCATACAGTTAGTGTTGGCAGTGTGGTTATGCTCTGGGCAACACTCCACATGCCTGTCCATGCAGCATCACCCAAAGCTAACCCCTTTACGTGCAAACATCGCCGACGACCCCAGTTTATTATTGTTTCACTTTCACAGCACATTAAACATCACTGTCTTACTTCATCTGGACAAACTGTGCATCAATTGAAAGTTTAAAGACTCTACCTTCGATATTTGACCAATATTTTAATAAAACGTTGCAGTGACAGATATTTAGTGATTTATGTCAGGAGTGCAAAATAATAAATCCGTTTTATGCCACATTTTTAAAAAAGATATTCACCACTCACTCATATTCAGTCATGTCAGCAGCGGTTTATTTGTGTTCACATAGACTCACTGAACAGCGTCAATAAGGATTTATAGACCAAAGATGCATATCTGCGGAGATATATGGATATATTTACTGATGTTTACTTCATATTTCTTCAGACAGAATCCTCATTTCTATTCATTTTCCACGGATTTACGCGATCTGATGATCAACAGCCTCTCCCAGCGATCTGTGTATGTGTTTGCTGTGTTGTCAGCTCGTTCTGTGTGTCACTCAGACTCCGATTGGGCCTTCCCAATGTCAATCTTAGAGTGTCATATCAGGACACCGCCACATCGTGCCCCAAGCTTCCTGCACACTTCCTGGTAGTTATCTGGCCAAAACAACACTGAAACACCTCTGTACACACGAAATATCCGAATAATAAACCCGCGATTACGATAGTAAAGCTTGGTATGAGAATTTCTTGAGATCTGGGGCGTTTTTATAAAAGAAAATCGAAAATGTACATCGGAAATGCTAACTTGTGCAGCGATGAAAAAGGCTACAAATAACATTTTTACAACAGTAAACGACCAAATTCCAACCCTGATCGCTAAAGGAAGTTATTATAAACACTCGATCGGGGTTTAAAGTGAGTTTTGAGTAAAAGTGTACTAATAATTTCATAAATTGTCTGATGTAGCTTGATGCTAACGTTAGCTCCAATGCTACAAATAGCAGGTGCTTTTCTTCTTCATAATGCATTTTTATCTCAATAATTCACGTAAGGTCATAAGAAAATGTTTTGTTGTATTTTTATAGTAAGACTTTTGATAAATAAGGGCTAAATGCAAAGAGAGACTGAAGTGAGATCGCTGCTTTGTTGCTTTGTAAAGCCTGAAAAACCACAATCAAGGCTAATAAAGGTGGAATAAAAACAAAAGAATAATAATAAAAGAATAATTCGGATAATGTGTCATACCTGGCTGAGGTGTGAAAGACTCGTTTGGTGAGAACAATAGAATCATGAATGGGGAGTTTTGCAAAGCCAACACACATTCAAAATACACAGGAGAGTTTACATGTGAGATCTTACAGGGATGACAAGGGCCATAAATCTGATTAGCCTTCTCTAAAAACACACACGACATGGCCTTAGAAAATATTTCATAAAATTCATAGTTTTACAGATTCGATTATGCAATTTTTAATGAAGTTTTGGAAGACTTGTGGCCTTAGCTTCACTGTGTTTTCAAACTCATTTCCTACATCAACATTTTTTTAAATACATTTAAAACATATGTTTTTAATATTTTTATTTTTGTTTTTATGTTTGAGCTTATATATCTCTATTATCATAACAGTCTGATTGATTCTGATTCCTTAACAGTAAACTTTAAAGTGTCAGCTTTGTGAACAAAGGTTGATTATGTATCTAGTCAGAAAGAATCATGAGCAGAAACCTTTTTATTTTGGGTATGTAATTTTGTAATTTTGTCATTCTTATGTATCTACCATGCTGTAAAAATCACAAAGGGGGAAGCATCACCCCAAGTTAAGCAACTGAGGATGTGCAACAAGCATGTTTCTTAAAATGCTTAAATCTCATGACAATCCTGAGTACCCACAGAGCAGTACGAATCCCCATCTCCAAAAGTCCCCAGCCTGGTCATATCTGCAAAACAGAATTACAGCTTCCGATTCTCTCTGGAAAAACCAATTTCCTGGAGGCTTGCTGTGGGTGGAGCTATAATACTGATTTGTGTTGTTTCCATAACATATATTTACTTATGTGCTGATTTCCAATAAAAGATAAAGTTGTACTTACCTGACTGGGGTCTTCTACCATGTTTTAATAGCAAATGATCGACTTGGTCTTGTTTATAAAACATTCATCACTGAAATGACGAGAACAACACTTGCTACACTCCATTGCTGCCCCAGAAAAGCAACTGCATCAATGGTCCATGTAACACTAGGTTCTTTGAGAAGCTGAACGTGGTAAACTTGCCCCTCACATCCAAAACACACTTATTTGGAGACATTATCAAACAAATCCTATGTCGCGCTGTCAACGATTTCCTGATGAAGCGTGTTTATGGGCGACGTCTCGCTCTCCTCTGGTCGAGATGTGCATGGGCGTGCTTTCCCAAGAGAAATGCTCATAAGGAGTTCCACCATCGTCTACGTCATAGATCCATCATCGAAAAAACTACCGAAACTTGTACCACCCAGGAATAAGATTTCTCCACTCATCCGAATTGGTCATGTTTAGCATGAAAATCCATCTCTTTAACACTGAACAACTCCATGAAACACCAATGTAGCGCCCCTTTAAGCCAACGTGTGATACATACAACACTTTGCTGCGGCATGAGGAACATGTAATATGCATTAATGCTGTATATTGCATAATGGAGGGTGTTAGTCCAGCAGGGGAAGCATGCACCCTTCAGAAACTTAGAATGGTGTCCAGTATGAATGAAAATGCTCAATAGAAACACCTCTGTCAGAATAAAAATGCCTAAACCGAAATGGTAATCTGTTGAGAGGTAGGATAACCTTCTATATCTGAACTAAGTTAAAATCCTGCCATGTAAATATGTTAAACTGATTACTTTTACCCATGTAATCACATCAATAGTCGGTCATCAGAATGGGAATGTGATGATGGCAATGCTGTGCATTCAGTGATTAGTAGACACTGAAATAGTGGACAAAGAAGGTAAAAATCCACTTGCTGGCTTGCTGTCTAATCAGTCAATGACTTTGCAGGCAGCGTTTTTTCCTGAAGGCACCTCATGAAACGGATTTCAGACAGGCTTCTGAGGTGGAGTTATGGTTTAATGATCTACAGCAAAATATAAAGAGCTTTGGTTATAACTAAGTGGATATTTCATTACTGCAATATTAATTTCTCGCTAGAAATTACATAAGTGGAAAACGTTGTTCAGAAACATAAATTTACACACAAACTGACCACCGGCTGCAACTTTCAGACGCCATTTTTATTTTTTGTCTTAAGTGTCACAGAATGGAACGCATGGAATTGTGGGATATCAAAGGCAGCGAAGGATATATCTATGCTGCCTTCAAAAACCGGCCAGATGAAGTCATCTCAGGAGACAGGAAATTAAGCTGACATTGATTTCAGACGTGGCTTGAAGCCTTCCTACCTTGGAATGTGACCTCCGAAGGCAGCATTTTTCAGTTTTCGGATGCAGCCTATGATAGTGAATAGCTCAATAAAAACACTTGACCAAATTTGCCGGCCATTGTATGAATTATTACAGATTCATAAACCCATTTGTAAATGTTGTAAGATAGCTCATTGCAAGCACTATCTGCAATCATAAGCTGCCCCCTTGTGATTCGTTTTAACAAAACCTTCATAATACAATTCATTTCAGAGCTGCATTAAAGAAGGTCCTAGGCTACAGTTATTTCCCCTTGCTGAATTGACATGCCTTGGTGTTTTCCAGTTTTCCTCTTCATGCCATTAACATTATTCTGGATGTTTTCAGCCAGCATCATTGCAGAACCTTTAATGTTCTCATGTGTCACAAGACACAACAATATCAATAATTCTGTATAACATCTGAATGGATGAAGCGGTTTATCACTTTACATTGTTGCGTAAACGCAGCGGTGTGCGGGAGACTCTGCTCTTGCATGCAGCTGGCGGATGTAGCGCCGCCTCACACTTTTTTGCAGTTTGGTGTAATTTAGAAACGGTGCCTAAAGTGGGGGAGAATTCCCTCGCTTCTGCGATCAGCTCTCACTCACCGGACCAGAAATGTCCCGGTGCTTCCGATGGCATTTGATCGGAGCTCCCTTGCTGCAGCGGACACGAGCACTCAGTAGATGATGGGCCTGGAAATGCAAGTATACAGGTCTCTGCGGAACAAAAAGGGGGCATTTCCCCATTTAGGGGTGTTTCCATACAAGAAGTAGGCGTTTTTAACAATCCAATCAAAAAAAGTACGTAAGCCCTTAAAAGCCACACATGATTATATTTTTCTGTCGCGTTTTTCCGCGATCAATGTTTTATGTAAAAATAAAGAAATAAAAACGAATGCTGCATGTCATTTTTTCTTAAGTGCCTAAGTGCAGACGTATTGAAACATTTTACTCAATGATACAACATTTAATTTACGAATATTTAGCTTAAATGAAATATGAGAAATAATTTTAAACCAAGTCAAACCTCAAATCAGTAACCGCTGAAAGGGAACTACGTTTCAGTATTATTGTACTTTAGTCAGACAAATAAAACATGTAAAAGGCTTTAAACTATTTACTGTGACAAAATTACAAATACATAAATATCATTCAGCATAGTCTATTCAAAGAAAACTATTATCTTTAATTAATAAACCCCTGCAACACACCTCTTTAGTCCTCTCCCTCTGTAGCCTGCTCCATAATGCTTGGACAAGCTGTCACACTGGAGGCATCTGGATATTGTGTAAGGAGTCCTGTACAGAGATCTGAAGTTCTCACTAAATGCTTTCCAGTTCACCACACCTGATAAATGTATATATATATATATATATATATATATATATATATATATATATATATATATATATATATATATATATATATATATATATATATATCAGCTGATCTCATTCACAGGCAACTGCCTTAAAAGTGCAAGAATGTACTGACCACTGTTACATGTCAATTGTGAAAGAAACAAAAAGAGCTTCCATTTACCTAACAACGATATCAAGAAAAATGGGAAGGGTAATAAGACAATAAAACCTACTTTCCAACCACAGAAAGTGAGCCTCTCGCCGGAAACTTTCCATGCACACAATGTTGTTGAAGCAACTTCATGTCACCCCTGTTTCACACCGCAAGCGTGAGCGGCGCGCGAGCAGCGCGTATTTTTTTCGGCTTCCATGTTAATCATTCAAACCGGGACCAGGACCAGGAGCAGCGCGTGAGCGTCAAGCAGGAGCGTCGCGTGAACAGCAGTGAAGCAGGGGTTTCGGCGTCCGGTCTATCTTTGCTGTGCTGCTCACGCTCAATTAAAGTGGAAGCACACTTTTGATGGAAAAATAAATATGATTTTACACAAAACTTGTTCAAAATGCACAGAATAAGCATGTCAAGAGTTTTAACAACAACGACAATGTCTGGTGTTTTAACAATTATGACAGAAAAGAAAATTAAGTATAACAAATATGTATTTACCCATTTAAACTTTTTAATTATTCATTTTGGGTAAAAGTATGGTGTATTGTTATAAAAACAAATTTTGAAAGAATTCTACCCAGCTAACAGGGAACGTTCCCACAACATACACTAACGTTCTTTAAAAGTTGTGTAAATGTTAGTACAAAACGTTATTGAAATAATGTTTTTGGAACGTTCTTATAACGTTGTTAATGTTCTTGTAAGGTCGCTAGAAAACGTTCTTAGAACAACGTTCTCGGAACGTCCTTAGGACGTTATTTGTACTTGATGAATGTTCTTATAAGGTTGCTAGAAAACGTTCTTAGGACAACGTTCTTGGAACATCTTTAGGACGTTATCTTTCCTTGATGAATGTTCTTCTAAGGTTGACAGAAAACGTTCTTAGAACGATGTTCTTGGAATGTCTTTAGGACATTATTTGTACTTGATGAATGTTCTAATAAGGTCGCTAGAAAACATTCTTAGAACAACGTTCTTGGAATGTCTTTTGGACGTTATCTGTACTTGATGAATGTTCTTCTAAGGTTGACAGAAAACGTTCTTAGAACAACGTTCTCGGAACGTTTTTAGGACGTTATTTATACTTGATGAATGTTCTTATAAGGTCGCTAGAAAACGTTCTTAGAACAACGTTCTTGGAACGACTTTAGGACGTTATCTGTACTTGATGAATGTTCTTATAAGGTGGCTAGAAAACGTTCTAAGAACAACGTTCTTGGAACGTCTTCAGGACGTTATCTGTCCTTGATGAATGATCTTCTAAAGTTGACAGAAAACGTTCTTAGAACAACGTTCTCGGAACGTCTTTAGGATGTTATTTGTACTTGATGGATGTTCTTATAAGGTCGCTAGAAAACGTTCTTAGAACAACGTTCTTGGAACGTCTTTTGGACGTTATCTGTACTTGATGGATGTTCTTCTAAGGTTGACAGAAAACGTTCTTAGACCAATGTTCCCGGAACGTCTTTAGGACGTTATCTGTCCTTGATGAATGTTCTTCTAAGGTTGACAGAAAACGTTCTTAGAACAACGTTCTCTGAATGTCTTTAGGACGTTATCTGTACTTGATGAATGTTCTTATAACGTTGTTAATGTTCTTGTAAGGTTGATAGATAATGTTCTTAGCACGATGATATCTGAACATCTTTAAGACGTTATTTGTACTCAATTAATTTTCTCATTGTTGAGAGAAAACAATTTTAGAACAATATTCTTTGAGCTTTCAATTTCATTAATGTAAGTTCTAAATTAATTAATTGCTAAATGTTGTTATGGTGTTATCCTAAAATATTATGATAACAGCATGTCCTTATATTTTCAGGTTATTATGAACGTTATCATAATGTTGAGAGAAACTTCTTTCTTATAGGCTACATAAAACATGAATAGAATACAACGGAATACATTAGGATAGAAAAATAAATGTATTTAAATATGAAACTACAACCTTGAGTATGTGGTGGCTAATCGCCTGAATGTAATTTATAATTATTAATTATATATCTTTTTGAATTTATTGAAGTCACTTTCGGGGTATTACGTGAATGGCATTCACTGTAAGTGTAAGTGAATTTTGCCAATTGAAGCTAATTAATTTAACTCAAAAATGTAAAAGATTATTTCATCTTAATTTGTGATTTGAACTCAAAAGCTATTTAGGTTAAGAAGAACTCAAGCTAAAAAAATACATATTAATTTCTTGAATCTACCATACAATCTATTCTTTTTAAGTATAAATGGCTGATCACAAAATATTTAAAAGAATAATGAACATAATTCTTGTTTTCATTTTCGACAAAATAATATCCGTGTGTTTTTCAAAAACCCTGCGCATTTTTCAGCCAGTCACGTCACGTGCACTCCGCTCATCCACTCTGGACCGCGCTCACTCACTCGCTGATGGGACCACAGCAGGATTAACGTTATTCGCGAGACACGACGCGGTCATGGTAAAAAATACAGGTACGTTAACGTTAAGCATTTCGAGCTACTTTAATCCCGTTTAAAGCACTCAAGTCAACTTTATCTAAAAATTAACAAGCTTAATTATCAAAATGTGTTCAACTCTAGCTAAGGTTAGCACAGGAGCAAGGTGATAACGCACCATTAAGTTATATCAAAGTTATCAACGGTGTTAAGTGTTAAATATGGCGTGTCATACACAACAGTTCGTCATTGGTAAATTAAGAAGTATTTTTGTGGTTTATCACATTAAGACAGCGTAAGATGAGTCCCGCAAAGTGTAACGTTATTTTCAAACTAATGTTACCGTTAGAGAGACGCTGATCTCTAACCGTCACTCCTCGTCACTCAATCTGAAGCGAGGTAAAGCGAACACACATTCACTGCATTAAAACACTTTAACCTTTGTGTTCAGTATTACTGAATATCTGTAGGTTTCATCTAGAATGTCCCATCTGATGCTGATCAAGTTTACTAAATCCGCCGAATGTTAAACAAAGGGGCTGAAGAGCGTTTATAAAGGCTGTTTAACTTTAGTTAACATTTTACAGTTATTTGCTCCTCACGTTGTCTTATTTAAAATTCATACTAACAAATTGCTGTCAATGCACATGTAATTGAATGCTTGCTTGGATCTGGAATGTTGTGTTAATAAATGTTATGCTGAAAGAGAATGTTGCAACAGTGCTAACCTGAAAATAAAATTTTATTAAGCTACACTTTGTAATGTTCAAATTAAAGTTTATACAATGTTTTATTCTTAATAACATTTAAGTGGAAAGAACATTGTAGGCACATTATGCTGACCATAAAATAAAGTTCCAACATTTTAACGTTCTTGGAATTTTCCAAATAAATGTTAATAGAATATTGTGTGTAAATGAAAATTAGGTTGCAGGAACGTTATGCTGACCATACTGTAAAATATAGTTCTAGCAACGTTAAGCAAACTGGACATTTTAACGTTATTGGAATGTTCAAAATAAACGTTCATAGAACGTTATATTTTTTATGAAAGTTAAGTTTCAAGAACGTTGTAGGAACGTTATACTAACCACAAAAAACGTTCTGGGAACATTAAGCAAACTGGACATTTCAACGTTTTTGGAACATTCTAAATAAACGTTCATAGAATGTTATATTTTTTATGAAATGTAAGTTTCAAGAACGTTGTAGGAACGTTATACTAAACATAAAAAAACGTTCTGGGAACATTAAGCAAACTGGACATTTCAATGTTTTAGGAACATTCTAAATAAACATTCATAGAACGTTATATTTTCTATGAAATGTAAGTTTCAAGAACGTTGTAGGAACGTTATACTAACCATAAAAAAACGTTCTGGGAACATTAAGCAAACTGGACATTTCAACGTTTTTGGAACATTCTAAATAAACGTTCATAGAACGTTATATTTTTTATGAAATTTAAGTTTCAAGAACGTTGTAGGAACGTTATACTAACCATTAAAAAACGTTCTGGGAACATTAAGCAAACTGGACATTTCAACGTTTTTGGAACATTCTAAATAAACGTTCATAGAACGTTATATTTTTGATGAAATGTAAGTTTCAAGAATGTTGTAGGAACGTTATACTAACCATAAAAAAACGTTCTGGGAACATTAAGCAAACTGGACATTTCAACGTTTTTGGAAGATTCTAAATAAACGTTCATAGAACGTTATATTTTTTTATGAAATGTAAGTTTCAAGAACGTTGTAGGAACGTTATACTAACCATAAAAAAACGTTCTGGGAACATTAAACAAACTGGACATTTCAACGTTATTTGCAACGTTCAAAATAACGTTTCTACAACCAAAAGGGAACGTTAGGAAAAGGAGAAGGGAACGTTCTCACAACATAAATTTGTTAGCTGGGTACCCATTGTTTGAAATGGTTCTACTGTCTGCCGAACACGCTTTGCAGCCGCTGCTGTGATGCTGTAGGCCTACTTATACGCTTCCAGTGTGAATTCTCGCAAGAGTCTGCTGCTGCAGTGACGATGTAGTTGCGCGCTCACGCTTGCAGTGTGAAACAGGGGTAAGGGCAAGGGTGCGGACTGCAACATCTCCATCATTGACCACAACTTTCAGCAAGATTGCTCGAAGAACTACCAGAAGAAGCGGTGGAGGAACAAAAGTTGTGGTCATAACAATCCAACTGCAGTTTAAAGATTGAATAAAATGGCAAATACATGCCTGCTGTATGTTCAGGGTGTGTCACTGGTTGAAACTACAAGGAAAATACAATAGAACAGCAGTAAATTGGGGAAAACAAACAAACAAAAAACATTTGTAATCAATAATGGAGCCCCTCAAACAAAGTAAACAATACCAGTGTTTTGTCTCTTGTCAGCCCCGATTCGCCTCTTTTTTCTTTGCTGGCTTTTCGTGAATGATCTTGATGAATTTGTGACATAAAAATACATTAAGTATCAAGACAAACAGCGAACAATATCAATATTGACTGCATGCAGGTAAGACCAATTTAAAATATCACCAATTGTAAATACATTTCGCCATCCAAAGGGATAAATACCAGGGGGGAAAATACATACATTGGTGCGAACAGCTCCAGCAAAAGGGCAGACCACCATCTTCTAATACTTGGCATGTCTGACTATAGTTTGGAAAAGCACAAGTTTATCAAAAGAAATAAATTGCAAACTTACAGAATATATTTTTAATATGGTTGGTAAACCCACCTCTGAGAAGTCAAACGTTCCACCCAGGGTAATATAGAGAGCATACTGTCACATGAATGAAGTATTAATTACTGCACATGTGGGCTAAATTCTTACATGACATCTGCAGAACCAAAATAACTATTACTCGTACCATTAGTGGGAAGACTCCACAGCTACAAGACAACTCTTGTCGAGGAACATCCTAGACATAGATATAAATGTGTGTACAATACAATGTATACATTAAGGATTTGTAACCACAAAACAATCTGAAATAATTTCTTTATTCTAAAGCCTTTATCACTAAAGACACTATACACTATATTACCTTTAGTGCAACATAAAACATACCTCAAGGAAGAAGAATTCAGTCCATGGCCCAGGACAGAGGCTGAGAGCAATTTCTCTGTCAAAACACATTTGAAAGAAAAAAATAAAAGAAGTTGTTAAGATTTTTCCTACATACAGCTAAACAGTAAACAAGGTTTTAAAGAACTACCCCGCAAAACTAAATTTGATAGAAAAAAAAAAATTCTCCCTTTCTTTTCATTGCAAATATGCACAACATTTTGGTAAAAAAAAAGAACAGAACTGAATGTAGAACCAGGCTGAACCATAGAACATAATTTTTTAGCGCTCTAGGCAAAACCTGTATATGGCAATGTAAGTGCCATCACCAAAACCTGGGCTTCTCAGCGAATTGAGAAAATACAATTCACTCAATTTTGGCTTTATGATCTGAAAAATTTTACCATGTGTTAAGTTGTTAGAGAATGCATAATATCAAGGAATAACATGCAAAATGTAGCTTTTTCCACTTTGTACGACAAATAGTTGGTTAAAGTAATGCAAACATCTAAGCAGACTCACACACAGCATCCGGTGTCCTCGCACATAAGATGGAAAGACCACAGCATCCTTGCTGCCAATTTCAGGCTATATGTATAGTGAAAATATTTGACACAAAAATGACTAAGACATTCCAGACCTGTTTAAAACTTAAATCATACATAAAGGTAAGCTGTCCAATGGATGTGCACAAATAGGAGGTTAACCATGTCACAATGGCATGGCTGTTAACTGGATAGATGTCCACATTCTGGAAACAAAAAGGGAAAATGTTTGTTTTGAGTATTTTATCGAAATGCCTTTATTTCTGCTTTTTAGACTTTGAGGTTAAAGGCGGGGTGAAATGCTATTTCATGCATACTGAGTTTTTTACACTGTTAAAGAGTTGGATTCCCATGCTAAACATGGACAAAGTTTAAAAAATTAAGTTATACGTTTGAAGGAGTATTTTTGTTCCAAAAATACTCCTTCCGGTTTCGCGAAAAGTCACAAAAGAAGTGTGTTTTTGGGGGACCAGTGGATGGAGTTTATTTTTACAGAGCATCAATGGAGTTGTGCAAGTGTTTTTGTTTGTTCCCTGCATTTCAGATTGCACATTGTTTATTTCTTAAGGATAATGCAGTCCCAACGAAAAAGGGTCACGATCGTGTGTTGGAACCACATGCGGTGAGTAAAACTGCTTCAAATATCTCTGTGTTGTTAACTTAGCTATCAGCGCGTAAGCACATCAAGTAAACAACATGCGATGTTGTCATCAAACTGCACTTTCCACATGTAACTTACAGCTTAAAAAAAAAAAGAAAAAAAAGACGACATAAAGTGGAACTTAGTCATTTTCCAAAACCGCTAAGCAAATATATACAGTTTCAGTACACACCACATAGAGACGCCTTTGCTGATGCTGCTCTTGTTAAATTTCAGCCTCTGGATCTGTGTCACAGCTTCCAAACGCTCTTAACGCAAAAGCCTACTGGCGCTCGTGATTCTTTAGCTCCGCCCACACGTCACGCCTCTAGGCGCTCGTGTTTTTCCGGGAAAAATCGGGACAGACTATCTTTCTCTTATAAATATAATAAAAATAAAGACTTTTTGGAGTTATGAAGGATGCAGTACTACTCTATAGGTACTCAAGATTAACCGGATATTGAGTGAAAACGAGCATTTACCCCCTCTTTAAACCTGTGAGTGGGCAATCCGTTGGAGAACACAAAAGCAGGAATTCAGCACCTGTGGGGAGGGGGTGGATATCAATTCTACTTTAAATAGGACTTTCATGGTTTTAATATGGTTTATTGTTTAATAAACATATTACATGCCAGCGTTTCTTACACTTCCTTCAACCTCAGAAAGTTCTGTCAGAGTTGTAAAGTCTTTTTGTTTTATTACTGTAGAGCCCACATTAGATTAGATTAGATTAGATTCAACTTTACTGTCACTGCACATGTAGGTACAAGGCAACGAAATGCAGTTAGCATCTAACCAGAAGTGCAATAAGCAGTAAGTACAGAATAAAGGTCTATAATATGTACAATAACTATACAGGTAAGTATTATGGACATAATTTACAGATATTAAATACTATAAGCACGATATACAGATGTACTATGAAGTACAGGTGTACTATGAACATACTATACAGATGGGCTATGTAAAAGTGTATGTACACTATAGGCAGAACTATGAACATAATTTACAGTATTGCAATGGACAGTAAAGTGCATAGAAAATATTTCAATGTGCAAATGGATTATACAGTGTTCCTGGATGAACAGACAGTAGCGCAAGTAATAACAAGTTACTGTTTTTTGCTTGTTGGGAATAAATAAATAAATCAGAGTGTTGAAGAGGGGGAGGAGTCTATGTGTGGTGTGGGGGGTGTTGAGGGGTGTCAGAGGGAAGAGTTCAGCAAGGAGACAGCTTTAGGGAAAAAGCTGTTCCTGAATCTTGTGGTCCTTGTTCGGAGGCTCCTGAAACGCCTCCCGGAGGGGAGGAGGTTAAACAGTCCGTAGTCAGGGTGAGATGAGTCCTTGAGAATGCTGCTAGCTCGACGTAGACAGTGTTTCCTCTGGATGTCCTCAAGAGCAGGAAGTGGTGTCCCTGTGATGCGCTGGGCAGTTTTCACCACCCTCTGCAGTGTCTTGCGGTCAGCCACTGAGCAGTTCCCATCCCAGACTGTGATGCAACTGGTCAGGATGCTCTCGATCGCACACCGGTAGAAGTTCACCAGGATGGATGAAGACAGCTGGTTCTTCTTCAGTGTCCTGAGGAAGAAAAGGCGCTGGTGAGCCTTCTTGACCAGGCTGGAGGTGTTTGTTGCCCAGGACAGTTCCTCCGAGATGGTGGTTCCCAGGAACTTGAAGCTGGAAACACGTTCTACAGCCAGCCCGTTAATGTGGATGGGGTCATGCGTGCTTCCATTCTTCTTCCTGAAGTCCACAATGAGCTCCTTGGTCTTATTGGTGTTAAGGAGCAGGTTATTGTCAGCGCACCATGTGGCCAGGTGCTGTATCTCTTCCCTGTAGGCAGTCTCATCGTTGTCACTGATGAGGCCAATCACTGTGGTGTCATCTGCAAACTTAATGATGGAGTTGGATCCATGCACAGGCTTGCAGTTGTGGGTGTAAAGGGAGTAGAGGAATGGGCTCAGCACACAGCCCTGTGGTACGCCAGTGTTAAGTGTGATGGTGGTGGAGTGGGTGTGACCTGACCGAACATGCTGAGGCCTGTTGGTCAGAAAGTCCATAATCCAGTTGCAGAGTGAGGTGTTAATGTCCAGGTCTCCAAGTTTTGTGGTCAGCTTGGAGGGAATGACGGTGTTAAATGCTGAACTGAAGTCAACAAACAACATCCTAACATACGTGTTGTTATTGTCCAGGTGTGTGAGTGCAGAGTGCAGCACTGTGCATACTGCATCCTCTGTGCTCCTATTTCTGCGATAGGCAAATTGGTGTGGGTCCAGTGTGGGTGGGAGGCAGTCTTTGAGGTGTGCTAGGACCAGTCGCTCGAAGCACTTCATAATGATGGGTGTGAGTGCTACGGGGCGATAGTCATTCAGGCACGTTGGGGAGGAGTGTTTCGGTACTGGCACAATGGATGTGGACTTAAAACATGTTGGCACAGTTGCTTGGGTGAGGGACAGGTTGAAAATGTCTGTGAAGACCCCTGCAAGCTGCTCTGCTCATGCCCTAAGCACACGTCCAGGAATGCCATCCGGGCCAGCAGCCTTGCGTGCGTTGATCCGGCTCAGTGCAGTGTGGACATCTGAGGGGGTGAGTTTAAGGGGTTGGTGGTCTGCTGAGGGTGAGATTTTGGTGGCCGTCTCCTTGCTGTCGCTGTTGAAGCGAGCATAAAAGTAATTTAGCTCGTTAAGGAAGGAGACGTCCGTGACTGTTGGTGTGGAGTTGCTTGACTTGTAGTCACTGATGATCTGGATGCCCTGCCACATGCGTCGGGGGTCAGAGTTGGAAAAGTGTTCCTCTACCTTCAGCTTGTAGCAGTACTTGGCCTTTTTGATGCCCCTTTTCAGGTTAGCCCTGGATTTACTGTAGGCCTGAGCATCATATCTGACCTGAAGGCAGCATTGTGGTCTTTCAGCAAAAGTCGAACCTCCTTGTTCATCAATGGCTTCTGATTAGGGTATGTTGTTATCTGTTTTTCTGTTGTTACACTGTCAATGGTGTATGGAGCCAGAGGAGTCTCAATAAAGATAAACGCACACACTACAGTCACATATGCACACATAGGATTCATACATGCACACACATAATTCATAAATACACACACAGGATACACAAATGCACACAAAATTCACAAATGCACACACAAAATTTAAAAAGCACAGAAGATTCACAAATGCATACAAAATTCAGAAATGCACACAAAATTCAGAAATACACACACAATTTAGAAATGCAAACAACATTTACAAATGCACTCAAGATTCACAAATGCACAGGACAAGATTCAGAAATGTATTTCTGATGCACACACACATATATCTTGATTTACAAACTGCTTGCGGTCTGTGAACTTCACTGCATTTGTGTGTGAATTTTGAGACTCCCTTGACTTGGCTCGACACACAAATGCCTTTTTTTAAACAGGGAATGATCTGCAACCAATCAGATATCTCCCTTGTTTTAGCCAATCACAAGAATGCACCCCACGTGGGGGATTGTTTACTTATAAGCCAATCAGCGAACGACTCACTTTCCTCACGCAGCGAACGACTCACTTTCCTCAGCGAACGACTTACTTACCTCACACAGCCGGCGACTCACTTTGCGCAGCCAGCGACCCACTTTGCGCAGCGAACGACTCACTTTCCTCACGAGTCACGCAGCGAACGACTCCCCTTTCTCACCCAGCGAGCGACTCACTTTCCTCACGAGTCACGCAGCGAACGACTCACTTTCCTCACCCAGCGAGCGACTCACTTTCCTCAGCGAACGATTCACTTTCCTCAAGCAGCGAAGTTTAGCGAACGATTCAATTTCCTCACGCAGCGATCAACTCACTTTCCTAAGCGAACGACAGCCGGAGACCCACTTTTCGCAGCCAGAGAGCCACTTTCCTCTCGCAGCGGACCACTGACTCTCTCTTCATTTAGGGACTGAATATTATAATTAAAGTGACTTCTATATTGCATCCAAAAGAATATTTAGATATATTTAAATATTCAAAAAGGTTTAAACATTTTTTTTTTTTTTACTTTCATTAAAATATTTCAATAAAATGAAATAATTGCCTATTGCAAATTTATGAATCCATGGTTAACTTTTTTTCTGCAGTCACTGGGCTATATGTATTGAGACATTTTTAAATTTATATTTAGTAAAAAATAATAAAAAATAAACCTGAATTGTAATCTAAACATCTGTATTTTCATACAATTTAATACAATTGCTGTGTGAACACGTTCATGTGATTGGCTTATAAGTAAACAATCCCCCCACATGGGGTGCATTCTTGTGATTGGCTAAAAGAAGGGAGATATCTGATTGGTTGCTGATCATTCCCTTTTTAAAAAAAAAGCATTTGTGTGTCGAGCCAAGTCAGGGGAGTCTCAAAATTCACACACAAATGCAGTGAAGTTCACAGACTGCAAGCAGTTTGTGAATCAAGATATATGTGTGTGTGCATCAGAAATACATTTGTGAATCTTGTCCTGTGCATTTGTGAATCTTGTCCTGTGCATTTGTGAATCTTGAGTGCATTTGTAAATGTTGTTTGCATTTCTGAATTGTGTGTGTATTTCTGATTTTTGTGTGCATTTCTGAATTTTGTATGCATTTGTGAATCTTCTGTGCTTTTTAAATTTTGTGTGTGCATTTGTGAATTTTGTGCGCATTTGTGCATCTTGTGTGTGTATTTATGAATCATGTGTGTGCATCTATGAATCCTGTGTGTGCATATGTGAATGTAGTGTGTGCATTTATCTTTATTGAGACTCTTCTGGCTCCATAATGGTGGAGTTGATGTGTTCCAGTACAGAGGAGGTGTAGATATCAATGTCCGTGTGAGAGCCACAGGCAGCCTGTGAAGCAAACATACTCCAGTCAGTGTGTTGAAACCTTTCTTGAAGTAAAGAGTCTGCTCCAGTTGGCCACACTTTGATGGTCCTCACTGATGGCTTCACACGGTTGATGAGGAGTGAATACATAGGGGTGAGAAACAAAGAAAGGTGAACAGACTGTCCGAGGTGGGGGAGGGGCTCGCGATGTAAGCTCCATTAATGTTTGTATAAACATAATCCAAAGTTTTGTCTCCTCTGGTGTGGCAGGGAACATGCTGGTGAAATTTGGGGAGTACTGTTTTTAATTTGCAGTGATTAAAATCACCCGCGACAATAAAACATATGCCACTTCATCATCCTTACTTACTGAAATAGCTTGAGTCACCTGTCATGAGATTAGAAATGTTAAATTATTGAAAAGTAACATGTTCCTAGTGCAAATCTGTCCAACTTTCTAATAGACCTGGCATCGCACACAGTGAACATCACTGGATCTTTGACATACTGTATAACTTACGTTCCTCTATTGTAAGTTGCTTAGTATAAGAGTGTCTGATAAATGCATAAATGTAAATTTAAATAAAAATGTCGAATTGAATCATAATGGAGGAGTGCAATTAGATTACCAGTTTACGCTGTCATCGATTCAGTGACTTGCTCCAGCAAGCTTTAGTAGGTTTAATCAGGTGTAGTCTGATTCTTTCAGTAGTTTCTGAGTGGCACTTTTGGATTTTTTTCAGCATTGATTTGTTTTTCTCCTCATTCTGAATGTGCAAAATATTTCTGACAAAAAACATGTGAGTGGTGGGAGACATCATATTCAGGAAGTAGTTATTCTTCCGCATTCCTGAAAAAAGATGTTCTTGCGGCTTGTGTGTTAACACTACCAGCCAACTCTTGAACAAGCTGGATCTTTCTGAGTGAGTCTCGCACATCCTTAGAATTAGACTCGTGGAATTTGTCATATTGGGCATAGTGATCTGAGGATCCAGTCACTGGATGGCAAATGACATCTTCATCCAACTTCTTTTCATTCAGCCAAGGTAGGCTAACAGTAAGGGTTCCACTCAGTGCAGCCCTCAGATTGTCTTCTGTATCCTCTGCAAGCCGCCAGTCAAATTATGCAAATGGCATTGCTTCTGGTCTCCGAACATTGGCATGGGTGGCCATGTTTGGAATGTGTTTCCGAGAGAACAACATGTCAGAAAAGTCTCTAGGACTTTCAGCACAGATGAGACATTTCACACTGTAAACCACACCACAAGGGCATAAAATGACTGCCCATCCACCTGAAAAGAATAGTTTATTTAGTAAATGGAATGGAACTTAATACCTTTCAGAATATGTGCTTTTTAACTCTGAACACAACAAATACCTGATGCTCCCCAAACTTTCTGAAATATTTTGTCATATGCAGTTCTGGTTTGCATCTGTCCTCTCAGTCTGGATAGAAGATCAGTCTTTGATCCTTGAGTTCCAACTCCACAGGCCTTGCAAAGTTTTTGAATGTCAGCAACCTGTTGTTGGAGCACATATATATTTGATACTAGCATTACAACTGTCATTGCCATTGTAAAACTAGTTATTTATATGTCAGTACTAGGCATGACTTGAAGGTAACTAATTTAGACCTGTATGATAATTTTTTTTTGTTTGTTTATCTTCTTGCCATCATTTTTTTTATTGAAAAATGTAAGTTGAGTTGTTTAAAGTGTAAAATACCTTTAGCTTCATTAATTCATCACTAAGTCTTTCCTCGGTTATGTCCATTTTAGTGATGAGGTCTTGTGCACTTGTGCTCTGCACTTTTTGCGACTCTGTGTTTAACACAACTGGTGCCTTGCGTGTGTATCTGCCGATCCAGGGGGCCCAGTATTCAAAATTGGGTTTTATATTGTAAAGATTTCTGTCCCCAGCTAAGATCATACAGGAAACAAAGAAGCAATTCAAACTCATGAAATGGGACTTTTGCTTGGAAGGTTTTTTTTTTTAGAAAAATAGTTCATGGTCATTTGCAATAAACTCTTTACCCTATTCTAAATAATGATAACATATATATTTTGCCTCATTCATCCAGCTGCACACATCAGATCTGCATGATGTGAAGAACTCAAAAGTATTCATAAGAGACTGAAGTTGTTTAAATTCTTGTTCATAATGTTTAATTCAAAAAGCTATAGTAATAAACTTACTTTTCAACAAGCCAGTGGCAATCCTCTCCATTGAAAGAGTCTCCCAGAAGTCTTCTGAATTCACCTCACCATTGTAGGTTTCATGTGGTTCACTTATGTCACTGACTGGATAAAGAAAATAAATTACATTTACACAATTTAGCTGCAAACTAGAAAATGAAATAAATAAATAAACTTGTGACTTTTTTTTACCTGGCATGCCGAACACTCCCTTTCTGTGTAAATCCATCACAACAACTGGAGGATGATGACCACATTTTAGACATGAAAAGTTATAATCATGGTGGGTCAGTGCCTCAAAATGTAAATATGCATGAAAAAACTTTGGGTAAGGTCCTTTGGGTAAGGCACATTTGATGTCCTTTGCAAAATGGAACGCACTCTTCCAACTGACACACGAGCCTTAGTGGGAATAAACATAAGAACATGTATCAGTGTTAGTTCAGGATAAAGTCTTAAGACTATTTTCCATTTAACAAATAACTAATTTAAGAAACCTGCACAGAATTCCTTATGAAAATGCACAGAAAGACAGTTAGCAGCAGTTGATCATCAAAATTGTGAAGCCCATGCATCCAGTCCTGGTATCAGTAAAACATACCACAATTACTGCATTTCTTGCAATATGTGGATATTCCTGATGAAGTAACAAAAATAAAAAATAAAAAAGACATTAATAGGACATGTAAAATGATCACATGGCAATTATAATGTACTGCATACTTAAACATACACTGCCCCAAATACTGTAGCAAATGCAAACTAAATAAATAAATAAAAATTACTGCACAGTAACAAGAACCAAGTTCTTAATGAATATTCACATATATTGTATAATGAATATTCACATATATATGTAACAACTGACAAACCAACAATGCCTACCAGTCACTACACCAGTGAGCATTGCAACTTTAGCATTTCTGGTGATGAGGATAGGAGCACTGAGGCGAACAGGTCCAGGGCACTGAGAGCAGAACTCCTCCTCAGGAATAAGATGTTAAGGAATATCTTCCTCCTTTACATCTTCGGTAAAAAACTGATAGTGTCTCAGGAAGCTTTTTATTATGGTAAATATATTGTACCATCTGCTTCAGGCCTTCTCTCTTTGGAGGATATTCCCACTGTTGGCCAGACATTGTGACATCCTCATGTTGTGATGGTTCTCTCACTGCCTCAGCTTGTGGCAGCGTTGTGAAGAGCTACCGCTTCATTTGAAAGAGACACCATTTTCCAATACTCTTATGCAGGGCATGATTTTCTACCTTTGAGACAAGGACAATGCCAACTGTTTGTCTTGGAATTGTACTTAACCAAGACTCTGCCCAATTTACTATAATGTGAAACCTTTGGCTCATATACGGATATGTAATACTTGTAGTCAGTGAAAATGTTTGTCCTTTTGACCACAGCCAAGGCCACAGCTGTATATAACATAATCTAAAATGGAGGTTAAAAAAAATTGTATTGTTAATACACGTTTTAAACCTTTCACACGTTTAGATACATCTTTTATAGACATTTTTTTGAAGCAGTGGTTACACACTCACCTCCATGTTCAACAAATCTTAGTTTATGTCCAGCTATATGGGTCATATACTGGCATGGCTTTGTGTGTCACATTAGCAGAAAGGGCTTGTTAATCAATTAGCATCTTCACGGCAGCGCTGTGGTTGGAACTTTACCTCTCCTCTGAAATGTTATGTGCTAAAATAGCACAAAGATAAAATATCCACACATTTCTATTTAAGACACATTCTTTCCACAACATTTTACTAAAATAATTAGCATTCTAAACTGACAAGGTAACTACCTGGTTAAACTCGATTAACAATTATATTTTAGTTAATTATTTAATTGAATTGATTCCTGAATTGACTAAAAATGTGTGACAGGAAAGTTAAGCAAGCTATAATTATCTACCCTGGAGAGGTAAACCATGGTTTCACCGATAAAGCAACACAGATAGGCCTATATCAGTGACACTAGAACATGTATGCTAATAATGCATGATCCTAGATTGTGACTAAAAGTAAATTGTTTGGAGCTTTTAATAACTTAGTGGGGTAGCAAGCTAGAAAAGTAACAAATTAATCAAAAACAAATTGGCAACAATACACTTACATTCACATGTAGCGATCTCTCAGTAGCAGACGGCGCTTAATTTCCGCATCACTTGCTATACTTGGGTTGATGGGAAAAATGCATTTGGGAAACGCCCACTCAATTTGAGCAAATCAGAGAAAGAGATGGAAAAACACCTTTTTCAGTTTGAAGACGCCCCAAAATTGGGAAAAGCTTCTTTTTGTTCCGCAGAGACCTCCTTCTCGGGAAATGTGAGATGACAGAACTGATAATGCACCAATTACAACAAAGAATCACTAGTTTCACAACTGTATGGTACACCATTGAAGGGAACGATTCATGATAGTAAATTAAAGATTTTGCGAAGCAACAAAACAAGTGGGTATACTTGATGGCCCCGACCACACCAGTGGTCCGATAGAAGACGGCCTTAGTGTGTATGTGACCGTGTTCAGGCCACATGACTGAGCACACGAATGAAAACTAGGTTCAATATTAGTCTGTTAATTCCAAGCAAGTGCGAGCAACTATTAAAAATATTAAAGCAACCCCGTTTTTTTTTTTTCTCTGATAATTTGCATGTCATCGTAGCCACTTATGTCCCAAAATCGAAGCACGAGCACATGTAAACACCACATCTGATTAGATAACGTCTCATGTGGTCAGCCGAATCTTTAAATCTCGATGAAGAAATAAAATACATGTAAACGTTGCTATTTTTGTCACATTCTAATAACCCTATGCATAGAAGCCCTAGATCAATAAATGCCTGCTTTTTAAGCTGCGTGCATCTGAAACACAGTTAATGTGACATCAGCCTTAGAAATAAACACCAGTGACATGTGATATTTACACACAGATGTATAAATGCTGCTGCAAATATGCTTAATATTCGTTCCTGCAACCGATGCAAAACCATGTTAACCACCAGGCAACATACACAGCGATATGGATTAAAAAGCATTCACTTATCTTAGATGCAGGTTTCAGATGTTCTGAAACAAACTGCAACAGTTTGATTTGCAAGCAGCGATGCGATCAGTTTATTGCAAGAGACAATGGAGAATGGGAATTTAAATAGACCGCAGGTGATAGGTGTCAAGACTGGATTGGTACACGTCAGGAACAGCTGACTGTCAGCTGATGCAAGTGTGACTAACATGGCCTGACTGAACTAACGCGATGCTCGATTTAGATCCTGTACTCACTAAATTACTGAAAGAGTTGTTACCTGTAGCCAAAGAACCACTTCTCAATAGGGCTGGGACAACGCATCGAGGTCATCGATGACGTTGACGCAAAAAATACGTCGATGCAAAATATGCGCATCAATAAGTTGCTATCTCTATGCAAAGAAAAGTGCAAAGTAATGCATTCTTAGTCAGTCTTTTATTTTGTAATTTTAAGAGCAGTAAACATACATTGCAATGTTAAGGATTTCATGTTTTTTTTCATTCAGATATGAAAATCAACATGTATAAATTGTTAGTAGTCAATTAATGGGGAGATATTTGAAATCGAATCGGTCTGGAAAAATTAATCGTTAGATTAATCGATGCATCGGAAAAATAATCGCTAGACTAATCATTTTTAAAAATAATCGTTTATCCCAGCCCTACTTCTCAATATCATTAACTCATCGTTATCTTTAGGTCACATCCCAAAACCATTCAAGCTGGCGGTTATTAAGCCTCTTATTAAGAAACCAATACTAGATCCTAGTGAAATGGCAAATTATAGGCCTATTTCAAATCTTCCATTTATGTCAAAAATTTTAGAAAAAGTTGTGTCTGCTCAATTGAGCTCCTTCCTGCAAAAAAAAAAAGAAAAAAAAAAAAGATCTGTATGAAGAATTTCAGTCAGGTTTCAGGCCCCACCATAGCACAGAAACTGCACTTGTTAAAATTACAAATGACCTGCTTCTTGTGTCAGATCAAGGCTGCATCTCATTGCTAGTTTTACTTTATCTTAGTGCTGCGTTCGACACCATAGATCATGACATACTCATAGATCGATTACAAAACTATACAGGTACTTTTGGTAGTTCCTAGGATAGCAAAGTCCACTAAAGGAGGTAGAGCTTTTTCACATTTGGCCCCCAAACTCTAGAATAGCCTTCCTGATAATGTTCAGGGTTCAGACACACTCTCTCTGTTTAAATCTAGATTAAAAATGCATCTCTTTTGCCAAGAATTCGAATAATATATCTCTTAAATTGTGAGTGTAGTTGGATCTGATCAAATGCACATTCTTATTCTTTAGCTTGGGTTAAACTCATTAATTTTACTTTGTTGGAACAGTATGCTAATGATGTCTCTATTTGTTTCTATGTTTTGTCACGGGATTTACATCTCGTGGTAACTAGGATTTACATAAGCTCCAGTCTGGATCTAGAACACCTGAGAAGGGATGATGCTGACCCTCAGAGGACCTCAGATGATGCTAAACCTGAATCAACAACAGAACTAACAAATATTGCTACAAGTGTCACCACTTATAAGCTACTACTAATTATTGTAGAAACGTAATTTTCTGTAAATTTGCTTTGAAACGATTCTATTGTAAAAAGCGCTATACAAATAAACTTGTATTTAATTGAATATGGGCTCCAACCAAATGGGGTTTTGTGTTCATCTAGTCATATGAAAATATGCAAATGAACAAAACAGTAACACAGGTTTTATGAAAAAACAGTGTGACTTCAGATTATGAATGACCAAGATTAATTGTTAAAAATAGGTAAAGTATGAATAGTGTGAAATGTAACATAAGATTACTCAGGATTTCAACAAATTAAAAAATCTGAATATGGAGCCTCATTGAGATGCCCGTATCTTTGGGACTCAATTATGTAGGGCCTTGAAAATAAAAATTTAAAAATAAAAGTTTATCGAGAACTACAATCTAAAATCATATTACATTATATTTAATACTTATTGAGCTATAGGTGTGGAAACTTTAGAAAAATAATATTTATGTTACTCAGACATTTATGTTCAGCGCAGTTGTTCTGACAGAGGGAAAAAAGATACATCTCTAGTTTCAACATTATTTGTTCTTCAGAAATCCCTCTTTAAAAAAAGGAAAGCATTATATATAATTTTATTATAATTTTAAGTGACAGACATTTGGATTTTTACCACTGAACATTTGTACAATTTAACGATTTATTACTGGAGCCATATTGAGATCCCAATATCTCTGTAACCAAACCATATAGGGCCTTCAAAATGAAGTTGCCAAAAGGAAAGTTTGTTAAAGTGTAATATGATGTTGCTAACAAAAAATAAACATTATTTTGTGTATTTGGTGTAAAGCAATGTGTTTATGCGGTTTAAGGTTAAAAAACACATTATTTTTCACATAATGAACATTATTGTTGCTCCTCTAATTAATTACAATTAATTACAATTTATATGAGCTGCTAGTGTTGTACCCCTGAAAAAAGGGGAGAGAATTAATCAGTCAAACTCCACGATGCTTCTCCACTGATAACTTTGTGTGTAATCTTTTTCTTTCTCTCTTTTTCTTTTTATAACAGTTAACAATAAACAACTTTTCAAAACAGCAACATTGGCATTTCCTTCATTGCAAATACATTCAGTAATTGACACAAAAGCTATTAACAATGTACTCACTTAAGCAATTATTTAAAAAAAGATAAATCAACCATGCTAATTAATGACATTTAGGCATTTTATAAACATCTGGAAATCACTTCTTACTCTTTTTAAAGAGCCAGTAAGATGAAAATTCTAAGCTTCCTATCACTGTTTATAAGTCATGCACAATAGGTTTAAATCCATCCAAGGTTAAAAAACATTGCCATTTTGTCAAAATATCATTTTAAAATTACCTCAATTCTCAGAGATCCCCAAACGGTTCGCGCGAAGCTGTTCAAAAGATTCAGTTTCCTTAAACCCCACCTTTCGGTAGCATACGGTGTTCTGATTGGTCAACTGACATAGTCAGTTTTGATTGGTTGTTCCGCACACAACTTCATGGTAAACAATGTGTTAGCATCTTTTTGGGGTGAATTATGTCTTATTCCTCTCATCGCGAAGCAAACAGTAAAATAAAAAACTTGAACAGTCTCGCTGCTTTTTCTTCTGTGTGGGTGTATTCAAGCCGCGTGCTTCAGTTTGAATCTGAATAGCGCGTTCAGCGCAGGGGCGTGGTCACATTAGATATAATGAAGGGAGAGGTGAAAAACGGACATCGCGTTGTTTTCATATGGATTACTTTATCACAGAATATCTGTTAGCAGCACTTGTTACACTTAATTTTAATGACGTGTTTGTAAATGAAGATCAGCGCAGACAAAGGCTGCAGACAGCACACATACTGATAAGACGCTCGGGAGAAAACAAACACATAACTTCATAATCATACTTCACGTTGTGATTCGGAGATGCTTGTTGGTCTAAATAAAGTTGGTAATGAACCCTCTTTTATGGCCAAACGCTTTGAAAATCCCGCCTTGTACTCACCGAGATTAGAAAAGCAGTCATCAGTGAAATGTTGTGAACACAACAAAAGGGATTTGTTGTACTGCTCTGGTATTGTGGTTCTTCTGATCTTCATTCTTTGGCAGTGAAAATAAAACCAACTTGTCTTTACAATTAAAAACACACTGTCTCCTCGACATGATGCTATCACACCAACCAGAGCGTCTTTGTGGGGGGGGTGGGGCAGGTCAGAGTTCAGTTTCTCCCAAGACAGTAGCCAGAGATTATTATGCAAAGTGTTCCTAGTGACGTACATAGAGATGGGCAAAAGATTTAGACATAGATATAAACTACCACAAACAATTGTTAACATGTAAGTGCTCTCTTTTAGGAAGTATTTTAACGCAAAGTGCATAGATGTCTCACACTCTCTGTGTTAATTAGCTTTTCACAGTTACATTTCTCAATATATTCACATTTTTCCTGCAAATCAAACAAGTAGAATTAAATGAGCAAAATTAAACAAATCACAAGCTTGTATACTAAATATTTAATGCTAATCGCTGAGCATATGACCTGTCGCCATTATGCCTCGTGCAATTAACACTCAAAATGGAGCTCAGCGCTTACACACCTCTGAACTAATTACACTTTTCAACACTTTGTCAAAGTTCTTTTTGCTCCTGTCAGCTATTTTTTTAGCACACTCTCTTGCAATTTTATATGCCTCTTCCATTCCATGTTTCCATTTCTCCACATACTCTTTCTGATTAGCGGTAGGATCTTCTGAATCCAGTTCGATTTTTGAATTTCTGTGAGCGTTAAAACCAAATTTTAAGGCAAAATCATTGAAAATGCAATCTGCAGCTGTTTTACCTGACTTGGATGTAGTGGCATATGCTTGGGCAAATCGAGTGAAATTATCTACTATCACAAGGATGTACTCAAAACCTCCTTTGCAGCGTTCTAGATGAAGAAGGTCAATTGAAATCAATTCAAATGGCTGGGTCGAAACCATGTTTGTTAATGGGGCTCTTGACTCATGACAAGGCAAGGCAAAGCAAGGCAAGTTTATTTATATAGCACATTTCGTACACAATGGTAATTCAAAGTGCTTTACATAAAAGAAAGTAAAATAATCATGAAGAAAAATAATAACAAAAATGAAACAAGTAATTTTAAAACTTTTAAAATGATTAAAACATTTAAAAACAGTTAGAAAATGATTTTACATAATAATAATAATAATAATAATAATACAGTGAAAATATAGTCAGTTCGGACATTGCACAGTGCTCATTCAACAAATACACAGCTCAAAAGATGCATTTTGAGTCTAGATTTAAATGTGACTAGTGTTTTAGCACATCTGATCTCTTCTGGAAGCTGATTCCAACTGCGGGCAGCATAGTAACTAAAGGCAGACTCCCTTGTTTTGTGTGAACCCTTGGTATTTCTAACTGACTTGATCCTAGTGATCGGAGTGCTCTGTTAGGTTTATATTCAGTGAACATATCTGCAATATATTTCGGTCCTAGGTCATTTAGTGACTTATATACGAGTAAAAGTACTTTAAAATCAATTCTAAATGTAACTGGAAGCCAGGCTAAGGACGTGAGGACTGGTGTGATATGCTCAGATTTTCTGGTTCTAGTCAGAATCCTGGCAGCAACGTTCTGGATGAGCTGCAGCTGTAGTCATTTGGAGATAAGGCTAAGTAAATCTGGGTATCATCAGCATAGCTGTGATAGGCAATTTGGTTCTTTCTCATTATTTGACTTAGTGGAAGCATATACAGGCTAAACAAGAGCGGTGCAAGAATTGACCCTTGTGGGACTCCGCATGTCATGGACGTCCACTTAGACTTATGCTCTCCTAGACTCACATAATAGCCTCTCCCTTCTAAGTATGATCTGAACCATTTGAGTACCATCCCAGAAAGCCAGACCCAGTTTTCCAGTCTCTCTAGTAGTATGTTATGATCGACAGTGTCAAACGCAGCACTGAGATCTAGCAATACCAGCACCGATATTTTGCCAGAGTCACAATTTCATATAATTAATTTGAATATCATTTATTATCTTAATGAGTGCTGTCTCTGTGCTGTGATGTGGTCGGAAACCAGATTGAACATTTTCTAGGTATCCATTTGAGTTTAAGTATTTGTTCAGCAGATTAAAAACTACCTTTTCTATAATTTTGCATATAAAAGGAAGATTAGATATTGGTCTAAAATTGCTCAAAATTGTGTTATCAAGATTGGTCTTTTTCAGGAGGGGCTTTACAACTGCAGTTTTTAGGGAGTTTGGAAATGTCCCAGAAAGAAGTGAGGCATTCACCACTTCTAAGAGATCTGCTTTTAAGCAGTCAAGCACACTTTTGAAAAAAGATGTGGGAAGTGTGTCAAGACAACAGGTTGATGATTTTAGTTGCTGCACTATGTCTTCCAGAATTTTGCTATCAATTGTTTCAAAAATAGACATAGTATCTTTTTGATATTTTGACCTCTGCATTACTTGAGGATGTGCTAATTGCCTTCCTGATATTTATGATCTTCTCAGAAAAGAAAGAAGCAAACTCATTGCATTTGCTGTCTGATAGCATATCACTGGGAATCTGACTTGGGGGGTTTGTCAGTCTCTCATTAGTGGCAAAAAGAGTAAGAGTGTTATTTAAGGTACTGTTTATACATTTTTAGAAGAAGTTCTGTCTAGCTGTGGCTAGTTTCACATTAAAAGCATGAAGGATGTCTTTATAGATGCTATAGTGAATTTCAAGTTTCGTCTTTCTCCACATCCGCTCGGCTTTTCTGCATTGTCTGAACTGCTGTTGATCTTCTCCAAACTGATTTCTGTCTGTTTGTTTTCTTACTGACTATTATTGGTGCAATATCATCAATAACATTCTTAACTTTTGAGTTGAAGGAATCAAGGAGAATATCAACAGAGTCTGCAGAAATGCTTGGTGTTCGTCCTTAATAACAATGGATGAAATGTTTAGACCCCTACTGATGATTAGATCCAGAGTGTGTCCACCTTTGTGTGTGGGTCCATGCACATGCTGAATCAGGTCAAAGGTGTTTAGAACCGTTATCATTTCTTTTGTAGTTTGTTGACCTCTTCAACAAAGGATGGAGAGTATTTTGGAGGCCTGTAAATAATAATAAACAGAATGTGTGGAGCACCTTTCAGCACAATCCCTAGATATTCAAAAGAAAAGTACTGACCAAATGACACTTGCTTGCATCTTTAAATAGAGCAGCTACACCCCCACCTCTCCTAACAGTCCTGCAAACACTCATGTAATAAAGTTAGGAGGGGCTGCTTCATTAAGGACTGTTGCACTGCAGCTGTCTTCCAGCCATGTTTCATTTAGAAACATAAAATCCAGATTGTTTGTGGTTATAAAGTCATTGATTAGAAATTATTTATTTTTTAGTGAGCGAATGTTTAAAAGTGCTAGCTTGATGGCAGTGCTTTGTGTCTTTACATCAATCTTAGTTTGGTGCATAATAGGCCGCAGATTAGATGAGTTTGCCCTTCGGCTTGAGAAGGCCTTAGACTTTCTATCACGTGATAAAACTGAAATAGAGAAAGCTACAGGCACAATGGGTTCCCGCTTGTTCAGTAGGCATTTTTCAATGTTGCTGCTATTATAGCGGGGACCCGACACATATCACTGAGAGCTGCTATCAGTTGTTTTTGGTTCACCTTCAGCAGATAGAGGGTTTGGGCCCTGGCGTTGTGGCAGCGGTCGGAGAGCTCTCACAGGAACAGGGCCCACAGGCTTTGGTGGTTGGGGGGCCCAACGTTTTTTAGTTGATATCTGCGGGCTAGCAGCGAATGAGTGGGAGAGTTTAGTCTCAACATACACCAATTCCTCCATTTTCTGTGAGAAGCACAGAAGTGGAGATGCTGGAGAGAGGGATAATGTGTCTGGTGAGATGGGCTGTGTCTCTGGTGTTTCCGGTGGCTGTGATGTGTTGTCCTGGCTTCCCTGGCTGTTTTCCAGAAAGTCGTACTTGGGTGGTGAATCTTGTAGCTGTTTTGATACATCACAGTCTGTCTGTGAGGAGCTCTGTTGGCAGGGCTCAGCAGGGATAGTGTCTATCAGCAGTGCTTGTTTTAGCTGCGTGGTGTTATCAGTGTCCTTGTGGGATATATCAACCACATGATGACTCGGACCCGGTGTGTGTGGGCTGAATGGATTGACACACTCTGCTGAAGGATGACGAAGGGAGAAGAAGATATTGTCCTTAAACACTCTTGCACCAAGTTTGTTTGGGTGGAGGCCATCCGGTTTAAACAATTGTCTATGGCCCCAGAAAAGATTGAAGTTGTCAGTGAAATTTACTCCTGATCTTTGTAGCCATGTGTTCAGCCCAAGCAACCGTGAAAACATATTTGTTCCCCTTGCTGGGAGTGGTCCACTGATGAACGACTGAACTTTGAGTCTTTGAAGTGTTTCAAAGAGTTCAATGAAGTCCTTCTTAAGGAGTTCTGACTGCTCTTTCCGAATATCATTCTTCCCCACATGGATGATGATTTGATTTGCAGTCTTGTGCTTCATCAGAATGTTCTGAAGTTCCTTGTTCACATCAGAGACCGTTGCTTGAGGAAGGCAGCATGTTGTTGTATTCCTGCTACGGATGTTTCTGATAACAGAGTCACACACTATCAGAGTCCTTGGCTTGGCTGCGCTCTGAGCTGAAAGCCGCTGTCTGCTCGACCTTGAGCACCTGTTAGTAGCGGTGTTTGCTGCTGGCTGATCAGATCCATGTTTAAATATAGGGGTGTTCCGATCACGATCGGCCGATCGTTATGCGCATCTCGTTAGTAAAGCCGGTTATTTAATCAGCGGTTAATTCCATCAGGTGCATGATTTCACATAGAGCAGCTGTTACTACACAGAGCCGGTGTTAATAGAGAAGATGCGCAAATCCACTTCATTTTCAGCGTTTTTTGGCGCATCTTCTCAGTTAACAACGGCTCTGTGTAGTAACAGCTGCTCTATGTGAAATCACGCACCTGATGGAATTAACCGCTGATTAGATAACCGGCTTTACTGACGAGATGTGCATTAATGATCGGCCGATCGTGATCGGAGCACCCCTATTTAAATACATTTGGGGATTCCTCACCCACATTTATTAATGCTTGAAATCTGTTCTCCAGATGTATAGGGGGTGGTAGAATACCAGTATTTACAAGCCTTGTAAATAGTCGAATCTGGGGTAGAGGAAGCTATGGCAGCAATACGAGAAACTCGTGACAATCTGATGTCTCGTGTTCCTTTGGGTCTTGCTCCCTGTTTGTGCCAACGATTAGTGTGGCGATCAGTTTCGGCTTGTTCCTCTACACTTGGTATAAACTGTTGAGATTCAGAAGATTCATGGGACTCACCGGCTGTTTGCTGAGGGGGTCCATGACGAGGGTCTGCTGAGTGTTCCGTCTGTTTTGGAAGTCCAGAAAGTAACTTTGTTTCAAGAATCACAATCCTTTGTAGAAGTTTGCAGCAGTTCATGCAACAAGTAGATCCAACAGGAGGCATTTTCTCTCTCTTCTGTTTGGTAGGCAGTTGTTTTCCCGTCTGTGGAATGTAAGCTGCTCGCAGTGGGAGACAAAGTCTTCTTTTTGTAGTATTATTCCAGTCCCAGTGTTTTTAGTTTTAGCGTTTGTGCCAAAAATCTGTTGTTTGAGCACTGTGCTGATCTGCTGAAGTAAAAATTTTAGAAAAATCAGAGAAAAGTACAGAAATAAGAAGCAAAGCGCAGAGCAGTAAGCTAGAACGTCCGAACGGTAGCAAAGCCAGAAGCAGTAACAAAGCTTTTTCTGCTTTAGACATCTGCATGTTTTTGTGACATAATACTCAATGTCTGCCTGCATATGTGGCTAAAAGAAGCGTTTACGGATGAGTGAGAGAGTACGATCTGTACCTTGATGGCCCATTTCATCTTGAAGCTCTCGCAAGATTGTTACTTTGTATTTCTCCGGCAGGACCAATTGTGTGCATGTGGAAGTGGTTTGGCAGAGGATACCATCCTGATTAATGGTAAGTTTTCCCCATTCACGAAACAGACATTTTGTTTTTAAACTGTATGTTCTGAGTTCTCTCACTTTTGGTTTTGTACCAGACAATTTGCATTCATATACAGGACTGATATCCTGGTCATTCATTTGAGCATCTTTTATTACTTTACAGACAAAGGGGTAATTGTTGAGACTGCTGGACAGGTCTGAATAGATGAACAGTTGGTCAAGACTGACCATGGATGCTGGGTCCTTCTTGAGCTTCTACAGCCTGAATGGTAGCACTGATTATGTCTGACAACAACTCCTCAGAGCACTGTTTCATCATAGTACCTATTTCAAGGGGCAATCGGGACAGCGTATCCGCAACAATATTTTAACGACCTGGACGATATCTGATCGTGAAGTGGAAATCTGCCAATTCAGCCACCCATCTGAAACCTGTAGAATTCAATTTGGCCGTTGACAGGACATATGTAAGGGGATTGTTGTCACTATATACAGTAAAAGTTGGCGCATAATACAAATAATCACGGAATTTTTCGGTGATTGACCACTTTAAAGCAAGAAATTCAAGCTTGCCTCAGTGTAGGTGGTAGTTTTTCTCAGCAGCCATTAGAGTGTGGGATCCATAAGCAATTACACAAAGTTTGTCACTTTGTTTCTGGTATAATACTGCACTTAATCGTTGAGCTGACGTGTCTGTATGTAGTATAAAAGGCTGTGAAAAGTCAGGAAAAGCTAGTACCGGGGGCTGGAGCAGACTATCAGTTAGCTGTTCCAGAGTGCTCTGATGTTGCAGTCGAGGTAATGGGTTTACTCGATGGAACACCAGCTCTAATGCATTTTGTCTTTGATTGTCTCTGACTCCTTTTCAAGTGAGCATTATCTTCTGGAGTACTTTTTAACTGGTCATATAAAGGGCTAGCTATTCGAGAGAAGTCTTTAATGTACTGTCTGTAGTAGCTAAGCAGACCAAGAATTTTCGTCAGCTCACCCACATTCTTTGATTGTTTTTCTTTCCGGGCTCTGACAGCTTCTGTATCTGCCGGATCAACTTTACTTCCCTCTGCAGAGACAATCCTACCCAGGTAGCGGACTTCAGGTTTGAAGAACTCACACTTGCTCAGTTTAAGTTTGATACCATGTTGTCTAAGCCTCTGCAATACTTTCCTCACATCCTGGACGTGGTTCTCAAAGTTTTTACTAAACACCAAGGTGTCATCGAGGTATGGATTGCAGATCTCATCCTGCAAGCCATCTAAACACTCCTCCATACATAGCTGGAAGGCTGCAGGAGCATTCATCAGCCCAAAAGGAATACGCACCCATTCATACAGGCCCCAGGGTGTCACAAACACTGTTAGGTGCCTACTTTCCTTTGACATGAACCCCTGGTGGTAGGCCTTCCCTTGATCTAGTGAAGAGAACCAGGAATTACCACCTAGGCTGTCCATAATGTCTTGTACCCTTGGAATTGGTTGTCGGTCCGGATGAGTCTTTCTGTTTAGATCTATAAAATCGATACATAAACGGAGACGGCCATCTTTCTTTCACACGCACACAATTGGAGACGAGTATGAGGAGTTGGATTTTTCAATCCAGCCTTGTGCTATGAGGTCATGTAAGTATTCTTTCATCTTGCGATGCAAAGGTTTTGGCACAGACATGTAAGTGCGACTGACTGGCTCATCATCTTTAAGTGATATACCCAACTGTAAATGCCTGATACACCCAATGTCATTGTCTGATTTAGAGAATGATTGACACTCTTCTCTTAACATTTGTTGTGCTAACTGTCTCTGATGTTCACTCAGGTGGCTAACATTGACTGGCAGGTCCCAAGAATCAGTATTGGTGTTGTCATGACAGTTCTCCGCAGCCTGGATAGGACATACCCCAACAGCGGTAGGGTTTTCTGGCACTTCAAACATACTAGCAGGGAAGACATTCTTGACAAGCTGTACTGTACCAATCGGAGTCTGGCCCATCAGAGTGATATCGTGATCAGTGTCATTCTATACCTCAATTGTAATTTATGTGGGCCTTGTGCAATTAACACTCAAAATGGAGCTCAGCGCTTACACACCTCTGAACTAATTACACTTTTCAACAGGTTAATTAATATGCAATCGATGATATAATGATCTGCACACTCTTAAACATCATTTAACATGAACTCATACTATATTGACAAAGAATTCGAATTAATACCTGAAAAAGGGGAGAGAATTAATCAGTCAAACTCCACAATGCTTCTCTACTGATAACTTTATGTGTAATGGAGAAAAACAGCGAGTTCTCCCCCTACTGGTTGACAATCGATCGCAGAATTGTTGGACCAATCTAATTGATCACTGATTAACTTGATTAAAACACTGCCTTGTTTTGCATCTTCATTAAAGACTGTTTCTAATGGACTGCCTTTGCACTTGGATCCTTTATATTTTCCTTGGCATAATAATCCAACCACGGTGGATCCAGCAAAGGAGAAACCATTTCAATTAGCGGTGGAGATTCAGAGAGTCATGCTCGGCAGACATGAGGAGGAGTTGTCCGCCACCCATCATGCAGTTGATGTTTTGACCGCACAGGTGACGGATTTATCTTCTCGTCTTCTACAGTATTACCAAGAACCATCAATGTATTACAGCCGACACCCATCTCCTGAGTCGCATGTTAACAACGCCCCGCTATACCAGTGAGCCCACTGGATGCAGAGCTTTTCTGACTTAATGTGAGGTTGTCTTTTTCTTTGTACTTTCGCTGCTAACGGGGCAAGCTCATGAATGTGGAACTTCCGCTTGGGAGGCACAAACTCCTTGCTGTGGTCGTTTCAAGCTCTGCAAGGAGGACATGATCAAGATATTTGATAGATCCGTTTTTGGACATGAGGCTTCACATCTTCTTGCTATGCTTCATCAGGGCAGAAAGTCTATCGCTAATATCATCATTGTGTTCCAGACTCTGGCAACTTTGTGCGAGTGGAATGAACCTGCTCTGGTCGCTCACTTTCTTGTAGATCTTAAAGAGGAGATTTATGTGCATGGACCACTCACACAGCTGGATTACCATATTGAACTGGGCATTCGTTTGGACATGTGCTTCGAGTAACAGAGGCAGGCTGAAGTTTCTAGTTCAAGACCACTTGAGACTCTTACACCAGCTGTAAAATATTCTCCTCTCTAATCCTGATCCTATGCAGCTGGGGGGGTCCCCCAGCTATCTCTGCTGAGAAACGACAACGGCGGATTCTGAACCACCTCTGCCTTTATTGCGACGTGGCTGGACATTTTTCCACCTTGTGCCTGTTAAAATGAAGATCTCGCCAGTAAACAAAGGAGTACTGGCGAGCGCAACGGTCATCCCTTGAACTTTCATGAACCTTACCATCTCAGTAAATCACAGAGAGATTATTTCTTTTTTTTTGTTTTCCAGTCCCATTATACTCCCATTGTTCTTGTGCATCCCTGGCTTACTCAGCACAACCCTCAGATTGACGGGGTTAAGGGTTCTATTCACTCATGGAATTTTTTGTGTCATGTCACCTGTTTGGTGTCTCTTTGTCTGTGTCTAAGTATACTTAGTAAAATAAACTTGAAGTATACCACTTTTTTATTAGGGGATGTTTGTGGTTGAGCAGGGGTCTGATCAACTTTCAAGTTTAGTTTCTTTTTGTTTTAATAGCTTGAAAATGTTCCGTGGGCATTATGTAGGCAAAGTAAATAAAAATGGCAAAACTAATTGATGGAGATGGACTGGAATTGGGAACCACTTGGTTAGACTGTGACAACTAGTAGGGGAGGTAACCAAACATTTGGTGATGGGGACATGGGAATAAGTCCTGTGGTGTTGATTATATTCTGTTGTATTTAAATAATTATGTGGATGTATTTATTCTTGTTTGGGTTTTTTTTTTTTTTAGTAAAGTTAAATAGTCATTTGTTAAAGAGTTCAAAGATATCTTTTTCTGTGTTGCAGTCTTGTCAGTGTCCTTTGTTTATGCCCTGCAGGTAGTTATTTTTTTTTTTTTTGGATGGTATCCATGAGTAATGAGCCTATACCCCCTCCCCTTGATCTTTACAGGATACTCTACGACAGAAGTTAATATTATTTTTCATATGGTAATAGTTATGTTCTTTAACCAATCATTAACTTTCTTATAATGATGAGTCCTGAGCCTATACCCCCTCCCCTTGATCTTTACAGGACACTCTACGACAGAAGTTAATATTCTTTTTTAGATGGTAATAGTTATTTTCTTTAACCAATCATTAACTTTCTTATAATAATGATGACTTAAACTTAAAACCTCTCTCACGCTCTGGGGCTTGAACCCGGGTCTCCGGCATGGGAGGCAGACACACTAACAAGGAGGCTAAATGGCTACAGCCACTAGCGTCTGTTGTTAGTGCGTCTCTTGAGATCGGGGAGTGAGGTTTACCTGCACAGCACTACTCGCTGGCCTCCGTTACACTCACCCCCCTAAACCTCACTCCCATTCGGGTCATGGCACCAATGTAACCCCTCTCTCCCGGGTCCTCTCTGACGCTTCTCGCACTCGCTCCGAGCGGGGCTCGAACCCAGGTCTCCGGCATGGGAGGCGGACGCACTAACAAGGAGACTAAATGGCTACAGCCACTAGCGTCTGTCGCTAGTGCGTCTCTTAGATATTCGGGGAGTAAGGTTTACCTGCACAGCACTACTAGCTGGCCTCCGTTACACGAGCGCAGTGTGCATGTGAGTGTAACAGAAATGAGTCGAACCAGACAAATTAAAGAGTCTATCAAAGCTGTGCGTTGAAACACGAGCCGAATTCCTCAGGAAGTCATAAATCAGTTCTACTGTCGTAACCATGGTTCTCTGAAACATCGAGTGGAGAGATCCACCTATGGGAAGGGTATCCGTACCTGACCTCTGCAGAAGCATCCAATTGCACCAAGTCTGGATAGACAGACAGAATTATATTATTAATTATATTAATTATTGTATATTTGCTTCTCGTGTGGCAAGTGGGGCAAAGCTGGTGGATCTCTCCACTCGATGTTTAAGAGAACTGGGGTTACGACAGTAACCTATTGTTCTCCATCATCTCGTGTTCGAGATCCACCTATGGGAGAGACATGGACAGCTCCCTGATTGCCCAATACACTCACAGTGAGGTTCTGAAAGCCAAAGGATGGTTGTCCCAGAGAGGCATTGCCTGACATGTCCCATACTCATGATGTCAGGGTTGGCAAGGGAGGAACTCAAGTGCAGACAGGAATCGGGTTACACAGAGGATTTATTATATACAAAAAGGGGAAAACAAAACCCACGAGGGGGAAAACAACGGCTAGGCCAGAAACTAAACAACTTAACAGGACAGGATTGACACGATAAACAAACTCTTAAATACTAACTACAAACAAACACTCATGGTTATACAAAGACTTCAAAGGTACAGAAACATCTAGAGACACTCACGATCTGGTAAACACTCACAAATGTGGAACAATGAACCGACGAAAGACAGAGCACACTAGGAGATCTAAATAGGGGAACAATTAAGACACGACAGGTGGCACAGATAGGACAATCACGACAAGACTAGGATAACAAGGGGGGCGGGGCAAGGGAACGAGACAACACAAGCACATGGCCCAAAGACAAGGCCATGTGCTTGTACACAAAACACGGGTCTGTCATGATCCTGCCTCAAGACTAGGTAAAAATCAAGGACACGAAGGCAGAATCATGACACATGAACCTGCAATAATGATGCACAACCGTGAATGCTGTGCATATGCAGCGCATGAAAAAATTTTATCATCACACACATGATAACAAATGTGCATATAAATACACCCAGAAAAGGAATGTAAAAACATCCTTAGTGACAGAGATGTGCATGGCCATCTGGCCCATTCACTCCTTCTTCGTCACTTCCAGCGGGGTTGCAGGGAAGGGATAAGAAGACCCCACCCCTAAAACCGAATGTGCTACCGAGATAATGGTGACATCCAGCCGGTAATAATGCATAAAGGTATGAGGAGAAGCCCAACTGGCAGCGGAGCAGATGTCCTTTAGCGACACTCCTCTAAACAAAGCCCAAGAGGTGGCAATGCCCCTTGTGGAATGTGCTCTAATGTCCCCTGGTGGCTGCATTCCCTTTGATTCATAAGCCAAAGCTATAGCATTCACAAGCCAATGTGAGAGGCGTGGCTTAGAAATAGGATTCCCTCCATGAGGGGGTGCCCATGAAATTTCTTCCAAAAAAGTACTGCTCCTGTTCCTATATGTCCGTAAAGCACGGACGGGACACAGATCATTTAGCCTCTGGTGGAGGGTGAAAAGCGGACAGCTCCAACACCTCCGAAGTGAATGCAGGGAAGCACTTCAGCATGAAGGCCGGATTAAGAGAGAATTTAGTGCACGAGGGATGAACCGAAAGTGCATGTAACTCACTGACATGTTTGGCTGATGCCAAGGCCAAGAGCAAAGCTGTCTTGAAGGACAGCAGCTTTAGGGAAATACTTCCAATAGGTTCAAAAGAATATTGAGACAGAGCCTCCAACACCATAGAGAGGTCCCACTCAGGAACAGTTCTCCTGAAGACTGGCAAGCGGCGATGGGCACCCTTCATAAATCTGCGGATTAGTGGATGCCACCCGACTGTTGAGCATTCAAAGCCCACTTGACTAGCCGAAATCGCAGCCAAGGATATATTACGGAAAAAGACCTGCCTTTTTCCAAGAGGACTTGGAGGAAACACAAAATATCAGGAACTGAGCACTGATAAGATGTGAGACCACGCCCATCACACCATCCTTCGAACACTTGCCACTTACTGCCATACAAGAATCGCGTAGAAATGGCCCTGGCATTCTGTATAGTAGCAATCACACGTGGCAAAAGCCCCAGTGCGCTTAGGTTCGTCCTCTCACAGGCCAAGCCCAAAGAGCCACCCTGTCCGGGTGCAGGTGATAAATCTCCCCGTTCGCTTGGGACAATAGGGGGGGGGGGGGGTGCCATGGCTCAGCATATAACAGAGGGATTATCTCCGCCAGCCATGGTGCTTTGGGCAACCTGGGTGCAATCATAATGAGAGACAGTCCCTGCTCTCTCACCCTGGCCAGTGTAGGAATTATCAGGCACAGGGGATGAAAGGCATACAGCAGCACTCTGGGCCATGGGTGGGCCAGTGCATCTACCCCGAGTCCACGTCCTTTAGCTAGAAGAACATAGGACGATGGTAGTTTTTGCGCGAGGCAAATAGATCTACGGTTGCCTGTCCGAATCTCATCCAAAACATATCCACTATCTGTGGGTGAAGGCGCCAATCTCCGTAGAATGGGTTTCCCCTTGATATAAGATTCGCGCCTCTGTTTAGAAGGCCCAGAACATGAGTCGTGCGTAATGACAGGAAAACCCGTCTGCTCCACACTAAAAGCTTGTAAGCTAGAGCGTGAAGTTTCGACGAGCGCACGCAGCCCTGACAGTTGATAAAAGCCACTGCCGTGGTATTGTCACAGCGTACGAGAACATGATGTCCCTGCAGGCGAGGGAGAAAATGATTCAGAGCTTTCCATACGGCCATAAGCTCGAAATAATTTATGTGCGCTGAATGTAGTCTGCTCGGCCACAGACCGTTCACCGTTCTGCCCTCCTGGGTGGCACCCCAGCCTGTTAAGGACGCATCTGTCGTCACAACTTTCCGCATCATAACCGTCCCCAGAGGGGTTCCCTGTGCGTAAAAGTCTGCGCCCTTCCAGTGGCGCAAGGCTGCCGAGCAGACGCGCGTCACTATTACAGAGTGCCAAAAATCGCGCATCGGGCTGAAATGTAGTAACAAAATCCATTTCATGAACGCTCTCATTCTCAGGAGTCCCAGTGGTAAAACCTGTATAGATGAAGCCATAAGACCCTGCAGCCTGAGGCATGTGCGATATTGTACTTTTGCCCCCTCTCTGAACTGCGACAGACAGTTCATTAGAGAGAGAATGTGCTCTTGAGAGAGACACGCTCGCATGGAGACTGAGTTCAACTCCAAACCCAGGAAAATGACATTCTGAATGTGTGTAAAATTGCTCTTGCTCACATTCCCTCTGAACCCGAGAGATGTGAGCACAAGGCAGGGGTCCTGCAACACTTTCTCTTTCGATCCAGCTATGATGAGCCAATCGTCTATGTATGTCAGAATCCTCAGACCTGACATTCTCATGGGTGCTAAACCCACCTCTGCACACAGACAGAAACACCGGGGGCTTAGACTGAGCCCAAACGGCAGAACTGTGAATTCATAACATGTGCCTTGGTAGGCGAAATGAAGAAACTTCCTGTGTGGCGGATAAATGCTTATATGGAAGAAAGCATCTTTCAGGTCGACCGATGTGAACCAGTCGTTCTGTTTTATGGCACGGGCGAGCAAGCCATGAGTCAGCATTCTGAAATTGTATTTCCTCAAATGTTTGTTCAACACAAGAAGGTCCAAAATAGGACGGAGAGCACCGTCATTTTTTGGGACCAGGAAATAACGAGAATAAGATCGCTGATTCATCAGACTGGGGGGCACCAGCTGAATCGCTCCCTTGTTTAGGAGGGAGGATATTTCCTCTTTCAGAATGTGTGAGGCATTCTCTTGCGTGTGTGAAGAGAGAACGCCATTGAAATGCGGGGGTTTCATTGCAAACTGCAGTCTGTATCCCTGCATTATAGTACATATCACCCACTCGGGAACCAAAACAGTTTGTCAAGGCCATTCGTGACTCGTGAGGGTTCCCACCCGAGCCGCAGCGGAGCTGTGTAAGCCCAGCTGGTTTATTTGTGATGCAATGGTGCCATCTAGTGGACACACGAGGGGCAACATGCAGGGGTTCAGAAAGATTTCCCCTCTCCGCAGGGAGATGGACTCTCTCTGCAGAGAGAGATCCTGTCTCCGTAACGAATTTATTTGATTCGTTTGTTTTAATGTGTTTTTTGTTTTTTTTGTGTGTTTTGTGTTGGGGAAACACTGGGGCCGAAGCCTTTATTGGTTGGGTGAGGGGAACAGGGTGTATGCGGTGTGGTGATACTGCTTTTGCACTTTTCCTCACAACAGACCCCCTGAACGTGAGGGGGGAGCGCACAACGTTTATTAAACACATGGGCTGGGCAGCCTCGAACGGAGAGGAACCGATCCATACACGGGAGACCCTGCATCATTTATACGGGGTCCTGGGACAGGAAGAGAGTTCGGAGGGCTTGTGGCTCGATGCCCCCATCAACCGAACATCAGGCAGGGCGCTTACGTTTCAAGTCGATGGGGGTATGATTAGATGGTCTTCCAGCCGTGGCCACGGCGCGAATCGATTTTCCCCAGTGCTTAGCAGGCGGTGGGTTATTCTGGCGTGGAGGGGG
This sequence comes from Carassius gibelio, assembly GCF_023724105.1. Lineage (NCBI taxonomy): Eukaryota > Metazoa > Chordata > Actinopteri > Cypriniformes > Cyprinidae > Carassius > Carassius gibelio. The sequence goes on from NC_068397.1 coordinate 6,686,817, forward strand.
TTTGTTGCGGGGCCTTTCCTTTCCCTGGTGGAAGTGTCGTCCCATGGCAGGAATGTTAGGGGGTGCCTGTTGTGGGGGCCTCGTCCTCCTTCTTTTTGTCGTCACACCGTTGTTGCATCAATGTGATGGGGGGGCCGAAGAGAACCCGGCCGGGCCCCACCGACGCGCCCACGACGCGCCGCTTCTCACTGGAAGGAAGGCCTGACAGGTAAAGCCAGAGCGCGCGCTCTCCCACCACAGAAAGCACCATAGAGCGCCCGCAGGCTTGGACGGGCTGCCGAGCATTACAAAGGACGAGGTCGTTCACCGTGAGGATCTCCTTCCACAAGGGTAGAGAAGGGATTCCCTTTTCTAGCTGTTGCCCTAATTTGTCCAAAATCTCCACCTGGTAAGTGGAGAAAAGAGACGAGACGTTCAGGGCCCTGACAGCCAAGGCCGAGGACTTGTATGGGGCCTGCTGAACTGAGGCAGAAAAATGGTCCATCTTGTTGGGCAAGACCGGCTTAGGGAGAGCGAGCAGCCCGCCCTGAGCGGGTTAAGGTGCCTGGCGATGGAAGGCTCGATAGCGGGGGGGCACCCATACCGTGAGCTGCCACATCCTTTACTTCAAGGCCCGAAAGGCCGTGTTTGAGGTCGAGCGGGTTGCTCCAATTGTGCCTCATATGCTTAGGGCACGCTGGACTTTTCCATTATAAATATCCCTCTCCTGGTTGGTGGCACTCTGTGGAGCCGGCCACTCAAAATCCACTCACACACTTCCAGGAGGATGGACTGAGGCAGGGCTGCGTGGCCGCTAGCCTGGGGAATGCCAGAAGGCGGGATGGCCTCCTCGTCCTCTGAGACCCCGAGAAGGGCCACATCATCCGGAACCGGGCGGTTCGTCGGCGAGCATGAGGTTGCCCATGAAGATGTCCTCTTCAGGGAATGTGGGATTGGGTTGGTCAGCCCAAACAAGTGAGGAGGAGCCCCGGGAGTCCCCCGGTAGCGCGTTGTCGTCACCGTGTCCTCCATCTGAGTCAGAAAACCCGAGCTCGGCGCACTGGGTTGCTGCAACTTTAAGACGTAAAAGCTTTTTGGGCAGCATAAGGCAATGATTGCAATTTTTCGGGTTCTCCAAGGCTTCTTGAGCGTGTTTAAGGCCCAAGCAAACCACGCAGAATGGGTGAAGGTCCTTCAGCTCGGAATGCACTCCAGTGGTTTTGTAAACAATGGTGTCTTCAATATTGCTTATCAGTTTGAGCCCGAATGAGACCCAGAGTATATCAGTGAAGAGGATTGCGCAGAACCTGTCACAGGACATTTCAGAATGGTATTTTTATATTTGTGTGACATAAGTATATAATTGGAACTCAGTTCATTTTTGGAGCATGTGTATGAGAGAGAGATTCAGAGCAGAGTGTCTGCAGAGCAGGGGAACGCGAGGAACAGGATTAAGAACTACTGCTATAGAACATTGATTTTGAAGCTTGTGAATCCATTAGAATCATTAGAAGACAAAATCGCAATGCATATACAGAATGAATAAATTTTTTTGTGCATCCCTTGTTTTGACGACATGGCAACAACATGGTCTTGACCCCTCTGTTGCATGTTCCTGGAGGTGGGGTTTGTGTAAAATTTTGGGTTTGTGATGTCACCAACCCAGGAATTAGCTTGTTGTAGTGCCTATGATATGAGGCATATTTGTAGGCATTAAACAGCCATAATTTTAAAAGACAATATCTCTGTTTAACTGAACTTTCAGTATCGTAACTTGCATATATTTTTTTATGCTCAAACAGCAACAGTACACACTAACTTAAAAGCAGTGAAATCACAATCAACCACCCCTTTAAGCAAAGAAACAAACAAATCAATATGTTCTGACACATTCAAAATGCTTTTATTTTTCATTTAAATTTGTATATATTTTGCTGTGTTCTGTAATTATGAATGGAGAATCATCCTCAAACTTAATCCAGAATTTGATAAAACATTTATGTTTATTTCAAATATACTTCAAGACTCTCAAAATCTAGTATTATTTTTTTCCCCCTCTGTCAACTCTTTTCTTCTTAGCTGATTGGGATGTTTACTGAAATTGGTGGATGTGGCACAGCCCTACCTATAGATTATTTTCCAATAGCCAAATGCCACTGATATGCAGACACACAAGAGGGATGCCCTTTGTTATGTGTAATACATGGAGTCCTGAAAATGAATAGTTATAATTAAAAAATATATAAATTTCTTAAATTACAACTCTTAAAAAAATACAGTACAAAAATAAGTTTAACAATACTTACAATAAGTATGCAGGCTCCCAGTGAAGTAGCTTTCATTTTGACATCCATGTTGCTTGGAAAGCTGATCACAAAAGCAGCATTTGATCCCCTGCTTGAGAATGGTTTGGTTATTTTGCCAAATGATCTGTCTATCGCTGCTTCATTCAAAGACACCAGCTGTAGTGACAGTTTAAGTCAATAACAACACACATTACCACATTAAGCATTAAAGTTGGTTACTAGCTATTCCTTATCTACAACATACTCCCTATTCATGTAGTACCTTTTACATTTACATTTACATTTATTCATTTAGCAGACACTTTTATCCAAATCAACTTACAAATGAGGACAGTGGAAGCAATCAAAAACAACAAAAAGAGCAATGATATATAAGTGGTATAACAAGTCTGTTATCTTAACACAGTACATGTAGCAAGGGCTTTTAAATAATATAATAAATAAAAAAGAACAAAGCAAGCTAGTGTTAGAGATCTTATATATATATATATATATATATATATATATATATATATATATATATATATATATATATATATATATATATATATATATATATATATTAGTGGTGGGCATAGATATTTTTTTTTAATCTAGATTAATCTCACTGTAATCTTGAAATTAATCTACAGTAGATTAATCTAGATTAATCTAGATTAAAATGGCTCATTGAAATTCTGCCGAAGGCATTCAGAATATGTGTGTTGCCCAAATAAAATTTTAAAAACAGTAAGTCTTTGAGAAGGGGTTTATCAAGCTAGAAAAAGCTGAAAACTAATTCCACATTGCACAAGCTGCAAACAACCTTACACCTGTTTCACACATACTCCATCTGCAGTGCGTATGCTTTGCATATTTTTTACGCACCCATGTTAACGGATTCTGGTTGCGTTCCCGCAGCGATTGTTTACGTACCGAGTAACGAACTGCAAACACGTCCTGTGTGAAAGCACGTAGAGTCCGTGCTGCACCACATACGTAATGCACACTGACTGCATACGCACTGCAGATGGAGTATGTGTGAAACAGGCATGAGCAGGGCCATAGCTGGGGTCAGCGGGGACCCGGAGAAGGTTGTACCAGTGGGCCCTGTTTGAAATTGTTTAATTTGTATGTTCTTTTATTTATTTTTATTTATTTGTGCTATTTACACAATGTTTTTTTTTTTTTTTCAAGTTTGTAAGTGTCAAGGTACAGAAGCCAAATAATTAAATGCAAAATAGCACTGGATAGTCTTCAATGTAAAAATGAAATATACAATCAAATCTACATTTATTCAGACACCTTCAACATTTCTCACATTATTACAGTTTTGCTATATATATCAAAAATTATATCTGGTGTCTGAATAATTTTTGGTTTGACTGTTAAAACTACCAAGTAATTCATTCAAGAGCAGTGAGAGATTTTCATTTTCTTGGATTAACATTACAGCAGCTAGTAGCTAAATTAGGCATGGTCACATTAAGAGACGATGTACGCATCCAATCTAATAGACATCCCATTTTTTTCCACAACTGTTTACTTTCACTTAAGAAATAACTGACAGTTTTTTTGAGCATAATTTTCAAGGTCGATATTTTGAAATATTTTGTATGTATTTGTCGGCACAAGAGCAAATTCGATAAGCAAATTCGATGTTCAAGCGTTTTGAAACGCCTTTCTCTGGGTGAGCCCTGAACACCAGAACACCGCGAGTACTGAATTGGGCTCTTTCAGATCTTTTTGTTTGTTCAAACTGTGATTTATATTTGTTCGTTCAGGTGTAGGAGGGACTTCAAGGAGAACTTCGCAGAAGAGAGCTCGGTTTAGTGTCGCTGTACGTGATATACGACTCTCTCTCTCGTGCGCACCGAACATCGTGAACATCTTGTGTTTGGATGCTTTAATGTTTAAATCGACAAGTGGTAAGGCTTAAAAACACTTGAAAAAGATAATCTTTCTTGACTATGCGCAGCAGTGGCCCGTCAACTGTCCTGAGCATCTTTTTAGGCTGGCCTCAGCCAGTCGGTTATATAAAATATCAAGGTGAAAGTCATTATAGCTTGCTTGGTATAGACCCAGCTCCCAACCCAACTTTGAGAGTAGATTAATGGCGATATTTTTTTTTAATCGCCCGATAAGAGTCTCACGTTAATGCAGCACGTTAATACCGATAACGGCCCATCACTAATATATACACACACACACACACACACACACACACAAATAATTGCATAGTAAATTAAAAGAAAAATATAATACAAAAAAAATTGGAAAGGTAGTTAGATTTTTTTTAAAGAATAGAATTAGAATAGTGAGTGCTAAAGCAAGAGGGTCAAATAAAGATGGAAGAGATTTTTTAAGAGGGTTTTAAGCCGATTCTTTAAGATGGCTAAGGACTCAGCTGCTCGGATTGAGTTGGGGAGGTCATTCCACCAGGAGGGAACATTTAATTTAAAAGTCAGTAAAAGTAACTTTGTGCTTCTTTGGGATGGCACAATCAAGTGACGTTCACTTGCAGAACGCAAGCTTCTAGAGGGCACATAAGTCTGAAGTTCTGGATTAATTGTAAAGGTTTGATAGAAATGGTAGGAACACCTGCCAAGAGAGCATTGCAATAGTTCAGCCGGGACAGAACAAGAGTTTGAACAAGGGGTTGTGCAGCATGTTCCAAAAGAAACGTCTGATCTTCCTGATGTTGAATAAAGTAAATCTGCAGGATCGGACAGTTTTAGCAATGTGGTCTGAGAAAATCAGCTAATCATCAAGCATAACTCCAAGGCTTCTGGCTGTTTTTGAAGGAGTTATGGTTGATGTGCCTAACTTGATGGTGAAGTTGTGATGAAACAATGGGTTTGCTCCAGCAATAAATGTCTGATAGACAAGCTGAGATGCGAGTAGCTACCGTCGGATCATCAGGATGGAATGAGAGGTAGAGATGAGTGTCATCAGCAGAGCAGTGGTATGAAAAGCCATGTTTCTGAATGACAGAACCTAATGATGCCATGTAGACAGAGAAAAAAGTGGTCCAAGAACTGAGCCCTGAGGCACCCCATTAGTTAGATGTTGTGACTTGGACAGCTCACCTCTCCAAGATACTTTGAAGGACCTATCTGATAGGTGAGACTCAAACCACTAAAGTGTGGTTCCTGAGATGCCCTTTGCCAGTAGGGTTGATACGAGGATCTGGTGGTTAACCATGTCCAAAGCAGCGGATAGATCAAGCAGGATAAGTACTGAAGATTTTTGATTCCGCTCTTGCCAGTATTAGGGCTTCAACAACTGAGAGCAGGCAATCTCAGTTGAATGTCCACTTCTGAAACCAGATTGGTTGCTGTCAAGGAGGTTGTTCTGTGTGAGAAACGCAGAGATTTGGTTGAACACAGCTCGTTCAAGTGTTTTTGCAATGAAAGGAAGAAGGGAAACTGGTCTGTAGTTCTCTAAAAGAGATGGGTTGAGGGTGGGTTTCTTAAGTAGTGGGGTTATACGAGCCTGTTTAAATTATGAGGGGAAAACACCAGTGTAGAGGGATGTGTTAAAGATGTGAGTGAGTGCAGGTACAACTGCAGGAGAAATGGCTTGAAGGAGATGAGATGGAATAGGATCAAGCAGGCAAGTAGTAGGATGATTAGAAAGGATAAGTTTGGAGGCTTCTGCCTCAGAGAGTGAAGAGTAGGATGTAAACAAGTGTATGTTTGCTGGTGATATGAGCTTGACTGATTGTGGTGTGGAAAATTGTGCACTGATGTTTTTAATTTTATTAATGAAAAACATGGCAAAGTTGTCAGCAATTAGAGATGAAGCAGGAGGGGAAGGAGGAGGACAAGGGGCAAACAGTGACAAAACACCAACGTGTCCGGCGACAGCACATGTTGTCACCACCATTGCGGCTATAGTATAAATAGGTACCGGGAGAACATGTCATCCACTTCTTTGTATGAAGCTTGTGTCCGAAGCATGGCAGGAACCATAGTTACATAAGTAACCTGAGACATTTTCTTTCAAAGGCACTTCGAACTGCGTCCTCTAGGGGTCGCTATGGGGAACAGCATACCCACACCACCATGCTGAGGGGAGTGCAGGCCAGAACCATGGTGAGCACTAAGTAACAACTCTTACCATTTCCAAGGGAGTTGCCCCTGTGACATTAGACAGCTGTCCGTGACATTATCCCTTACGGTCAAAGGCCGTCGTGTGTAACAAAGTCACAGCCTGACCTGGATGCGTATGCCCTGCCATTTAAACGAGATGTATCCTGAAGGGGCTTAGATGGCAAGGAGAGAGTATTAAGAGAGGACGTCTCACCCATAGAGAGATAGCCAGTGCAAGAGGATTGGGAAGGGTCAGCCTCAGCTTTTTCACCATCCTCAGACATCTCCTGTTCTTCCTGAGCCGAACCCAGCAGAGTACTGGACCCCAGAACAGACGAAGTTAATGAAATATCATCATCCTTCAGTGGCTCTCTCTCGTCCACAGTTGACGAGCATGAGAGGGAAAGCCCCTCTTTAAACTGATCGGCAAGATCTGCCTGCGATCCCCACGAGCTCATTCTCCTCTGTGCCTCAGGTGGGTCCTGGACAGTGGGAAGCAGATGGCTGCCCCTCTTTCCTCGAAAAGAGAGACAAACGAGAGCAGAGCTTTTTCATCTGAAAATGCTCACAATGAACGCAAATTGTCCCCTCACGGACATTGCGCATGTGCTCTTCGCCCAAACAAAAAACGCAGAGATCGTGTGTGTCATCAGGTGTCAAATAACAACGACACAGATACAAACATCCACACATCCTCTAAACATTTTGCTAGTGCTCGCCACAATAGAATAAAGATAGCGCTTACCACGTTCAAAATGCATGCTTTAAACAAAACAGTCAGTGAAGACAAAGAAGAGGATGACATGTTCTCCCTGCGCCTATTTATACTTTAGTCACACCGTAGTGGCGTCATGGGCTGTCGTCGGCCAACGTGTTGTTCCATGTATGCTTCAGACACGGATCACGACGAGGTGTTCCCCATAGCGACCCCTAGAGGACACAGTTTGAAGTTCCCTTGAAAAGGTACAAAACAAATCAATGAAACACATTTTTATATCATGTTTTTTGCCTTCATTGTGGGGATCTTTTTTTTTCATTCGTGCTCACTAGTTCATCTAAAACTAGCTCTCTTCTGTGAAGTTCTGCCCGAAGTCCCTCCTGCACCTAAACGAACAAATACATATCGCAGTTTGAACAAACAAAAAGATGTGAAAGAGCCCAATTCAGTACTCGCAGTGTTCTGGTGTTCAGGGCTCACACAGAGAAAGGCGTAGATTAATTCTAAAATCACAGTGAGATTAATCTAGATTAAAAAAAAATAATCTATGCCCACCACTATATATATATATAATATATATATATATATATATATATATATATATATATATATATATATATATATATTGTGAGCCGTGTCCTGGGCACCTATCAGCGTCGCCCTGGCAAAGAGGGAGATTCACCTGCACGCAATCACAGCGGGCTGATCGGTCCCAGCTGAAGCGGATGAGGAGAGGACTATAAACGCTGCGGCTGAAGGTGACACAAGGAAGAGAGGATCTTCAGATGACTGAAACTAACGTTGTGTCTCTTGTCCCTCTAGAAAGCTGCGGATCGACCAGCCCGCCACCCGAGCACCGGACACCAAGTTCCCTTGCACTCAGCCGGCCGGCAAACAGGATCACGTGGCACCGAGGATGAGCACTGGACACTACAGGATTCAGCACTACACAGAGCACCGTTCAATAAATACACCCTCCGGGGCTTCACTTTGCACTAAACCCTGTCGTGTGATTCTTCAGCCCGTTACACTGGTGGAGAGTGCGGGCAGCTTACTGAAGAATCACCGACTCACCAAGTTGTTTTTTTTCCCCCTCTGCTTCCTCGTCAGGTGGTGACTCCCTCCCCAGCTATGGAAGAGCTTCTCAAGCACCTGACGGAAGTAAGCCTTCCACGATGACCGTCTACGACGACATAGAGCATTATCTGGGCATGTTTGAATCCATCGCCGCACGAGAGGACTGACCCTGTGAAGAATGGGCGCGGATACTGGCACCGTTGCTGACCGGGGAACCCCAACAGGCCTAATTTTCCATGCCAGCCCACCAAAAGGAATCCTATGATGAACTACGTAAGGAAATTCTGGCGTGTGTGGGTTTGTCACCCATCGCCGCGGCCCAATTGTTCCGAGCCTGGGAGTATAATAGTCGGTTGCCAGCCCGCACCCACGCTGCCGAACTCAACCGCCTCGCCCATCACTGGTTGCTCGCCGGGAGCCCCAGCGCCACCCAAGTGGCCGAACGTGTCGTAGTGGACCGGTATTTGTGCGCCCTGCCACGGCCCCTTCGACAGGTGGCCGGAATGAGGAATCCACGCACCGTGGGAGAGCTCGTCGAGTCCGTGGAGCTAGCGGAGATGACGATGCGACGAGAGGCTGGGGAGTGAGCACCGCCATTTCCCCGGAGGGTGTACCAGGAGCGACGCACGCCAGAGGGCACCCAGCGCACAGTTAGCAGGTCGGCGGTTCCCGGCATGCAGGATGAGCCGATGCCCATGGAGCCACCACCCTCTCCCAATCACGCCTGGCTGGCAGGCTGTGCAGTCCATCTGGAGCCACCGCGGGGAGCACCCCAGACCGAGGTTACCATTAACGGCCGAACGTCCTCCCTGTTTCCCCCACGGACGGGAACCAAAGCGCGCCTCTCCATTACCTGCATCCATGGGGACACACAGAACGTGCCCACCCGACGAGTAACACTCTCCACGAGGGCTGGCACCTGGCCATTGGAAGTGGGCGTAGTCAGGGACCTGCCCGTGCCCGTGCTGTTGGGGAGAGACTGGCCAGGCTTCGACCAACTGCTCACCCATGTCACCCGGCCTACCAGCCTTGCCGGGAACCGCCAGAAGAGGAAGAACAACAGCCGGGGTCCCCGACAGCGCCCTGTCCTCCTGGCTTCGGACAGCGCCCGAGATGGTGAGTCCCCCCCCCCCCCAAAGTGCTAACCTTTTCTATGATGTGTTCCAGCAGGTACGGGGTGGGGGAAGTTTTATGAAAGAGCAGCTCGGGGACGACCGGCTGAAGAACTGCTGGAAGCAGGTGAGAGTGGTTGAGGGAAAAGAGGTCCAACCACCACCACACCCAGAGAGGGGAGGAGGTCAAGCTGTTGGTAGTCCCACGCACGAAGACACAGACGATCATCGAGCTCGCCCATTCCCATCCTATGGCGGGCCACCTGGGGGCGCAAAACACCACTCACCGAGTCCGGGACCGGTTCCATTGGCCCGGCATGGAGGCGGAGATCAAGCGGTTTTGTCAGGCGTGTCCGGACTGTCAACGGACGTCACCCCAAACTCCTCCCCCAGCTCCGCTAATCCCGCTGCCCATCATTGAGGTGCCCTTTGAGCGGATAGGAATGGACCTCGTAGGGCCGCTGCAGAAGTCAGCCCGGGCACACGAACACATCCTCGTCATCGTGGATTATGCGACCCGGTACCCCGAAGCCATTCCACTGCGCAAAGCCACGTCCAAGGCCATCGCCCAGGAGCTCTTCCTGCTGTGCAGCCGCGTCGGCATACCCCGGGAGATACTGACCGACCAGGGCACCCCCTTCATGTCCCGGATGATGGCTGACCTCTGCCACCTCCTAAAGGTCAAGCAGCTTCGGACCACCGTGTACCATCCACAGACCGATGGGCTGGTCGAGAGGTTCAACAAAACCTTGAAACAGATGCTCTGCCGCATGGCTGTGGACGACCAACGGGATTGGGATCAAATGCTGCCGTACGTCCTCTTCGGCATCCGGGAAGTCCCCCAGGCCTCCACTGGATTCACACCATTCGAGCTCCTGTTTGGGCGGCAGCCCCGTGGCCTGCTCAATGTCGCCCGAGAGGCCTGGGAGCAGCAGCCGACCGCCCATCGAACCACAATCGAGCACGTGAGGGAGATGAGGGAGAGGATCGACTGCGTCATGCCCTGCGTCCGGGAGCACCTGGCGGCCGCCCAAGAAGCTCAACGTCGACGATACGACCGGGCAGCCCAACCACGGGAATTCCAGCCAGGGGATTACGTTCTAGTCCTCGTCCCCACAGCTTCTTGAGCTGCGGCGGGCAGGGCTCACCGCCAACCACAGGAAATGCCACCTCGCCCTACCTGAAGCACAGTACCTCGGTTTCCAGGTGGGCCGGGGCCTAATCCATTCCGCAACAGGGAAAAGTGACAGCCATTCGAGCTGGAACCGCCAACACCATTGAGGATGGACTCTCCCGCCTGTGGACAGCTTTCGCAGGTCTGTCAGGTACTCTTCCTCCCCCAGCCCCCACCTCCCCCCTCGCCCGAGGAACCAGAGCGACGCTTGGGGGGGGGGGTGGGTGGGTGTGAGCCGTGTCCTGGGCACCTATCAGCGTCGCCCTGGCAACGAGGGAGATTCACCTGCACGCAATCACAGCGGGCGGATCGGTCCCAGCTGAAGCGGATGAGGAGAGGACTATAAACGCTACGGCTGAAGGTGACACAAGGAAGAGAGGATCTTCAGATGACTGAAACTAACGTTGTGTCTCTTGTCCCTCTAGAAAGCTGCGGATCGACCAGCCCGCCACCCGAGCACCAGACACCAAGTTCCCTTGCACTCAGCCGGCCGGCAAACAGGATCACGTGGCACCGAGGACGAGCACTGGACACTACAGGATTCAGCACTACACAGAGCACCGTTCAATAAATACACCCTCCGGGGCTTCACTTTGCACTAAACCCTGTCATGTGATTTTTCTCAGCCCATTACAATATATATATATATATATATATATATATATATGTTTTGAATAAGGTTATTTTTCATACAAAAATGCACTGATTCGCTATAGGAGGCCTGTGGTCACCCCCCGGATCCATGTGATACACTTTCTTCATGGATGGGTGCTTTTTATTTCATTTCTTTTGGACTGATGCATACAACACCTGCTGAGTGGCATTAAACAGCTTGAAAGATCAAAGACATTTTTTTATTTAACTCCGACTGGATTCGTCTGAAAGAAGTCAAATACAACTAGGATGATTTGAAGGTGAGTAATTTATGGGCTTCATTTTTGGGTGAACTAATACTTTAAGATGAGAAGAGAAGACAGCTGTTTTGGTGACATTTAAATTTAAATAAGCTGACTAATCTGTTATGGAGCTACTCCTTTTATTTACTACAATGTGATTATGTTATAAAGTATGTTATATTATATTATGTTGTATTATATTAACCCTACTTCAAGCATTGACTAAAATGATTATGCGAAGGATATGTTTAAGGGTCCATGATATAAAATGTCTTGGTTTAATTTTAAAACAATGAAAGTCAATGGGAAATTGAAACTTGTGTCTAAGTGTATGTGCTTCACCTCAAAGTTCTCATCTGTGCAGCAGGTAAAACCTACACATGGTCCCACAATCTTAATTACTGTTTCACCCCGTTCATTCTCAAGACTGAATTTAGGTAGGCAAACATGCCAGTTTTGTCGAACGTGTCCAATGGTAGTGCCCGGTGGAGACTGGACCTCTAGCTAAAATATAAAGACAACACAATGGCTTATATACAGTATATAAACATAATGAAGGTCTAAACAAGACAAAGATAACATACATACCTCATGGCTGCTGCAGGAGGTACAAACAGATGGGTGCACCATTCTGATGACCTCTTGATTTGAGTGGTCAGTAACATTCATTGTGAAAGGATGTCCAGCACCATAGCATTGCCTTTCACAAGACTCGTCGTCCTCAAGAATACCGAAGACCTTGTTCCCCATGCTATCCTTCACAGAATATCTGCTGACAGGCTTTATTCCACAGCAAACTTTAAGAAAAGAAAAGGTAGGAGATAAGAGTGTTGCTTATTTGATTTTGTTATGATTTTGATAAATGCTAATAAACAAACCCTCTGCAAGAGTTTCTTCTGTAGTTTGTTCTTTGTAGACAAACAATTGATCCATCTAAAATAAACAGACAAATGCAAAGAGCATGTTATTTTCATATGTTAGAGTAATATACATTTATAATGATAAACAATCTTATTATTTTTAAGAAGCATCTCCATCTCCAGTCCTATCTCACCATGGTCAAGGTCTCCAGATGAGAAGGACAGTGGTTTGGGTCTGGTGAAGGAATCATTGCCATGTCCTCTAGTGAAGGATAAACAGACATAGCATGTGTATGTATTGCAGCATCTTTCAACAAATTGTAATACGCTGAAATCCATAGTTTTTACAAAATAAATAAATACATTTATATCACTATTTAATTATTCTTTTGTAATCATTGAAAGTTCACTTATTTTAATGCGTTGACTAACATATTAAAGCAAATGTAAAGTACTTCATTATAATTAATAATAACTGTTATTTGATTTTCTTATTTAAAGTTATTTTAAATTGTAAGATTTCAAATGTAATTACAAATATACTGTATTTATTAAATACACCACATAAAAGTTTCAGTAAAATGACATTAAAGTATTTTAAGTAAGCGTGCTTCAGTGGGTCAAAACAAAGTGCTATTAAGTTTAACAATGCATTTCTTATACATTTCAACTGTAAAACATTTTAATTGAACTGTAAATATGCAATTAAAGTGTACTTTTTTTCACAAGGGGTCATATCTTGACTATCCTATTGTAGTCAAAGAAACAAAATGGGGATAGACCACACTTCACAGACTCACCTGACAATTCCATATTGGATTTAATCTGGAAACAGAATAAGAAAATAAAAAACTAATTAATATATCGTTTTAAATCTTAGGGTAAAAATTCCTCTTAAATATTATGGTACATGCATATTCATATACACAATACACAATTTAACATGATTTAAAATAAACAATAAGCGATATAACTTACCGGTGAAGTACAATTTCTCTGTTGGGCAGTGGTGCTGATAAATACAGTAAATGCTTTTCTCATGACACACAACTAGTTTTTGTTGTTGGGTGTTTTTAAGGAGGTTTGTGGTTGACCCACTTTCAAATTCCAAGAAGTTACTTCTGGTTTTAACAACATGAAAATGCACAAGCTCTATTGTCAAAACCACGCCAGGCTGACCCTCTCTCACTCAGCTCTTACAGTTTCTGGTTTATTAATCACACTATAAAGCACACACACACACTTCTTCAGTAGTTGTCTGACTTCATCAAGAGAGCATACATGGAAATTTACCTCAGAGTAACCTACTTTAAGCCTTAGTGAACCTTATTATATCCTAGTCACCCATATTGTCAAAATCATATCTTTACTATCTAAGGCATCTTTTCCTATCCTCTGCCTGCTTGTCTGAGTGTCTAATCCTGTAAGAAACATCCAGTTACAACCTTCAATGTTATCTGCAGTCATTTCTCCTGCTCACCAGCCTGCTTTTGAATTGTGTTCCCATTGTGTGTTTAATAAACGTATACCTATTATTGTGTCTAATACTTAGCATGACACTAATTGTGATTCTAATAATTTTAAGTAAATATGGCATAAATAATTGCAGGCATTTTTGCCCACAGTTTCCTTGTTTGCAACCTCTGGATGTCTGCTTTATCTTTTTTCTCTCTCTCTCCAAATAACAGGACAATTGTGGTGGTTGTGACTGTCAAGTATACACTACCCAGTTTATAATTGATCTGTGGCACAGAAGCTGTGGGTCTTCATGGTTTGTTTACTTGTCGTTCCAATCTTATCCTGTATCCATAAGTGCATCTGTGTTTCAGACCACTTTCACCTGCGCAGTCAGTCACATATTGTGAAGTATCAAGGCACCAGAAGAACACTATGGCTACTGGCTGTCAACAGGTTACCCCTCTACATAAAGTTGGTGTCTCAAGGCAAGGCAAGTTTATTTATAAAGCACATTTCGTACATAATGGTAATTAAAAGTGCTTTACATAAAACAAAGTAAAATAATCATAACAATAAAACAGTGAATTTAAAAACTTTTAAAAAAAATTAAAAAATGGATTTAAAATTAATTTGAAACTGTTAAAAAACTTTAAAAAAAACTATTCGGACATAGCACACTTCTCATTCAATGAATTCACAGCTAAACAGATTATTTTGAGTCAGGATTTAAAAGTGGCTAATGTTTTAGCACATCTGATCTCCTCTGGAAGCTGATTCCATCTGCAGGCGGCATGGCAGCTAAAAGCACAATCCCCTTATTTTGTGTGAACTCTTGGTATTTCTCGATCCTAATGATCTGAGTGGTCTATTAGGTTTATATTCAGATGTATTTATGTCCTAGGCCATTGAGTGATTTTTAAACTAGTAAAAGTACTTTAAAATAATCCTAAATACAACACTAGAAGCCAGTGTAAGGACCTGAGGACTGGTGTGATATGCTCAGATTTTCTGGTTCTAGTCAGAATCCTGGCAGCAGCATTCTGGATGAACAGTCAGTGTGGAAGTACGTCCACCCTGCTGATGGTAAAGGCATGAACAAGTTTCTCTAAGTCTTGACTGGAAACAAAACATCTAAATCTTGCAATGTTTTTGGGATGATAGTATGCTGATTTAGTTACTGTTTTGATATGACTGATGAAACTGGGTCTGGGGGAATTGTATTGGGAATTGTCATGCAAATTATTATTTTATATATATATATATATATATATATATATATATATATATATATATATATATATATATATATATATATATATATATATATATATATATATATATATATACTTTCCAAATGTTTACTGCATAATGAAATTGACCAAATAATATTTTGGTGAACGGTGCTGAAGGGTTAGTAAATACATACTCAGATGTATAGGCCTTAATAACATGTTTGTGCAATTATGTCATTCTCACCCAACAGGGCAACAGAGAAGCTTTAACATTCTGAATAGATTTCCCATGATGAGCAAACTAATGTTCCAGTTGTGGTGTTCTTCAGCTGTAAGTGTTTGTGGTTTGTGCTGCATTTGCTTCACTTACAGATAACACATGGAAACTCTGTGTTACCTTCTTATAAGAGACAGCCGCAAACTGAAACGATTATTGACAATATGTAATTGTTAAAGAACATACAGTTCAAATAAACATAAGATATTTATGTGCCCCGTACTATTTTTAAAAGTCTCCTAAAGTATACTTGCTGTTAACAAGGGGTAATATCTTGGCTAGCCTGTTGTAGTCAAAGAAAAAAAACAGGGATAGATAGACAACCCCACTCTTTACAAACATACACTGTAAAAAAAATTGCTCTACAAAATAACGGTAATATATGTAACAGAAACCAGACAAATTAAAGAGTCTATCAAAGCTGTGTTTGGAACACGAGCCGAATTCCTCAGGAAGTCATAAAACATTCTGTGCCACAAGACCCAAGCAAGATGACCAACCAACTTGTTAACACAACAGCTTTCAACATTAACACCACTAGAACAATTATTTACAATTTTAATTCGAAGAAGAAAAATTTGGTGTCAAATGTGTTGTTTGTAATGGAAATGCAACGCTGGACATCACATGCAAACCCATGAGATCGAGTTAAACACTTCCATTGACTTCCCCCCACCTAGCAGAACCAGACTGAAATTCCTAATGGGGGGGGGGGACTTGTAATCTGGTCTTCACCGAACATCCCTATGTCAGAGAATGACAAAGAAACTGTCTTTTGTACATATATATGGACCAAAATGAACTCCAAAATGACTTCTAAATGAATATCATTCCATCGCTTAACTCCACATTCATTTATATGTAACCCACACATTCGACTATCATGTATAATCACTTATTGTGTATGTCTTTTGATAACTATAGGATACATAGTCATGTCTAGTATTGATATAATCGAATGTGCTTGATTGAATTAGTTCAGACAATCATTTATTTGTCAAATATTATATATCAAAATTAGGCCCTGCAAGAGTGGGAAAATTCGGACCATATGCTTGGTAAGATAAACATATGATTTATGATACCCCTGAGCCAAGACAATATCTGATTGGTCAAGACAACATTTGAGGTGTGGCCAACAGGCCAGTTTAAATACTTAGGACACCATAAAATCTTTGCTTTTAGTTCTAGCCTTGCTTTTGCTATCAGTCATGCCAGCTTTTAGTCTCTAGCTGTGCTTCTGCTATTAGCCATGTCTGCTTTTAGTTTGCTTTTAGCTTGTAGCTTTCAGCATCCAGACTGTTAGCTTTACTGGTGTATCTAATATAATTTTAACCTCATTGAGGAACTCAATGCGAGGGCTAATTACGTGATTGATGGTTGTTCATGTCTATGCAATTTAACGTATTGCTGTAAACTTGGGATTCCAATCTTTCCCTAACTTTCGATCTTCCTGCAACTTGTGTGAATGTGTGAGTGCGTTTATGTGTTAGATTAGTTTATATGTCTTAGATTTATCTAATAAAGCCTTATTCATATTGAAAAGAGAAGTATCTTGTGTTTTGTGCTTACAAGTTAATGTCTTAAACTACCGATCTTGTTACTGTGCTAATTGATAGTGTTTTCACTATACTTTGGATATTAATATCCAGCGCAGATTTGATGTTAAATGGCTTGTTCAGTGAATCGCAGGGCGTCTCAGTGATCAGCCGTGAAACAGTGATTCTGTTCAAATTCCCTTTAAATTATTAAATGATTCCCTTTGAGCTAAATTGACCTGTTTCCGTTACATCTACTAGCAGCTCTGGTTGCCAGCATTGTACTGTTAATTTACAGCTCTCTGCCATTAATTTATAGCTCTTCTTTTTACAGTATGTTATCATTATTTTATCATGTGGAAACTTGTTTCTGTCGTGTATGTTCCCGTTTAGTTTCTGTTTGTACTTATTTGGTCCTTCCTGTTTCTGTCTCCATTTAGTTATATTAGTTCCAGGTGTTTCTCATTATTAGTTATCCTTCTCACCTGTCTGCCCCTCGTTATCTACCCTATTTGAGTTCTAGCCCATTCTCTCCTCCCTTGTCTGGAACTTTTGATGTTATCCCTCCCTACTTGTGTTTTCCTGGATGTTATTAAAGACTGTATGTTTGAATTGGACTCTGCGTCTCCTTGGTCCATGCTCCTCACAGTAGCAAACCTTGTTTCTTTTTCATTTTTGAAGTTTTTTTTTTTCTATTTCTCTCTGTGGCCATGGAAATAGCCATTCTGTTCTCCACACTAGCCCACAGGGATCTTCCCTTCATAGAGTCTGCCTGGGAATTATGTGGGCTTGCCACTACTATGGCATTTGACGATGCCACAATTAATTCTCTGTTCTGGATCAGGGCCAACTACAATACCTCAATACGTGGACCTCCCAGACACCAATGGACTGAGCTGGAGGAAAGGGATGCTCTCGTCATCAGGCCCGCTGGCCTCTCTTATGTCAAGCCAGCCGACGTTGACTCAGCTCTCTTAGGCATGGCACTACTTCCAGAGTTCTCGGCTTCTATCCTTACCCCAGAATCTTCTCCAAAACTTGTTTTGATTGGTAAATCTGTAGTGTTTTACAGTATATTACTGTTTTTGCCATGGATTAATGTTAATCCACTGGTTACCAGCATGTTACTGTTTTTCTAAAGTGTTTTTCCGTGAATTAATAATAGTTTTTTACAGTCAAATTACATTTCATGCTTTTTTTCCATCATTAATGTTGCTAAAAGACTTAAGCTACCTTTGGTGGAACTTTCACAACCCATCTCTGCGGTGGCACTTAATGGTCAGCAATTTCCCTCCGTCACACATTCCACAGTCTCAGTAAAACTCATCATGTCTGGACAACACACTGAGAACATTGACTTTCTCCTAACTGACACTCCTGCTGCTCCTGTGGTTTTGGGGCATCCCTGGCTGGTGCTCCATAATCCCCACATAAACTGGGGAAAAAGTTTATGAGTCTCGTAAGGCCCTGCAGAGGTTTCTGGGCTTTGCCAATTTCTACCAGCGGTTTATTCGCAATTTCAGTCAGCTAGCCGCTCCTTTGACTTCCTTAACCTCCATCAAGACTGCTTTCAGGTGGTCTATTGCAGCAGTAGCTGCATTTTCCAAACTAAAAAGCTGTTTTGTTTCAGCTCCCATCCTTATTGCCCCTGATCCTTCCCGGCAGTTCGTGGTGGAGGTTGACACGTCAGAGATGGGGGTTGGCACGGTTCTATCTCAGCGTTCCCTCACAGACGGTAGGGTGCATCCTTGCATGTATTTTTCTCACCATTTGTCCCTCGCTGAGCGTAATTATGACATTGGTAACAGAGAGCTGTTGGCAGCCAAGCTCGCTTTGGAAGAGTGGCATCATTGGTTGGAAGGTTCGGAGGGTCCTTTTATTGTATGGACCGATCACAAGAATCTTGAATACATCAAGTCCGCTAAAAGATTAAACTCTAGGCAGGCTCGTTGGGCTCTTTTTTCAGTCATTTAGATTTTTCTATTTCTTTTCGTCCAGGTTCTAAGAACATCAAACCGGATGCATTATCCCATATTTTTGAAGTTTCGGATTGACCATCTTTTTCCGAACCCATTGTACCGCAGAAAGTGTTTATTTCTGCAGTCACGTGGGAGATTGAGTCGAAGTTTGCACAGCCTCTCAAGGGGTAATGGCCCCGCCCGGATGCCCACCGGGTCAGTTGTTTGTGCCAGAGGCTTTAAGGTCCGAAGTTATCCAAAGGGGTCATTATTCCAAAGTAGCTTGGAATAATTCGTATTTTTGTTTTGGCTTCCTCTGTCTGTGCTGTTTCAAAGTATTTCAATTGACCCCCTGCTGGACTCCTTCAGCTGCTGTAAGGGTAACAGGGTAACATGGTGGTTTTGACCGTGGTGGATCAGTTTTCAAAGGCAACTCATTTCATTCCTCTGCCCACATTACCTTCTGCCAGAGAAACAGTTGCTGTCATAGATAACGTTTATCGCTTACATGGCCTCCAAATGAACATGGTCTCTGACAGGGGGCCTCAGTTTGTTTCCAAATTTTGGAGATAATTTTGTAAATTGCTGGGGGACACTGTTAGTCTTTCTTCTGGATTTCATCCTTAGAGTAATGGTCAGACGGCCAATCAAGACCTTGAACGAGTGTTGTGATGTTTGGTTTCTCAGAACCCCTCCTCTTGGAGCCAGCAGCTCTCATGTGTTGAGTACGCACATAACGCGTTACCAGTTTCAGCTACGGGCCAGCCTTTGCCTTTTCATTGTAGTTTAGGGTACCAGCCACCACTTTTTCAGAGTATGAAATCCGAAGTCGTGGTTCCCTATGCAACCAAACAGTGGTCACTGAGGTCATTGGAAAAAACACCCAATAGGTATATGAGTGGGGCATTTGTAAACACAACATCTCTCAATGTGGGATTGTCAAAACTTTTTGGGTTGTATCTAGTAGGTAGGTTTATGATTTGGTGAAGGTTTAGGCACTCAAATTGTTGTACAACTTTCTCTGGGGGCTTACGCATGTCCCAGTTTAAATCAGCAAGTATTATCAACTCGGACATGGTGAAAGGCGCAAGAGCATTGCTTGAGGCCTCTAGGGTATATGCTGGTGCAGATTGAGGGCGATAGCAGCCAGCCACAGATAAAGCCAATCTGTTTGATAATTTCATGTTAAGAACAAGAAGATCATTATGTTTGGGTATAGACTTTGCCAGGGTTATACTACATTGAAGATATTCTTTGGTGAAAATTCAGAAGGAGGGCCAGGGTGGACATGAACATTACCAGAGATCATAAGCAGTAACATAATCAAGGCCCGACAGAGCACAGCTGAGGCACTACAGTAATTTTGTTTTAACAATACAGTTGTTTGCAATTTGTTAGGTAATGCAATAATATTAATGAACATTCTGTCTGGCATTAACCCAAAAGTGCATAATATCATTAAAGAGGCAGACTCTCTATCATTTGAATATACTTTGTCTGTTTTACTGCCTAAATGAGCAAGGCCATGTTGTTTGATTGCACATGAAAGAACGCAAGGTACTGAGAGATATGAGAAAATGCAAAATAGTTCGAGTGTATCCATGGTGCAACAGAGAAAGTCAAAAAGTCAGTGAAAAGACTTATTCCAGAGTGGCTTGCACTTACCGATGCAATGTAATGACAATTATCCAGGTAGCGCCACACAGCTAGCCAGCTAGACATCCATATTAGCATGCACCTGTTTTGACTGAGTCCAGCTCGCCAAGCTTGCACCTCCCCCACACCAGGCCACTCCAGCTCCCAGACTGGCTCCCATCAACCCCTTCCCGGCAAGACCACAGCAGTCTCCAAAGAGAAAGTCCATAGCTACCATCAGCCACCAAACAGCCGGGGGGAGGCCACACCCCGCTCCCCGAGAGGCCGACAATCAGCCACCATGGCTCCGATGAAACGATGTTAAACCCTGATGGCGTGTTGGTGGGAAACTACCAGTGTTCACTCACAGGCCGCGATTTGAACCGAAACTACCAAATGATGTCACTCCGTTCAGATTTGGGAATGAATGCTAGGAGGTGGTTTCGATCCCACTGGTTCTTTCCATCATGGGCTCTAAATGAGCCTAGTACATGGGATTCTAAGTCAGTCTAGTATAGGGCTGTCCCTTTTGAGAAAAATCAAATTCTAACGGATATCAAATATCATGCAATGTATTCTAATATATTCGAATATCTACGTACCCACTCCAAGCACCACCTGAGGTGTCTGCTGTTGCTAAGCAACCATGACCTGCTCTCTCAATGAAGACGCGGAAATTTCAGCAAAGGATAAATGGATTTGCAGCATGGAAAATTGCTTGCAGTTAGGGCTGTCACTTTTTATTCAGTATTCGAATATGCATTCGAACATGATGTTTGTACCTCGATGTGGTGCGGACGTGCCTGGAATAAATGAGCACGTCGCATCGCGTGCACGTCGCTTTCATTATGAGCGCCCAAACCACGTGGCTACATTGGAAATAACGAACATGAACGAGCAAAAGACGCGATATGTGAACGGCCCCTAATAGAGAATCAATCACAAATGTTTAACACTGAGTCATAAACAGGACTATCTGAATTAATCTTTTATTTTTTTACTTAATGTTTGAAACAGCAGGTTATCAACTAAGAATATCAATTTATATGAAGTGCCACTATGCATATCCCACAACATTAGGGTAAATGAATAAAGAAAAGAAAAAAGATTCAGAACAGGCACAAACAATAACGTGACAACTTAAACAGCAGCAGGAGTAAGGCATATAGCCTAGCCTAATTAATTTCTTAATATTGTCTGCAAGAAACACCAGTCTATCAACTTGATCTGGATTAAGTGCGGGTCTCTTTTTATTTACAATGTTCCCCGCGGTGGAGAACACACGTTTGGAGCGCACAGACGTGCCTGGCTATTCGCTCTTATTCGCTTGATTTGGTCATGGGCCTACGCTACAATACATCTAGAATGCCCTCTAATGGATAAGATGGCAAAGAATAAAAGAAAAAACAAACGGTCTAATAATAGACTGTAAAAAATGCGCTACACATGGTATTTTAAAAACCGGATATTTTATTTATAGTTCGATTACAGGTATTTCACGTCACGTTCGCATGCATACTCGAATATTGAATAAAAGGTGACAGCCCTAGTATAGTAGAAGATAACTATGACAATTAGAAATAGACAATATCACCTAACTAACCATAACAATTTTAACTTAACAAATGCACCTTCAAAACACATTTATACTGTCAAACATAACTAATGTTCAAAAGTCAAGGGTCAGGAGTGCAAATTAAGCAAACACTGATTTCCACAATGGTAACATAAAACGAAACAATAAAACATCATGGTCTAAACCTCTGTTAATTTTCAATAAGATCTTCTGTAGACTTCTGACAGAAATAAAGTCAGTCAGGTTAGAAATGCGTGAATCTGGTCAAGCTGTTTGTTGAGTTGTTTAAATCTTCAACTGATTTCATCTAAGGCTGTGGCTTAAGTCAGTTGTAGATCTTGTGTTTGTCTTGTTTCTCTTTTCTGCAGTGATTCTGCTTGTTAACAGCAGCTGTTCATCTGTGCCTGAATTCACTCACTCGTTTTCATTACCTCTGTCAGGTGGACTATATTAGTAAACTGAGTTTCAACTTTGAATGCTGTTTATCCAGGATTTATAGCAGCAGACTACTTTCTCGAAAATGACTAATATTACCCAGAATGTTTTAATGGAAAACAGCATGCTACTAACAAACCTTGGGCATTTTTTTACAGCAATTTTAACAGTGTATATTTGGTTTTTCTTATTATAAAAACTCCTAAAACGACACATTTGTTAATAAAACAGAGAATGGATGATTTAAAATCAGATTTATTATATAATTAAGAAATATGCTATATACCATTGAGATACAATTTCTCTGTTAGGCAGTAGCACTTTTAAATACAGTATTTTTTTAATTTGTTTTTCATGACTGACAATCTTACCTGTCATGAGAAAACAAGAATGATCTTTGTGGTTGAGCAGAGGTCTGACCCACTTTCAAGTTTAGTTACTTTTGCTTGCAATGTTATGTGTGCTAATTATCACTATGGTGATTTTGCAGGCATTTTTCCTTTTAACTGCTTTATATCAGTTCCATAAATAAATATTTATAAAAATATTAATTATAAATAAACAACTTTAATACTTCTGTTGTAAAACTACCATATAATAGCTTAAAGGGCTCATATGATGCGATTATCAATGTGTGAGTGTTACAAGCTCTTGGTGCATAAAGAAGAGCTGTAACGTTGCAAAGAATAAAATCTCAAATCCAGAGTGATATCCTTTATAAAAGTTAAGTCAACCACGCCCTCCTAAAAAAGCTTATTCTAATACGCCCCCACATGTCTACATCATAATGTGGGAAGATATGCATAACATCGCCCAAATGTTGGTTCTTATAATTGTGATGATTTTGGCTCACAAATAATAAAAACCCACAAATTCACTGTCTCAACAAATTAGAATACTTCTTAAGATAAAAAAATAAATTAATTAATTGATTAAACATTTAGGTGAATTGTTGGTCTACTGGAAGGTATATTCATTTACTGTACATGTACAGGTCCTTCTCAAAAAATTAGCATATTGTGATAAAAGTTCATTATTTTCCATTATGTAATGATAAAAAATAAACTTTCATATATTTTAGATTCATTGCACACCAACTGAAATATTTCAGGTCTTTTATTGTTTTAATACTGATGATTTTGGCATACAGCTCATGAAAACCCAAAAATTCTATCTAAAAAAATTAGCATATCATGAAAAGGTTCTCTAAACGAACTATTAATCTAATCATCTGAATCAACTAATTAACTCTAAACACCTAAACTCTAAACATTAAGGTGCCAGAGTCTGGAGGAAGACTGGGGAGAAGGAAATGCCAAAATGCCTGAAGTCCAGTGTCATGTACCCACAGTCAGTGATGGTCTGGGGTGCCATGTCAGCTGCTGGTGTTGGTCCACTGTGTTTTATCAAGGGCAGGGTCAATGCAGCTAGCTATCAGGAGATTTTGGAGCACTTCATGCTTCCATCTGCTGAAAAGCTTTATGGAGATGGCAACTGCTCACAGTGCTAAAACCACTGTTAAATGGTTTACTGACCATGGTATTACTGTGCTCAATTGGCCTGCCAACTCTCCTGACCTGAACCCCATAGAGAATCTGTGGGATATTGTGAAGAGAAAGTTGAGAGACGCAAGACCCAACACACTGGATGAGCTTAAGGTCGCTATCGAAGCATCCTGGGCCTCCATAACACCTCAGCAGTGCCCCAGGCTGATTGCCTCCATTGCCACGCCGTCATTTCTGCAAAAGGATTCCCGACCAAGTATTGAGTGCATAACTGAACATAATTATTTGAAGGTTGACTTTTTTTGTATTAAAAACACTTTTCTTTTATTGGTCGGATGAAATATGCTAATTTTTTGAGATAGGAATTTGGGGTTTTCATGACCTTTATGCCAAAATCATCAGTATTAAAACAATAAAAGACCTGAAATATTTCAGTTGGTGTGCAATGAATCTAAAATATATGAAAGTTAAATTTTTATCATTTCATTATGGAAAATAATGAACTTTTATCACAATATGGTAATTTTTTTTAGAAGGACCTGTACCCCTTGTCAAAAAATCCTAAAGGATTCCAGTAAGAAAACTGTACAGGATTCTAATTGGATTTTCTATCATATTTTGGAACCGTTCCTATAGGATTCTGATAGGAATAGTCTTGTAGGACAAGACATAAATATCCTGTAGGATCAGTCCTATAGGATTTTAATGGGATCCAGTTGGGTGACTGTTTATATGGGATTTTTTTTTATTCTAAAGGTACACTTTTCCATTGTATTTGTTTTATGAACAAATACTACTTGCAGTTTGACTAAACTCACCCTGATGTAGACATTGTTCATTGTACGTTGCACAACCTTCAGTAACATTGTAAAAAACATAAGAGGTGATTTGTGCAGCAATACAGCATTAGTGCAACAATTTCTAAGGGACTGGTAATGAATTGATCACACGCACACACAATATGTAGCACTTGTGCTTCCAATGTAAATTATTCACACTAAACCAGTTCTATAACCAAAGGGAGGAACATATCTAGAGTGAGGAGGAACATATAAAGTGTATACAGGAGACCAGAAGTTGAATATAAAAATAACACTTTACTGTAACAATAATAATAATAATAATAATAATAATAGCAAATACAATCACATCACAACACAGAACAATAAAACATCAAACAATATGTAGAATATGATATTGTAACTCAGTATAATACACCTCAAAGGGAACTTAAACTGTTCATTTCATTTAATACAGTACTATTTGTGTGTAATGTAAAAACAGAGAAAAAAAAATGAAAAATATTGTATCAAATATATTCCAAAGCAATCACTAATGCTCTGTCAAATGAACATATGCACGATTACTTCCTGGTTTTAGATAAGCCAGCTCAGTCATTTCGAGTCGTACTGTGCTTGAAGGGGAGAGCACTTTTCTCAGCTTCTCTACAAAATCTATTCACAATTTGAAGAAAATATTTGTTAATCTAAGAGGACCAAAACGTCCACATTTACCATTTCAGAAATGACAAACGCGAGTGTTAAATATTACGCCGGTAAATCTGCTAAATTTTTCTGGACTCATTGCTTCGATTGACAGTAATAACGGAAGACGCCATCTATTCGCCATCTATTCTCTTGTCATGCGTGTCTTCATGTACACACAAATATCACGGGAGAACTGTATCATGTCAAACTTTTTAACTGGAACAAAAAACCTAACCTGCACAACAGAACATATTAATCCATCAATACAATAAAGCGTACACAAAACCGAAAGCACAATTCAAAACGCTCAAAATGTTGGCAGAACAGGCATTTTGTACTCGCTACTTCAGTGTTTTATACAATTACATTTTATTATAAATGGCATACATTATTATTTCATTAATATCAGTTGTTAAATTAGCTTTTGCTATCTAAAGTTAATTTGCAAACAGCAGATACAGTAACTAGATCAACAACTCAGCAACAGATATAATTACTTCACCCAAAATGGTTCGTTTGGGATGCAGCTCAGATAAGTATCATTATTTCTTCCTTTTTAGAGTCTTTCAATACATTTTTAACAAGTTTAACAACGTTAATCACTCGATTTCTCAGCTTCCTCACCTGACCGTTACCGTTCAAATTATGCACGCTACAGTGTCACGCGCACTACTACGTTCGGATTTCTTAAAGGGGAAGCGTCACGACAATACCATTATAGAAGTTTGTGTTTTTATGAATTCTTAGTCACATGTAATACATTTTAACTTATTCGGATATTATACCAATCAAAATATTTTCCTTACTGTATTTTGATATATATATATATATATATGTGTGTGTGTGTGTGTGTGTGTGTGTGTGTATGTGTATATGTAGCCTGCATTTTTATGGGTTACAAATACACACACACACACACACACATACACAGTGCTACTCTAAAAAAGTTAAGTTACTCTTAAAAAGTAATTAACAGAATCAAATAAGATCCTACAGGACAAAGTGAATTTCCATTTGAAAATCACAATGTCCAATACAAATCAATAAAAGATCACATGAAAAAATTAAATCCCATTAAATTACACACAATATCCAATAAGATTCTAAACATCAAATAAAATCCTACAGGACAAAGTGAAATTCCATTAAAATGAATCAGAATGTCCAATAGGATTCTAAGAATCCAGTAAGATCCAATAGGACAAAGTGAAATTCCATTAAAATGAATCAGAATGTCCAATAGGATTTTAAGAATCCAGTAGGATCCAATAGGACAAAGTGAAATTCCATTAAAATCAATCAGAATGTCCAATAGGATTCTAAGAATCCAGTAGGATCCAATAGGACAAAGTGAAATTCCATTAAAATCAATCAAAATGTCCAATAGGATTTTAAGAATCCAGTAGGATCCAATAGGACAAAGTGAAATTCCATTAAAATCAATCAGAATGTCCAATAGGATTTTAAGAATCCAGTAGGATCCAATAGGACAAAGTGAAATTCCATTAAAATCAATCAGAATGTCCAATAGGATTTTAAGAATCCAGTAGGATCCAATAGGACAAAGTGAAATTCCAATAGGATTTTTTGACAAGGGACTCAATACTTGGTGGGGGCTCCTTTTACTTTAATTACTGTCTCAATTCGGTGTGGGATGGTGATCAGTTTGTGGCACTGCTGAGGTGGTGTGGAAGCCCAGGTTTCTTTGACAGTGGCCTTCAGCTCATCTGGATTGTTTGGTCTCTTGTTTCTCATTTTCCTCTTGACAATAGCCCATAGATTCTCTCTGGGGTTCAGGTCTGGTGAGTTTGCTGCTCAGTCAAGCATACCAACACCATGGTCATTTAACCAACTTTTGTTTTATTTGACACTATGGGCAGGTGCCAAATCCTGCTAAAAAAATGAAATCAACACCTTCAAAAAGCTGGTCAGCAGAAGGAAGCATAAAGTGCTCCAAAATTTCTGGCAAAATTACGGAGCTGAAAATACCTGAACAAACCTGTAGAGTGTAAGTTAAATTTAGAAATAAGATTGGTAAATGTAGCAAAAGAATTATCAATAAAAAGATCTGAAAAACAAACAATGCCCTTATCTCGCCATCTTTTAAAGGTGTGATCAATACCTGGTGGCAAAAACAAGTGATTATTGCAAATAGGACTTGAGACGGATAGTGACTCCAAACGAAAATGTTGTCGAAATTGTTTCCAAATTTTTAATGTCGATAACACAATGGGATTTTTAGTATAACTAGAGGGACGCAGAGACAAAGGAGCAAAGACTAGTGCTGGGAGGGAAGAAGAAAGGCAAGAAGTAGCTTCTAGAGTGCACCAGTTGACCTCCGGTGCATTACACCATAAGAAAATCTTCGAAATATTAGCGGACCAGTAATAAAAAATAAAATTTTGCAGGGCTAGACCTCCGTCACATTTGTTTCGTTGAAGGATAGATCTATTAACCTTAGGAATCTTACCTGCCCAAATGAATGAAGCAAGAATTTTATCTAAGCATTTGAAAAAAGATTTAGGTAGAAAAAGAGGGAGAGACTGAAAGAGAAATAAAAGTTGTGGCAAAACATTCATTTTAATGGTCTCCACTCTTCCTACAAGAGAAAGGGGCAGGCTGTCCCACCGTTTTAAATCAAGCTTAATTTGATCAACCAAATTTGTGAAGTTATTCTTAAACAGAGAACTGAAAGGGTATGAAATGTTTACGCCTAAATATCGAAATCCTGCAGGGGAGAAATGAAAGGGTAGGGCGCTTTTAGAAATTTTCTTAGCCATATCATTTATAGGGAAACATTCGCTTTTTGTAAAGTTTAATTTGTAACCTGAAAAAGAGCCGAAGGTGTCAAGCAAGTGCATAATCTCATTCACACAGCCAACTGGATCTTGAACATACAACAACAAGTCATCAGCATACAGAGAAACCCGATGTTCCGTGCCACCCCTATGAATCCCACATATAGACGGAGATGTTTTTAAAGCGATAGAAAGAGGCTCGATGGCTAAAGCAAAGAGTAGAGGAGACAGAGGGCAACCCTGCCGTGTCCCACGGAAGAGGGGAAAGAATGATGAACTATCAGCATTAGTTTTAACACTTGCAGAGGGAGCAGTGTATAAGAGACGAATCCATGAAATAATATTGTTCCCAAAGCCAAATTTTTTTAATGCAGTGAATAAATAATTCCATTCGACACGATCAAATGCTTTTTCAGCATCAAGGGAAATGATCATTTCAGACTTAGTAGAAAGAGATGGACTAAAAAGAATGTTTAGCAAACGCCGGATATTAGATGACATCTGACGTCCCCTAATAAACCCAGTCTGATCCTCAGATATAATATTAGGAAGACACACATCTATGCGCTTTGCCAGCACCTTTGCTAGAATTTTTACGTCAGCATTCAATAAACTGATAGGCCTATAGCTACCGCATAAAGTTGGGTCTTTATTTTTTTTTAATAGAAGGGAGATAGATGCTTGATTCAATGAGGTTGGGAGAAAACCGTGCTCAAACGACTCCTTGTACATGTCAGACAATAAGGGGGCTAACTGCACTGAGAATTTCTTATAAAAATCTAAGGGGAAGCCATCAGGCCCTGGAGCCTTGTTACACTGCATGAGACCAATGCAAGTGGTGATTTCATCTAATCTAAGAGGTTCATCCAATGTCTCCTGTGTTGATGTATTAATAGTAGGTATATTTAAATTATGTAAGAAAGACTCCATTAAGGAAACATCAGAAGGAGGTTGAGAAGTATAGAGACTGGAATAAAAGGAGGAAAAGACAGAATTAATTTTTTGAGGATCAGTAACAAGCTTATTAGAATGGTTATCATAAATCTGTGTAATAACGCGGGATGCGGCCTGGTGTTTAAGCTGGGAGGCAAGAAGACGGCCTGCTCTGTCCCCATGTTCATAATAGGTGGCTTTAGTTCTTTTAAGTAAATATTCTGCTTTATTTGTTGAAAGCAAATCAAATTCAGTTTGCAACTTCAAACGTTTCACCTTAAGATCGGGTTTGGGATTGCGGGAATACTGGCTATCCACCTCTAAAATTGAATGGATAAGCTCTTGCTGACGAGATTTCCTGATCTTAGCTAAGTGAGCACTAAAAGAAATTATTCTGCCATGAATAAACGCTTTAAATGTCTCCCATAAAAGAGAAGCAGATACTAATTCAGTTTTGTTAGTCTCAATGAAAAAGTCAATATTTTTGGATAAAAATTCACAGAAATCAGTTCTGGCAAGAAGTCTTACATCGAATTTCCACTGAGGTCGGCTCCTAAAAGGAGGTAAAAAAGAAATATCTAACATATGTGGGGCATGATCGGAAATAACAATGGCTGAGTAATCTGAAGAAATAACTGAAGAAAGTAGGGCTTTGTCAAGAAAGAAGTAATCGATCCGTGAGTAAACATGGTGCACGCTAGAGAAAAATGAAAATACTTTATCAGAAGGATGGAAAAAGCGCCAGGGGTCTACACAGCCTATTTGGTTTGTCAGTGAAATTAAAGACCTGGACATAGTGGAAGATGATGTAGATTTAGTCACAGATTTATCCAGATTATTATCGATAACACAGTTGAGGTCCCCTCCAAAAATAAGGTGATGGGTATCAAGATTTGGGATTTTCGAGAAAAGCATGGACATAAAAGTAGGGTTGTCCCAATTAGGGGCATACACATTTACTAAAACTACAGGGGTATGAAAAGGACACCACTGACAATTACAAAGCATCATTCAGGATCTGAGATTACTTGCTTTGCTAGGAACATGACTCTTTTATGTATCAAAATTGCAGTACCTCTGGATTTACTATTAAAACTAGAGTGATACACTTGAACAATCCATTGTTTACGCAACCTGATGTGATCACCCATCCGCAAATGCGTCTCCTGGAGAAACATAATATCAGAGGACAGTGTTTTTAGATGTGAAAAAACTCTGGAACGTTTAATTTGGCCACCTAACCCACGTACATTCCATGTAATGAGTCTAATATTGTGCCCAACCCCTCCCCCCTTTGAGTTAACAGGGGGCTTATTCATAAAACTGCAAAGGAGAACATAATGAACTAAATTGGCGGAAAAATAAAAACAACAATGTTATTTTAACATCAAGCCGGTTAACATGTGTGAAAAACAAAATTAAAAACCAAATAAGACACAAGAATCCTCCATCAAACACAACCCCAGAACATGCCCAGAACATAGAGAACAAAAACACAAATATTTTCAAAAACAACAAAAGAAAAACCCTTCTGATACTCGTCCACTTAGACATGGCGAGTCGCCAGAAAAAACTTTATCTCAACCGATTAAGTAGTGGAGTTGACTCCGACAAACTTAAAGAATTTAACACCAATAAGACAA
This sequence comes from Carassius gibelio, assembly GCF_023724105.1. Classification (NCBI taxonomy): domain Eukaryota; kingdom Metazoa; phylum Chordata; class Actinopteri; order Cypriniformes; family Cyprinidae; genus Carassius; species Carassius gibelio. The sequence continues at coordinate 6,717,487 of NC_068397.1, forward strand.
GCTCTCCTGATAAGGAAAAGACAGGATGCAGTTCAGCAAATGTGCAAAACGAGTACACAAGTTGAAGCAAGTAACTATAAGTCTGGCAAGAAAGAGGTGAGTCGAGCAAAAACCTGAACACTAAATTAGTCTGAGTGAATATTGAAAGACTATATGACTTTCAAGCACACACACACACACAAAAAATAAAAATAAATAAATAAATAAATAAAATATATTTTTTTTTAATTACACAAAAAAACAAACAAAACAAACATTGAAATTGAAATATATAAAAAAATGAAATTAGATATATATTAATCAATAAATGGGAGAGAAAAAAATAATTATGTGTTATACATTATCGCAAATTAAATGATGTGTGTATATATTAATCAGTAGAACGAAAGAGGAAGAAAAAAAAATTACATTTACATCTGTACATTAAGTGTTCAGAGCATAAAGCATTTACTCACGGGTATATATAAAAGAAAAGAAAAAAAAAAGAGGCAGGAGTCTCTCCTTATCTTCAACGCTGCCCATAAAGTTACTCAGTAAAGTTTTGATGGTAGAATTTTTCTGCAGCATCAGGAGAGTCGAAGTAGAACTCCGAGCCGTTGTATGACACACGAAGTCTAGCTGGGTAGAGCATGCCAAAACGAACACCGCGTTTGTACAACAGGCCCTTGACATTGTTGAACGAAGCTCTCCTATTAGCCACCGAAGCACAGAAGTCCTCGTAAAATTTGATCCTATGACCCTTGAATGTAATTTCTTTGGAGGATTTCGCCCATTTGAGCACGGCCTCCTTCTCAATGTAACGGTGAAATCTCACTATAATCGGACGGGAATTTTGACCTTGGCGGGGTTTGGGTCTCAGACTCCGATGGGCTCTGTCAAGCTCCGGAGGTGCGGGAAGGCCATCGCCGACAACCTCGGTGAATAAATCTGTCATAAACTGCCTGACATCCTTTCCCTCGATATCCTCCGGAAGACCAACCACCCGAATATTTTGCCGTTTGGACCGCGAGACGAGATCTTCCACGTTAGCTCTTAAAGCGACGTTCTCCTCCGTTGCCAACACCAACTTCGACTGAAGTGTAGAGACCTCCTGCTCGAGATGAGTAATCCTGTCGCTGTGATCGGATAAACTAGTTTCCATATCAGTGATGGTAGTCGCCTGAGTCGCCAAGGTAGACCCAATAGAGGCAATGGACGAATGAATGGACTCAAGCGACGAATTCAGCAGCGCGGTAAGTTCGCCAGTCATGTTTCTCCTCAGTTTGTCAAGTTCGCTCACCAGCGTGTCAGTTGTTAGCGGGTTTGTAGCGTCGTCCGACATCTTGCCGCTTTCTTGCCCAGGATGAGGGCCTTTGCTTTGAGGGTTGTTTTTACCGCCAGCTCGTGTACCTTTACTCATTAGGAACAAGTAACCAAGACCAAAAGTCACGCGAGGAAAACGAACCAGCCCCCAATATAGTGTTATGAAAAATAATTGTGAATTTTAAGTCGGAGCTCTTCCACTGCGCGTCTCTCCACTACATGGCAAAACCGGAAGTCCCCGCTCCAAAATTTCTTGGTAAACCGGTGCAGTAACTTTGGTTTTCAAAAAACACAATAGACCAACACCAGCAGATGACATTGCACCCCAAATCATCCCAGACTTCGGAAATTTAACAGTTGAGTTCAAGTAACTTTGGCTATGAGCTTCTCCATCCTTCCTCCAGACTCTGGGACCATGGCTTCCAGATGAAATACAAAACTTGCTCTCATCTGAAAATATGACTTTGGACCACTGGCCAACAGTCCAGTTCTTCTTCTCCTTAGCCAAGGTAAGACACCTCCTACATTGTCTGTGGTTCAGTTAATTCCTTGTCATGTCTGTGTGTGGTGGCTCTTGATGCCTTGACTCCAGCCTCAGTCTATTCCTTGTGACATTCTTTAATCGATTTTACTTGACAATCCTCACAAGGCTGTGGTTCTCTTGGTTGGTTGTGCATCTTTTTTCCCCACACTTTTTCCTTTTACTCAACCTTCTGTTAACATGCTTGGATACAGCACTGTGAAAAGCCAACTTCTTTGTCAATGAATTTTTGTGGCTTACCCTCCTTGTGAAGGTATCAATGATTCGCTTCTGGACAACTCTCAGATCAGGCGTCTTCCCCATGATTGCATAGCCTAGTGAACCAAACTGAGAGATCGTTTTGAAGGCTTAGGAAACCTTTGCAAGTTTTTTTAGGTTGATTAGCTGATTGGCATGTCACCATATTGTAATTGGTTGAGATAGTGAATTGGTGGGTTTTTGTTAAATGTGAGCCAAAATCATCACAATTAAAAGAACCAAAGACGTAAACTACTTCAGTCTGTGTGCACAGACAATATAAAACTATATAAAATATTAAGTTTCACAATTTGAATTCAATTACTGAAATAAACTTTTCCACAACATTATAATTTAGGATCAAGGATCAAGGTGAGTTCCCCGAAGGGTGGATATAATTTACCAGAGTGGGGGGGGGGGAAGCCAATGTGAGGGGTTTTCCGGTACTCGGTGTTCAGCCTTCTCTCTCTTTCTTTCTCTCTCTCCATGCGCAGTGCTGTGTAGGTCCGTGTATAGTGAGGGCTGGCGGTCACACACTGCTATCTGGGGGAAAATAACAGAGATACGTTAGCCGAGTCTTTGGAGACATCTCTCACCTCTGTTTTCGTTGGTGCGGTTTATAAAGCCAGGTCTTGATGGAGTGCAGGTGTGCCTGCTCCGTTTCCAGGGCGACTCTGATGAGAGCTCGGGACACGTGTCACCCCCCTCCCTATGCGTCGTCCTCTCCCTGTGGAGGAGTGGGAAGATTGGGGGAGGGTGGGGAGTGGAGCCTGTCAGACCTGCGAAAGCTGACCCTATCCTGGAGAGACCATCGCCGTTCGTGTTGGCCGTCCCCGCCCAGTGTTGTACCGTGAAGTGGAAGTCCTGGAGCACGAGGAACCACCGAGTCACCCTGGCATTGGTGTCCTTCACTCGGGCCATCCACTGTAAAGGGGCATGGTTATTGATCAGGGTGAACTGGTGGCCGAGGAGATAATAGCGGAGGACTGCCCACTTGATGGCCAGTGCCTCCTTCTCGCGGTCGCGTACCGTTGCTCTGCTGAGGTCAGCTTTCAGCTGATATAGATCACCTGGGAGAGGACGCCTCCCAACCCGGTATCGGATGCATCCGTTTGCAACAGGAAGGGGCAATTGAAGTCGGGGGCTCTGAGAACTGGTTCTGACATGAGGGCGGTCAGGTCTGTCAGAGGAGAGGCTAAGGAAGAGAAGTTAGGGATAAAACAGCTGTAATATCCCGCCAACCCCAAAAATGCCCGAACCTGTGTTTTGGTGTTGGGCCACAGCGTGGAGAGGATCGCCGCCACCTTCTTCTACTGGGGTCGAATTAGGCCGCGGCCAATTTGGTAGCCAAGGTACTCGGCTTCGGTGAGGGCAAGATGACAATTACAGGGGTTGGCGGTCAGCCCAGGCCGGCTGAGTTCCAACAGCACCTTCAGGAGCCACTCCAGGTGATCCTCCCAAGTCTCAGAAGGGATGACAACATCGTCTAGGTAGGAAGCTGCGTAGGCTTGGTGGGGCCGCAGGAGGACGTCCATCAGACATTGGAAGGTGGTGGGAGCCCCAATGCAGAACGAAGGGAAGGACCCAGTACTGCCAGTGGCCACTAGGGGTCGAGAACGCCGTTTTCGGCCTGGCCTGCTTGGTTAAGGGGACCTGCCAGTAGCCCTTGGTGAGATCGAGGGTCGAGATGAACCGGGCCCTTCCCAGGTTGTCCGACACCACGTCAACCCGTGGCATTGGGTAGTTGTCAAACTCCGAGACTTCGTTCAAGCGGCGGAAGTCATTGCAGAAGCAGAAGGTGCTATCGGGCTTCGGAACCATGATGATGGGGCTGGACCAGGGACTGCATGATAGCTCAATGGTCCCTAACCTCAGCATCTCCTGTACCTCTTCCTCGATGGTGTGTCGCCGAGCCTCCGGAACACTACAGGGCCGCTGCCGGATGATCACTCCAGGTGCTGTGTGGATATCGTGCTTGAGGAAGGGAACAGGAAGGGGACGTGAGCCAAACAACCAGAAGAAAAAAAACGTCCGTAGCAAGCCAAGTGGGGTGATGATGAATGTGGTGGGATCCTGGTTGGTAACTTCTTCACTGCAATGCCTGTATTCTCAACCAGTGTGACGGGGTGAAGAAGCACATGACACAAGGATCAAGGTGAGTTCCCCGAAAGGTGGATTTTTTCCAGAGTGAGGGGGAACAGCCAACGTGGGGTGTTTTCCAGTGCTCTGCCTTCTCTCTCTTTCTCTCTCTCTCTCTCTCTCTATCTCTGTAAACACTGTGTTGTGTAGGTCCGTGTAGTCCGTGTATAGTGAGGGCTGGTGGTCACACACTGCTATCTGGGGGAAAACAACAGAGATAGGTTAGCCGAGTCTTTGGAGACATCTCTCACCTCTGTCTTCGTCAGTGTGGTTTAAAAAGCCAGGTCTTGATGGAGTGCAGGTATGACCGCTCAGCCCATAACGAGCAGGTGTGCCTGCTCCGTTTCCAGGGCGACGCTGATGAGGGCTTGGGACACGTGCCACAATACTGAACTTCAATGACCACACAATGCTTTATCTGAAATGTATTTTGTTTATATTACATGTGGATAAATGACCAACTTTATTTTTTTTATGGATCACTATCCTCCCACCATGATTCTGAGGGGAAAAGAAGAAAAAAAAGAACTAAACAAAATAGCATGTATTTTATTAGAGATTTTAGTTAAAAAAGGTTCTAGCAGTCTAATTATAAAGTACTTTCAATATTCAACAAATTGTTCAAAATAATACATTGAACAAAGGATTCAATGAATCACTCATAACTTCACTTGTTTAGTTTCTGAATGAATCAATGTTTTTTGAATGTATAACTTTTTAAGTCACTTGTTGCCACCTGCTGTCGTTGAGTTATAATTGATGCAATCTTCATTAAAAGCCTGAAGTCACTTTCAAAAAAGGTGATTTAGTTTATTTTGATCGCTACTGTGCATTTGTACTCAAACTATAAACTTTAACCGGGCATGTCAATCACTTTGCAAAAAGAGAAGAAAAAACTACAAAGTGACTTACTGCATGAAGAGTCCTTAAGCATTTACTGCATGAAGAAGTGATGAAGCCTGTTTAAAGTTATAAGGGCAAAAATAGGAATGAAATATGAATGAATATTTGTTTTTATATTTATAAAATTTGATATAGTTCTAGCAATATTTACTCAAGAAATAGTGCCGTTTTCCAAATATCAGCGCATGAGCATGACCGTGAATGTTATATTGTTTTTATAAGCAACAGTTAAACAAATAAGAAATTAATATAAGTGAGTTACATTTTGAAAACAATATTGTTTTTGCTCTGTTTAACCAACACAAATAGTTCCAAACAAAGTAAGAACAGAAATCTTGCGTGTCTCAGAGCTAAAAAAATTTTTTGTACTTTCATGAATCTGTGTTTTAAACGGCCCCTTTAAACAGGTAATGGTAAAATGACACAATAGTATAAAGAGGTTGGAATAAAACTTTTGGGTTATGCTCACCAAATCCATAGATGCAGATCAATCAAAGCAGTTTACAAAAGTTTTAAGCAGAAAAACATCACGTGAATGCAACCACCTACTTACTTACAACTTACATCTCCTTCTAAAATAATAAAAAGTATTACTGATCACAATCGCACAATTTTGAGAGGAAAACCAGTTGATTGACTTTATCTGGCTTGACAGTTGCCCTTTGGTAGGTGACAATATTGCCACCAGTGCTGAAGGCGCTTTCTGCAGGACCACTTGTTGCTGGAATGTAAAAAGTACTTTTGGAAAGTTTACCTCATGAACTCCACACCATTCCAAAGGATCCACCTCACTTTCTGATCCTGTGCCAATGTATTGGGTTTTGAACCTAGGATTGACAAGCGAAGCCATATCCAACTGGTCATCAGTGGTGGGATCCTGATTTTTGTCAATGAGGTAATTGAGAACGGTTGTCTTCATTGTTTTTTGTTGGTTCAGTGTCATCATCATTCAGGCTCAAGATGTTGACTTTCGATAGGAAAAGCACTGGTTTTATATAGGATACACTTACATAGTCCTCACCTGAGAGAGCATCAGTAAGTCTCTCAGTGGACTCAGTATCTTTTTCACAGACTCCATCACTTCAATGTCACGCCATGATGGCACCAAATGTCTTGTCTTTCTGTCTGCCTTCAGGACCTGAGAAATGGCCTTTTCCTGGTCAAGAACTCTCTCAGTAATGTTGAGTCTACCCCATCGTGTTTGGGACTCAGTGATGAGTTTCTGTTGAAGTAGTTTCAGCTCAGTTTGTGCATTACTTAGCTCCCTTTTTTTCTTCCAGCTGAAAGAGAAGGTACTGATGATTTTTCTTGCAGACAGATGTCATTCGTTCAACACAAGGGCACTTTTTCTATTAAAAAACAAGAGTAATGCATCGATTGCACTATTTTATAGTCCATGTCCAGAAAGGTAATAAAAACATCATCAAAGTAGTCCATGTGACATCAGAGGGTCAGTTATAATTTTTTGAAGCATCGAAAATACATTTTGGTCCAAAAGTAACAAAAACTACGACTTTATTCAGCATTGTTTTCTCTTCCAGGTCTGTTGTGAGCGAGTTCAAAACACTGCAGTTTAGTGATATCCGGTTCGCGAACGAATCACTCGATGTAGCTGGATCTTCTTGAACCAGTTCACCAAATCGATTTGAATCGTTTGAAACGGTTTGCGTCTCCAATAAGCATTAATCCACAAATGATTTAAGCTGTTAACTTTTTTTATGTGGCTGACACTCCCTCTGAGTTCAAACAAACCTTGTAGCCCTGTAGTGTTCCGGAGGCTCGGCGACACACTATCGAGGAAGAGGTACAGGAGATGCTGAGGTTAGGGACCATTGAGCTATCATGCAGTCCCTGGTCCAGCCCCATCATCATGGTTCCGAAGCCCGATAGCACCTTCTGCTTCTGCAATGACTTCTGCCGCTTGAACGAAGTCTCGGAGTTTGACAACTACCCGATGCCACGGGTTGACGTGGTGTTGGACAACCTGGGAAGGGCCCGGTTCATCTCGACCCTCGATCTCACCAAGGGCTACTGGCAGGTCCCCTTAACCATGCAGGCCAGGCCGAAAACGGCGTTCTCGACCCCTAGTGGCCACTGGCAGTACTGGGTCCTTCCCTTCGTTCTGCATTGGGGCTCCCACCACCTTCCAATGTCTGATGGACGTCCTCCTGCGGCCCCACCAAGCCTACGCAGCTTCCTACCTAGACGATGTTGTCATCCCTTCTGAGACTTGGGAGGATCACCTGGAGTGGCTCCTGAAGGTGCTGTTGGAACTCAGCCGGCTAAGGAAAAATAATTCATGTACTCAAACAGTACACTGACTGAACTGCTGTGAAGAGAGAACTGAAGATGAACACCGAGCCGAGCCAGATAATAAACGAACGACTGACACATTCTCGAGTCAAGAACAGTTTCTGTCGCATGCGTCCGATTCAAGAACCGAGGAGCTGAGGATACTGCGCATGTGTGATTCAGCGTGAAGCAGACTGACACACAGAGCATCTGAACCGAACTGATTCTTTTGATGATTGATTATGAACTGATTCAGTGCTAATGTTATGAGCGTGGGTAAACCGCAGGCTTGAATGAAGGGCAATCATCGACAATGGTGTCATTACATAGAGCGCAAAAGAACCAGTGAATCATTTTCTCCAACCAGTTCATTGAATTGAACTGTCCAGAAGGACCGGTTTGTGGAAAAAAAACAGAACTTCCCATCACTACTGGTGATCTGAAAACCGCTGCAACCGGTTCTTGACTCGAGAACGAAAAGTCATAATTTTGCTATTTTTGGACCAAAATGTATTTTCGATGCTTCAAAAAATTCTAACTGACCCTCTGATGTCACATGGACCACATTACCTTTCTGGACATGGACAGTATACCGTACACACACTTTCAATGGAGGGACAGAAAGCTGTGAAAGCTGTGTTAAGTGAAAGAGACGGGGCTGTTAAGTGAAAGGTGGACTTAGAGTGGAAAAGAGCGAGAGTCATGCTCGAGTGAGCATTTCATCTCAGTAAGCACATGGCTCACTGCCCTCCTGTGGCAAACCCAAGTACAATGGAGAGAGAGCTCTCAGGCACAGTGCCGGCATGTGATTGTTCAGAACCAGTTGCTTAGCTCCCTGGCTCAATAGTTTTTCTCCCAGAGGCTCGCTGAGAGAGGAAATGGGAGAGCTGGGCTGCCTCCAGTGGAGGCGGTCTGCGAGTGGAGGAGAGAAAGATTCATGCTCGAGTGAGCATTCCATAACATTGAGAGAGCAGTCTCTGTGTTGGTGTCTACCCAGAAAGATGATGTCCTCATTGCTCTTCTGCACACTCACAGCACGACATTTGCAACAACATCACTAGAATTTGCTGTTTTAGGGTTTACTTGTTGAAATAAGCTCTTTCAGAATCGCAGGAGAAACCGACCGGAACTGCTGCGTCACTATAGCGGTGGAGAAGCAGGTCAGGTGTACCGAGGGGTCTCTATTGCAATTGCGAAGGCGTATTCTTCGGTGAGTGGCCTCGGATCAGCATAGAGACATAGTTGTTGACGAAGGAGAAGAAATCTGAGAATCCTGTGGTGAATGCCTGCTTATATAGCTAGAGTGCCCCGCCCATTCTGGTGGACTTTGGTAGGCTTGGTGGTCTTCTTTACCATAAGCACAATGCCGTTACTCTGTAGGTGGATCGGCTGTTAACATGACATTTCCTTCAACAAAAAGCCTATAGGATTTTTCCATAAACTATTGGATTATCACAAAAAATAAGCTTAACCGTACTTCATGAAACTAACATGTTTTGTCCATTAAAATAATCTTCGCAAAATAATAAAACTTTGATGAATTTTGAAGCCTAAATAAATTCACCAGAAATTAAAAGCTAAACTTAGGCTATAAACGAACAACAGCACCACCATCATTCGACTTCATTATCACCACCACTAGGCTTCCCACGTTTTTCTAACTTATTTTTAACTTGTTCAGAGAAAAGGATATACTCTGTATATGAATTTTAATCCACGCTACATGAACCTTTTCATATAAACTGGAATAAATACAAAATTAGAACCAAACTAAAACAGAAATGAGACATTAATAATAAATAGTAAGTAAAAATGTGTCTCCAAGAACTTTTAAATTATAGTGCATTTAATCTATTAAATAACAGCAGAGTGAGCGAGTTTTTGGATATGGTCAGATTAAACTTATTTTAGAGAATAAATAACCACATTTCATCTTTGTTAGTGTGGGTAAGTAACACAATATTTAATTTTATCTTTGATTCTAGAAAATCCTTAATTATACGTGCTCCGTAACAGTTTCATGTGGCCATAAATGTTTAATTGGAACATGGCTTTAAGCACTATGCATTGTTAAAATGTCGTTAATGGTTTACTTCAAGAACCCAGATTCTCCACATCAGTAGGAAAGCGATAAAATTAGCATCTTCCATCTGAAGAATTGTGTTGCATTTCAGGGGAAAACAAAAAAACATTGTCGACCAACAATATAAAAAATGTGGGACATTATTAATTGGTTATTGTACAATTAATTGTATTATAAATCATAATCTGACGTCTGACAGCGCCTGTAGTCCCATTTAGCAACTTGTTAGCAACCGTCTTTTTTTAAGAAACATAACAGTTTAAAAAAATCACGACTGTATGTCAAAGAATAAAATGTTATAAAATGTTATTATAAAGTATCTTGAGCCTCTGTGAACCACAGACTTTATTTTAGGAATTTAACCAAAGTCCCATTAAAAAAAACCATTGACTCTGGGACCGGAAGTAATAAAATGCGAACTCGTGTCTGGGTTTTTGCCTACAAAGTGACATCATAGTTTCACTTGGCTATGCCAAACTCGGCGGCCAGCACAATGCAAGCCGCGTCCTGTGCGAAAGGTCCTTAAACCTACCCGATATTTAATTTAAACTTTTCGATTATTTCCTCTATTTGTATTTTAATTGAAAACAAATTCCTTTTTTTATGTGATGAGATTCAACAAAAGGAGGACGCAAACTCTGTTGCTCACATCATAGCATAAACCAGCAAAAGGACCAGCTCAAACCAGCATCCCAACTTCAAAACATAAGTAATCAGCATGTGCTGGGTTTTTCAACAGGGACGTGCGCGGATGTTTTGAGTCAAAGCGTTCAGATTTTTTGGTATACTTTGCATGTACTTAAGTACACTATTACAAGGGTAGCATCACCAGTTAATTGCTTTTCCTTTGTGTGTTGCCATGGAGCAGAGTTTCCAGAGAAAACATGACTAATTTCTAACATTTCAACATGATTAATTCTAAAAGACTGAACATCTTTCAACATTAAATGAATGACATTTTTTATCAGAGGTTTTTTTTTGTTTGTTTGTTTTTTTGAGCTCATGAAAGTAAATATATCCAGTATCTCAAAATATTAGAATATTTCCTAAGATCAATAATAATAATAATAATAATAATAATAATAATAATAATAATAATAATAATAATAATAATAATAATGATAAACAGGATTTGCAAAAATCAATACTTGGTCAGGGCTCTTTTAGCACAATGACAGCATCAGTGGTATGGCATGGAAGCGATCAGCCTGTGGCTCTTCTGAGGTATTAGCTCATCTGTATTGTTTTATTGACTCTTTCTCATCTTCCTCTTGAAAATATCCCATAGATTCCATATGGGGTTCCGGTCAGGTGTGTAGGCTGGCCAATCAAGCAACCACTTGGAAGTTTGGAACTGTGAGCAGGTGCTAAAGTCCTGCTGGAAAAGGAAATCAATTAGCATCTCTATAATGCTTGTCAAAAGATGGATGCATAAAGTGCTCCAAAATCTTCTGGTAGATGGCTACATTGACTTTGAACTTGATAAAACAAAATGGACCAAACAGCAGCAAGACGTCTCAGCACCCCCAAATCATCTCTGACTTTGGACACTTCACACTGGACTTCAAGCAGATTAAATTCTGTGCCTTTCCAGTCTTCCTCCAGACTCCAGACCTTGATTTCCAAATATAATGCAAAATTTACTTTTATCTGAAAAGAGGACTTTGGACCACTAAGCAACAATCTAGTTATTTTTTCTCCTTAGCCCAGGTAAGATGCTTCTGAGATTGTTTCTGTTTCAGAAGTGGCTTGGTAGCCCTTTTCCTGAAGATGCCTGAAAACTCTTGATGCACTGAATCCAGCTTCAGTCCACTCTTTGTGAAGCTCTCCAAAGTGTTTGAATCAGCTTTGCTTGGCAGTATTGCAATCTTGCGGTCATCCCTGTTGCTTGTATACCTTTTCCTACCAAATTAGTTCCTTACAGTCAACTTTGAATTTAATATGCTTTGATACAGCACTCTGTGAACAGCCAGCCCTTTCAGTAATGACCTTCTGGGGGGGGGGGGGGGGGGGGTTGTCCCCCCTAAAATTATTATTAAGAAACCACTGTAATAATATTAACTCCATAACTACGGGAAGAAGGAGGCGGGAACCGGCGCACAATCAATTGAAGCTTTAATAATCACAAAATAAACAAATAATCCCAAATGGTGCGCTCAAATAAAAACCAAAACATAAAATAAGGCCCAGGCCTGGTCCTCTCTCGTCCTTCACGGTCGTCGCTCCAGTTTTATATCCTTCCATCTCCTACGTGGGACTCGAGACCGGTGGTGGGTCGCAGGTGTAGCTCATCTCCAATCACTACACCTGGCCTCACTCCTCTTTCCCACATTTCTCGGCCCCGACCCGCTCGTCACAACCACGCTGTGTATTGTAAATCATAATGTTTTATACTTTAAATAATTGTGTAAGTAGTAAAACAACACAAATGGGGTAAAAATGCATTTTAAGTATAGAAAGATTTTAAGTCTCTGTCACGGTGTCTGGTTTCTGTTTCCCTGGGTGCCCTCTAGTGGTCTCACTTCCCCATAAGCACCTCACCGCAGGCACTACAATTCCCAAGCCTTGTCAAGTACTTCATAAAAGTAATTGCACTCCTGTTAATTGCACTCAGGTGTCTTCACTTGATAGTCATTACCCTGCCTATTTAATCCTGTTTCCATTTGTTTTCATGGACTCCCTTCTTTCTGTCACCCAGTTTCCTCGTCTTCCGAGTTCCTCGTCTTCCGAGTTCCTGTTCCCGTTCTTGTTCCTTTCCTGTTTGTTTATTTGTTGGATGGATTTATGGTTTTGACCCCTGCTTGTTGATTTCTCTTTGGATTACCCATTAAAACCCTTACTGCGATTGGATCTCTTGTCTCCTGCGTTGCACTGGGTCTTCGATCGTAACAGTCTCCCCCTCCCTTGCCTCACGGTGCTTTGGTCCAAATGCCTGCTTTTCTCTTTTACATCACCTACACACACACAGAGACAAGTCCGGTGAGAGAGATGTCAATAGTTAAGGAACTCCAGTAAGTAAGGCAGTCAATGGCTATTTTATTCACTTAAAAATAGGATGAAGTGATTTTTTTTTTAATACATGATGCTAATGTATTTTTCGATGAGTCTGCTATGTTAGTACCGTATTTTCCGCAATATAAGGCACACTTAAAAGCCTTTAATTTTCTAAAAAAACGACAGTGTGCCTTATAATCCGGAGAGCCTTATATGTGGATCAAAGTCTGTCAATATGTTGTCATTCCCTTTAGCACAGCTCCATCTAGTGGATGCATAACACAAACCCAGTCAAACGTTTGACTGCAGTATCTTCTATTCTATGCGCCTTATAATCCGGTGCACCCTATATATGAAAACAGTTCTAAAATAGGCCATTCATTGAAGGTTAGCCTTATAATCTGGTGTGCTTTATAGTGCGGTAAATACGGTAATAATAACATTACATGCTAGACATAAAGGGTTGCCAGGTGTTCACAACAAAACTACTCCAAATTAACTGCATTTCAAGGGGGTACCCCTGTAAAAATCACGTTCAGGGTGCTAAAATAATGCTTCAATCCATATATATAATATCGCTTCAACCCGTGGTGTGGACATGAAAAACATCCTGCGGCAACAGTGGTAAAGTAGCCCAATTCCACAGGAAAACCACAGACTTGGACTTGGCAACACAGGTGACAGATACTAATAACCACAACAGCTTGAAGTTGTCTAATGTGGTACGGTATCCTGATGCACTAATAGTAGTACGTCTTTCCTCTGTGTATACATATCTTTACAAGTAAATTTTTTTGCTGGATTATTTGTGTCCCCCTCAAAAAAATTCTATAGAAATTGTATGTTTATTGCCACCCCCCACCCCCCCAATGACGAAATTTACGCCCCTGGTGGAGGGTGTCATTTAGGGCAAAAATGTTTTGCGTTTTTTTAAATAAGGTTGATTCGATATCTTTTCCGGTATTTATTTCAGTACACATTTAAAACAAGACCTACTTAACAAGAAACTTATCATTACTCTTCACCACTAGATATTACCCCTTAATTACATTGCCTGATGTTACAACAGAAAGCCTGTCATTAATTCAGCGATTATCATGGCGGAGATACTGTTGATGAGAACCAAGAACAAAGCCATATTAATGATTTGCAATGCTCTGGTGAAATGCTATAGGAATACTATAAATCTGCAAAAGCATTTGATATCGCGCATAAGGCGCCATGATTTCCGCAATCGATGAATGAATGGCGGATGGCACTGATGAGGCTAGTGGTGTTTTCAGCTTCTATCATCTCTAGCTGCTCTGAGAATCACTTCATAAGCATTTTACCATTTCTTTTGAGAAAACTACCACCATATCACATACACAGCACCTGCAAGTTCCTCATTTGTATTAAAGGTCACGTTTTTGGTGTTTTTTTGAAGCTTTGATTGTGTTTACAATGTGCAATATAACGTGTTCATGTTTCGCGTGTGAAAAAACACAGTATTTTTCACACAATTAACTTATCTGTGTACAGCTGTTTTCACTGTTATAAAAAACGGACTGATGACTTCCTTGTTCTATTAAGTGCCTCCTTCAGAAATACGTAACGAGTTCTGATTGTGCCAGCGGTTCCTGTGTTGTGATTTGACAGCAGCTGAGCGCACGCTGCCCTCCTGGAAACGAGATTGGGCTAGTTTTGGAGTAGTTTTGAGAAGCAAGTGGGCAGGATTTGTTTTGAAAACAATCTGAACACACGTGCTGAAGATGTACTTCTAATCACAGAACGCCTTTACTGACGAGATGCACACGAAAATCGCATTCGTGAACTGTTAAACGCACCAACTTGGATAATAAAATACACTTACCTTTTGCGGTCCATAAAAACGCCTTCTCCAGACAAAAAGGGAACTGCTCCATCTTTCAAGAATAATCTTTGTGCGAATCTTGCATTAAACTGATTGAGATTGAGGAAGCTGTCCTCAGCAAAATGTGCTGCACATAGTTTTACATGTGGATTATAATTTTCGGGAACCGAATTAAACATAAATTGTAACCATTTATCTCTAAGTACAGCGTCCCTGGGAAGACCAAACAAAGGTGATTGGACTCTGAGATGAAAATAACAGCGTTTCGATGACATGGCGACAAACACATTCTACAAAGGCAACTCTTCCTTCTTCTCTGTCGGAGTGCAACAAGACCACGCCCCCTTTTTTATATTCCTGTGGGTGGGTGGGGAGGTTAGTAAAAACGGTTCTAGTGACGTCATTACTGAGGGAAGTAGAGGGATGTAGTCCAAACTGGTCGTTTGATGTAGGCAAATTCTGTTAAATAAAATATCTCGCTTTGCATTGAACTTCGAGCTTTAGAATTTTACATATATTATTTATACTCTAACAGCAACATTACACACTAACTAAAGTTTAAAACATGGGATCACGAAGAATGGGACCTTTAAAACTATTTTCACTGATAGTTTTTTCACAAAAAATAAATAAAATAAAAATCGGGACATCTGAATTGTTACCCAGCCTAGTGTCAATGATCGTCAACAGTCTTTCCCATTATTGTGGTTTCAAAGAACAAGTGATACCAAGAATAGATACTGTAGGGATGGTCATTTATTGAAACTCAAAAGTAAATATTCTGATATTTTGAGATACTGGGTTTTTTACATTTTAGTGAGCTGTAAGCTGAATCATCAAAATTAAAACAAACAAACAAACAAAAAAACATTTTGTAATGTTTTATTTTACATGTAATGAATCTAGAACAGGGATTCCCAAAGTGTGGTGCGCGCACCCCCAGGGGTACGTGAGCTACCACCAGGGGGTGTGCGAGAGGAAAAATTTTTTAAAAGTTTTTTTTAAAGTTGGATTTTCCATACAATAAAAACATGAACAGTAAACATTTCCTTTGTAATGGCTTTTATTTTAAATAAAAAAATATAATTTATTAGTTTTCGATGGAAACGTAGAAGACAGATGCTGTCTTCTACGCAATCTTCTTCTTTTATGTACTGTAGGCTAATATGCGTGCCAACTCGTTTCATTCATTCCATAATATATAGTATTATAAATATGCTTAACTGGCTGAAATCAGGGAAACTGTCAAGTCGGACATCTTATGATAAAGTTGTTAGTCATGAGGAGAGGGGCCAAGAGAGAGTGGGGATTTGGAGGCAACATAGACGAGAGTGTGGATCGTCTGTAACTTCATTGCAATTTAATTCAATGTACTGTCGTTCTAATTTCCATAACCGTTGTGTTATAGTGGTTCTCAACCTTTTTTTCCACTGGGCCGCTCTATGGTCCAAGTGCAAGCGGATTGCACAGGTTGAAGTAGCAATGGGCTTCTTCACACTGCCTCCACATGTGCAATTGTGCTTTTGAAGCCTACTGACTAAGCGCACCTGTCCGCGCGATCATAAAAAAATCGGAGGTACGCGTTCGTCCTCTCAGAGCCTCTGCACACACTCTCAGAAAATGTGCGTTCACAAATGCAGCCTATGTTGGTAAAAATATGGAAAGGACATTCAAATTTAATATTATGAGGTTCTTTCCAGAGATGTTTTGCCACATTTCTTCAATTAAAGATGATTGCTATGTAATATATGGTGTTTCCATTTGTCTGAAATTCAAGTAAAATACAGGGCAAACCGAAAATCCAGCACTCTCCTTCAGTACTGATATTATTTTTTAATAATGTTCATTCGCTGGCATTTTTCACATTTCTTTTTTTTTTCTCCCTTAAAAACAAAATTGTCCATTCTGATGCTCAATTTTACTGAACTAATGGCTGTTGATGGCTATTTGAATTGAATTCTGCCAAAGTGGGCGCTTGTGTTCGTTAAATACGTAATGTTATGTGAGTAGGTCTGCTCATGTCTGAAAATAATATATGATACACAAAATAATTTTAACAAACATAAAAAACATTAGGCTATAGCTTATATTTAAGTACATTTTTAAATTAATGTAAAAAATTATAATAACAATAATTGTAAAACTAAAAAAAAAAAATCAATGTGTTCAACATGGTGGGCCGCATTTGAATTCGTGACGGGCCTCGGGTTGAGATGATGCTGCTGCTAGCTCCATGGTCATTTAATAGGCCTAGTCTATAGAGCATCACAGTCCCGCCCATAGCTGGTGCCGGAAGTAAAAATTCAATGCAATTTCTGCAT
Source organism: Carassius gibelio (assembly GCF_023724105.1). NCBI lineage: Eukaryota > Metazoa > Chordata > Actinopteri > Cypriniformes > Cyprinidae > Carassius > Carassius gibelio. Next base: position 6,734,151 of record NC_068397.1, read on the forward strand.
TGACATTTGGGGTATAAGCCATAAAAACGTAACCATACATGGTAGACTTAAAACCAGCTACGGCTGTACTAAGCGATAGTATATGCTCATATAAACGCAAAAGGATCATGGGGCACTAACCTTGTTTTGATATAAATGCATTTTATTCGCGATGTCTTGGCTAAGTACTTCATTACCCACAATCCCACAGTGATGCATCTGATTGGTGGAGCTCGTGTAACCGTCTGCACGTTAGACTTATCTATCAGTGCAATCATGATCTCCTTGGCTGCCATGAGAGTTTTGCAGGGAGGTTGGTAACTTAGCTAGGCTACTGTAGCCTTCATATGATATGAGTCATATCAAGCATTTTATAATGCCACTGTCAAAACAATATTTAGCCTAGGCATACCGTTTTGTGCATTTACTGAACATTTGTGTTATGGCAACGACATGTGTTAATGACTGAGCGGTGATTGCAGTCAGGTACAAAGCACTGCACCGTGTTAACCACTTTCACACACGCACACAATATAAAATACACGATGATAAATATAAAAATCAATACACAATACCTATATAAAACACTATTTATTTACACGATTGTAAATTCACTTCATTCACTATATAAAATTAAATTCACTGGAGGGAAAAGTTCGCGCGAGCGGCCATCATCAGATTTGGAAGTCGCTCAAAAGGCTTGTTCGCGGTTGTGGCTTCAGTCATAGACAGTAAAAGAAATGGACACAGCGACACCATTGGAACTCAACTGAGACAATTGAAGCCCATTTTTAGCATTTTTTAGCACTTCCTTTTCTGACGCGCAGACTCAAACGAAGCTTGACGACATCAGCAACCTGTCTGACAGATGTAAATCTTCTAGTAGCTGTGCATGCAAACTGCCATCGTTCATCTTGCAGAGACGGCGAGCTTGAGCGGGGAGTTCATTGGCGTGAGTGAGCAGGAGTAAGTATTCTGATTAACTATTTTGTATAGTATTTTAAAATGTAACGGCATTACGCCATATTAAGTTAATTGCCTGCGAGCTTCAAATCCTGTCTGTACGGTAATGCGACAGAGAGTCGAGTGGTTATGACGCAATCGTTAGCCTATTTTTTACAAAAACTGTTTCTACGGGGCCATAATGTAACACAGAAGGTAATGGAGCCCTTTATACATTGTCGTGTATCTTTAGAAATAAATAATGGACAAACGGAGTCTTTAAATGCCTCAGATGTAAAGTTATTCGCTGTCAAAGTGACGCCAAAATGAATGGGAGTCAATGGGAATGCTAACTGTGCGTTCACACTGCCGGTGTCGAGCAGCGGCCGTTGAGAGCGTCTAGGAGAGTTGAAATCAAGGCAACTTTATGGTAATTAGCTATGACGCGGTTGGGCAGCAACCAATCGGAACGTAGAACTCCACCGCTTGAGAGGATTCCAGAGAACGCAGCTCCGACTACATTAGTTCCCAAGCACAATGAAGGACAGGTCGATTATTGCTGTTTAGCGTTTGCAATAATCTATGATGTGTCCCTGTTTACGTACAGGGACATAAATAATAAATTAAAAGTGATCCGTGGACCAAGGTGTCTGAGATTGTTCATTTTAAGTAAAGGATCTTAATATTTCGTCCACAACAATATTTAATGAGGTTAACTTATAGCGTTACTCTCCTTGTGGTTAGTCTGCCCGAGATCAACAAGCTTGTTTGCTTTGCGGCCGCTTTATATACAAAATAAGCATTCGATCTACGTCAGAGCGTCTGAGCGCTCTTGAATCTTTCTGCAGCATAGTGAGCAGAGCGGCAAGAGCGATTTTTGAAGCTCTCGACGCCGGCGGTGTGAACCATAGACAGTAAAAGAAATGGACACAGCGACCCCATTGGAACTCAATTGAGACAAGTGAAGCCCATTTTTAGCGTTTTTTAGCACTTCCTTTTCTGATGCGCAGACTCAAACGAAGCTTGACGAGGTCAGCAACCTGTCTGACAGATGTAAATCTTCTAAGTGGCTGTGCGTGCAAACTGCCATCATTAATCTTGCAGAGACGGCGAGCTTGAGCGGGGAGTTCTTTGGCGTGAGTGAGCAGGAGTAAGTATTCTGATTAATTATTTTGTACAGTATTTTAAAATGTAACGCCGGTACGCCATATTAAGTTAATTGCCTGCGAGCTTCTCCTCCTGTCTGTACGGTAATGCGACAGAGAGACGAGTGGTTATGACGCAATCGTTAGCCTATTTTTTACAAAAACTGTTTATACGGGGCCATAATGTAACATAGAAGGTAATGGAGCCCTTTATACATTGTCGTGTATCTTTAGAAATACATAATGGACAAACGGAGTCTTTAAACAGTTATTCGCTGTCAAAGTGACGCCAAAATGAATGGGAGTCAATGGGAATGCTAACGCAAGTGAAGTTCTGCTAAAAGATGGCAGCCCCCACCCGACTTCAACTTCCGGTCAAGTTCCTTGCCCCCTGGTGTGAACGCACAGTAACGCAAGTGAAGTTCTGCTACAAGATGGCAGCACGCAGCCGACTTCAACTTCCGGTCGACTTCCTTGCCGCCTGGCTTCAGTCTAATTCAATGAGGCGCGGTGGTTTATGGGATGAGTAGTTCCTGCGCTCGAAATGAAAATATGTACACAGTCTTGTACCTTTGACTTTTTTTGGATTTTCTCTTAATTTTTTCACTCGAAATTATATGTTATATGCTTATGAGTTCAGCCGTAGCTGGTTATCCTCACACATGCTCTAAAACTCTTTAGATACAGATTTTTCCGAAAGTCAATGGGAGAAATGAATGGGAAATTTACTTCCGGCACCAGAGCGCTCTCGGGCTGTGGGCGGGACTGTGGTGCAATGTTTCTTTTACACGACTGCAAATAATTATTTGCGCACGATTAAACGATTATTCTTTATATGGCGATAAAATACAGCTTTGTTGCGTTTTTTTTTTTTTAAGTTGGGATTGGGGGTGCGCCAACCCGGTTGGGACATAGAAGGGGGTGCGCAGGAAAAAAAGTTTGGGAACCGCTGATCTAGAATATATGAAAGTTTCACTTTTTGAATAAGTTACAAAACAAAATGAACCTTTTTTCCCACAATTTTATTATAATTTTTTTAGATGCACCTATATTAAATGGTATTTAGTCCGTATTACTGTGAATAGAAGGAGGATCTTTGGGAGTTATGGTATGTGGAAAGTAATTTATTAATGCTTTTTAACTTTTAAATTTACTTTTAATTATCGATGGTTGAAGGGTGAGTAAAATAATGCCACCTTTTTCAAAATGCTTATTATTGCGGTGATAGAGCGAATCTTTTGCGGATTGTTTACATTGTAAATGGAAGCTACTCCCAAAATTTGCGCAAAGCGTCATGGGGCGTATAAAAAAAAATATGTGGACAGAAAGAACGAAAATTATTAATATTGTGGTGTCTACTGTAAATTTGGAGACATGGGTAGGTTACGGAAAGAAGGACTTTTATAGTATTTCCGCGTTTGTGTATCGAGCGGAAGTGGGAACAGGATCGAAGCGGCTTCAGTCAGTTCTCTTCATCACTATCGCGCGTACGGCCATTTTCCTTCAGCTCGAGAAGATCGTTCCCTCAATCATGGCCGATTACTCTAACGTGGCTCCACCGTCATCAAACTCCGGTGGAGGGATGAACGACGCATTTAAAGACGCCCTTCAGAGAGCCAGACAAGTGAGTACTTTGGAAGCGTCCGAAGGTATTTAGTATCTTAAAGCTTTCCGTTTAAAATGAACCCGAAACGTAACCGCTCGCTAGCTAACGTGCTAGCTTGAGGCCTTGATGCGTTGCAACAAAGAGGTTTCAGTTGTGTGCGTTTTTTCTTCTGTTTAATTTATTCTTTAGTGTTTTATTTTAAAAACTTAAGTGAAGCAGAGTGTGTTTTGTGGAATAATGCGAACGTTCCAATAAGTTAAAACGCAAATTAAATGTTGAAACTACGCATTATTAGGAATTTTTTAACTGTAGTTTACGTATACGAACCATTGATTTATAGCTGGAAATAGGTCCATAGACGTAGGAAGACATTCATAAATGTGTTTTTGTTAGTGTTTCTTTTCGTCCAAATAAATGGCTACGCCGCGTGCAACTTCCTCCTTTTTTGCTGCAAACAAGTCTACCTAGTTTTGTCCAGGACAACAGTAGCGACTCTGTGCAGGCCATACACTGTACAGTCTTGTTCTGATCATACACGTTTGTCTACACAGACTTATATTATTTTATTGTATTACTGTTTATATGTTGACCGTGCATTTCACTATTATTTTAGATAGCTGCAAAGATAGGAGGTGATGGTGTACCCCACTCTCCAGTATCCAATGATTTTGGTTATGGAGGACAGAAGAGACCCCTTGAAGATGGAGGTAAGCTCATATGTGCCTTGTTATGGGCTTTGTTATTGTGCATAATGGTCCACATAAAAAACATTGATATATAACTAACTTGTTTAATCCTTTTTTTTTTTTTTTATTTTTTTTTTTTTATACGTGTGCTATATTTTATTTAAAAAATATTTCAGTAATTCTTATTTTATATTTTCAGTGGATTTCATTGTACTAAAGAGTATTCAATGCTTCAAAAAAAAAAAAAGTGTTTATAAAAATATATCAGTTCAGTTTGTTTTTGTGTTTTGGTTTCTTTTTGCCTAAAAAAACAGAACCTACCATTGGTTTAACCCTTAAAGGGTTATTCCACCCCAAAATGAACATTTTGTAATCACTTTACCCCCATGTCGTTACGAACCCGTAAAAGCTCCTTTCATTTTTGGAACACAATTTAAGATATTTCGGATGAAAACCTGGAGGCTTGAGGCTGTATTAAAAGCATTGCTCTTATCAGACTTGTGTATTTTGTTCCGTTCTCGGAGCATATAAGCATTACCTGCGTGAGGCACCTTGCTTCTGGCTCATGCTGTTCTGTAGTTTATTAAAAGTTAATTAGACAGTAGATAGATCTGAATGTGTTGCGTAGGGCTGTGCAAAAAATCGAATGCGATTTTCATGCACATCTCATCAGTAAAGGCGCTCCTGTAATTAGAAGTATATCTCCAGCACGTGTGTTCAAATCATAGTTGCGAGGTTTTCGCAACAAATCCTGCCCAATTGCTTCTCAAAACTAGTCCAAAACTAATTGCGATTCCAGGAGGTTCCCAGATAAAAAAGAAATGCTCTGTGGGGTTAAATTCGCATTTTAGGGGCTAAATATCACGTCATTGGTATTGTCGCTTCGACCCGCGGACATGAAAAACAACCACAGACTTGGCAACATTGGTTGGCATTTACTACACAGAGCCGTAATTAACTGACAATCTACACACAATCGATTTTAAAATCGGTGGCGATTCTTTGTCGATTTTGAAAGCGATTTTGTGTTAGTTGTTGGTAGACTACGGCTCTGTGTAGTAACTGCCAATCCACCTGAACCAGTGTTGCCAAGTTTGCGGTTGTTTTCCATGTCCGCGGTTCGAAGCAACCCCAATACCAATAACGTGATATTTAGCTCCTAAAATGCGAATTTTACCAAGACAACCATGCCAAAAAACAAAACGTGTATTTTAACCCCGGGAAGCTTTTTTTTTTTTTTTTATCTGGGAACCTCCTGGAATCACGATTAGTTTTGGACTAGTTTTGAGAAGCAAAAGGGCATGATTTGGCCTGGAAACCTGGCAACCCTGATCTGAACACACGTGGTGGAGATAATACTTTTAATTAAAGGAGCGTTTTTACTGATGAGATGTGCATGAAAATCGCATTCGATTTTTTTGCACAGCCCTAGTGTTGCGTGTCCATAATACACCAAAATACCTAATATTTGAAAACCACTAATGTAGGTGCAAATGAATTGTCTGCCAGCAGGAGGTGCTTTAAGAGTAGGAGATGTTTCTCCAGTAGCAGCTGTAAAGCTGTGCTGAGCTCACAAACATATGGCCCAATGAAATCATTTGAATTTTTTTCCAAATTCCATTTTTTTTTTTGTGGATTCCATTTTCTTCAATGAAGTTCTAATTTATATTACTTTTTCATGATTAAATTAAGTTGTATTAATCAACAAACTTGTCTAATTCATTAAAAAAAATAAAACGTGTAAATTTTTACATCAATTTATTAAGTTTTACAAAAATTACATATTTATGGACCTGTGAAATGTTATTTTTTTTATTCACCATATGTTTTATTATTACCTAATCTGTTTCTTAAAATAGCCTTATGAAATGTTTTTTCCCCCCTCAGAAATTCTGTTTGCATTTTTCTGGTTATCAAATGAAAGGGGATTAACTACTATAAACATGGAAGAAATGTTTATTTGTGATTTTAAACCTTGAAAAAATTGTTTGATTATTTTTAGCAGTAGTATGCTGTATACATTCTGTTGAACATTTATGGCAAACACTTTTATTTTGACGGGTTGATGTGAACACCTTTACACCAGTGGTCTCCAACATGGTTAATTTAGTTGAACACAGATATTATGTTGCTTTTCTAATTTTACATGCAAGTATAGCCAAAATCATTCATTCGCTATTTCATATTTATGCCGTTGTTCTGTCTCCCTTTCCCCCCGTGATTTTGTCTATATCGTGAATATAAGATGACCCCCCATTTTTCAGCCTATTTTTAGGACAAAAAACTTGTCTTATATTTGGGTATATACGGTAATCATAAATTTCATTATCATAAATTTCATTTGTCATGATATTTAACAATATTACTGTTTGTTGTTGTATTTTTCAAAACTTTGTGTGTGTGTGCGCGTGTGCCTATATCAAACAAGTAGCCCTCAAGACTATTTTAACCCTTCAGGGAGCCCTCACTCACAAAAAGGTTGGAGACCCCTGCTTTACACTTCTGTGTATGTGATGACGCTTGTTTTACTGAAATCAGATGGTCAAATGCTCATGAAGTGACTCTCAGAGCAGTTCTGGAGATGTTGTTCATGTGTTCACGTCCTCATTTAGAGAGACGACAGAAGCTGAAATCTTCACGTGCGCTTCCGTGTGTATAATAGACGAAGCCGCGCTTCTGTGCCATTCATTAACACAGACACGCAGAACATGCAAAATTCATATTTAAATAGACTTTTCTGTCTTAATATTTACAGATATTAGTTCTTATTTGATGTAAGTGCAATAACCTACTTTTGATTAAATAAAATTTTGGCAAATTCCGTGACGTTCTGTGTTAAACTGTAAATTTAGTTTTTATGGCTGGATTCCACGATTCTGTCCGCGTTTACTGCATCATGGAAATCATAGGGCCCTACAAACGCTGCTTTATCAGGCATTACATGCAGGATGAAATTAAAATGACATCGAAAATTTTCTAAAAACAGTTGGTTACCTTCTGAAATACAGTGATATAAAAACACTCGCTCTGTTTTTTGATTTTGAAACATGCAGTGCCCATGTTTCTTCAATGAAGTCAAATCCATTTGGAAAATATATTTGTGGTGGTCAGTTTTAATATTATGGCAGCCCGCCACAAATAAATCAATGTATGGCAAACCCTGAAGTTGCCAGGATAAGTTGAAACATGAAGAAAACAATGAAAATATACCTGAAACTGAACTGCTGTGGACCTCTGCTGAATATGTGGTCATTGCACTTTCTTTCTTTAACTGTAATTCGTATAACCTGCAGATGATAGTATTCAATCCCCCACACATGGCCCAATATCCAGAAACCGGTTATAATTAATTTAAGTCATTTAAATGATTTTTTTCATAAGCCAATAGCTTGTATATTTATGCAATCGCTCTGTAAAAGTTTGGGGTCCATCTCACCCCAAGGACCAAAAATGTAAACCTATTAAAGGGTCAATTAAGGGTTAAAAGTTTTAGTCTGATATGTAGAACTTCTATAGTGAGCAGTACTACTAGATGTTTTGGGTGCATTTTTTTTTTATCTAAACTGTTTTGGTCTTTTTTTTCCTTTTCTTTTTTTTTTTTTTATAGATCAACCAGAAACTAAGAAGGTTCCACCAAGTGACCGTAAGCATTGCTATTTCTAATTTGCTATTAAATGTCTTTTTTTAAAAGACGTGTCCATTACTCATAAGTTCATGCTTTTATTTGCACCAGCTTTTTCATCTGTAATGGGAGGCATGGGTGGCCCATCAAGGTAACTATTTTTTATTTTATTTTTTAAATAAAATATTAAATGCAAAACTATGTATTTGTATCATATTATCACATCTCTGTGCAGGTCTATATCAGAAGAGTTCAAGGTTCCAGATGGCATGGTTGGCTTCAGTGAGTTGATTATGAACTCGGAAAAACAAATATCCATTGCTACTTGCTTTCGAGGACAATGCTAATTAAACCCTTGTTTTCAGTTATTGGAAGGGGAGGAGAACAGATTTCAAGAATACAGCAGGACTCAGGTTGCAAAATCCAGATTGCTCCCGGTGAGTCAAATTGCTGTGTATCTCAGTCTGATTGTTGTCAGCCGTTTGGAGAGAAAAAAAATGACAATGCTTATGCTGCACTCTACCCAACAGACAGTGGTGGCATGCCAGATAGGTCAGTGACATTAACAGGCTCACCTGATGCAATCCAGTGAGTATCTCCACACATTTAGAACGTTCTCAGTATGGTGGGTTTTAGAATATACATACAAAAATATACATTCCTTTAATAGGGCTGCAAAGGGAATGCTCACAGAGATTGTAGAGAAAGGTAGACCTTCTCCAGCGTTCCACCACAATGATGGATCAGGGATGTCTGTTCAGGAGATCATGGTCCCTGCCTCCAAAGCTGGTCTGGTTATTGGAAAGGGAGGAGAAACTATCAAACAATTACAGGTAAGGTGCACAAATGCGGTTAAACCATTTATTTGGTTGGAAGTCTACTTTTTTTTTTTATCAGACATTTACTTACTAATATAATTGTTCAACATTTGTGTTATAGGAACGTGCGGGTGTCAAAATGGTCATGATTCAAGAAGGACCCCAAAACACAGGGGCTGATAAACCACTCAGAATCTCTGGCGATCCTTTTAAAGTTCAGGCAAGTACTTTTAACCCTTTGCAGTGCTGCATTGAAATCATTCCAAATTATGGACTGTACATCTAAATATTTTTTAATTGCTTGGTCTGTACAGCAAGCTAAAGACATGGTGATGGATCTGATCAGAGATCAGGGTTTCCGGGAACAGAGAGGAGAGTATGGTTCTAGAGCAGGCGGTGGAGAGAGTCTGGATGTAAGTACTGCTTCATGAGAATAATCTTTAGATTTTGATTTTAAATGTAAATTTTAAAAGCAGTTAACGTTTTTTGCTGTTGCTTTAGGTCCCTGTGCCAAGGTTTGCAGTGGGAATTGTGATTGGCAGGAATGGTGAAATGATCAAGAAGATTCAGAATGACACTGGTGTGAGGATTCAGTTCAAACCTGGTGCGTAAGAATATGCAAATCTGAATAGTTTTCTTACCTTTGTAAAAACGAAGCCCTATGTAAGTCTTTAAAATGCTGTTTTAATGCAGCTTGTTACTCACCATGAAAATAGCCAAGTAAGCTGGCACTGAGTTAAAACACCTATCTTTGACATGTATTTTTTCTTTTGATTCAGATGATGGCTCCACACCCGAGAGGATCGCTCAGATTATGGGGCCTCCAGACAGGGCACAGCACGCAGCAGATATCATGACTGACCTGCTGAGGAGTGTACAGGCTGGAGGGCCCCCTGGTCACGGGGGCAGAGGGAGGGGACGTGGACAGGGAAACTGGAACATGGGCCCTCCTGGAGGCTTGCAGGAATTCACTTTCACTGTGCCTACCATGAAGACTGGCCTCATTATTGGCAAAGGTTAATTGATATTTGCTTTTCCTTTAAAGTGATATGCAATTTTTATATGGCCTAAATTTATATTAAATTAACACTTTATTATTTTTGTTCCTTCAGGGGGTGAAACCATTAAGAACATCAGCCAGCAGTCAGGAGCCAGGATAGAGTTACAAAGAAACCCTCCACCTAATTCGGACCCAAATATAAAGATCTTCACAGTCCGTGGATCACCCCAACAGATTGATTATGCCAGACAGCTGGTTGAGGAGAAGATTGGAGTGAGTACTGTGATTTCCCAGGCCTAACAAATTTTTGCAAATTATTTTAAAAACACAAAATGATTGTCTTTCTGACATGTTGCTCCGACACAGAACTTATTGTATTATAACTCTATTTATTGCTTATTGCCTGGTTTATACTAAAAATAATTTTGTTTTGTCATAGGGACCAGTTAGCCCTATGGGTGGCCCTCATGGTCCTCCTGGGCCCCACGGAGGTCCTTCTCATGGCGCTCCCGGTCCACCTGGACCACCTGCTCCCATGGGCCCATACAATGCTGGGCCCTATGGACAGGGCCCTCCTGGACCACAGTAAGGACTTTTTCCTTCTCAATGTTAGCATTTGTCTGTGATTTCACTTGGGCCTTTAGGTACCAATTCATCTTGAGATGAACTTATTGTATCTTATTTTTTTTATCCTCAGTGGTCCCCAAGCACCATACCAGGCTCAAGGCTGGGGCAACGGATACCCTCAATGGCAGCAAGGACAGCCAGATCCCAGTAAGTGTTTGTCCCTTAGCCATACAAACAAGGTCTAGTTCAGAATCATACAATGCCCATCCACAGTGCTAGTTAAAACTGATTCAGCTTCAGTTGTCTGTTGGAAGGAAAACAAAATGGGCTAAGCTCTTGTTTGTTCTGCAGATAAAGCAGCAGCTGATGCTAATGCAGCCGCATGGGCAGCCTATTATTCTCAGTACCAGCAGCAGCCCCAGGGCCCCATGACACCAACATCAGCAGCCCCTGGCACATCCCAACCCAATGGACAAGGTGTTTTTCTTTTATATATAGATAAACCTGCACTCCACAACACGGTCACCCTCCCTTCACTCTAGAGCACTCTGTTGTGCAGTAGAACTTAGTAGCCTTTCAGTGTAGCCATCACTGCACAGTACAATGTTGCTTTTCTAATGGTCTTTATTCGTTATTCTGGGATGGCCTTTTTCGACTAGCACACATGGACAGGGCATTTTCTGAGACACTCGACCTGTTTGTGCAAAGTGCGCCATCTAGTCAGGTGGAGGACTTTCTGCAGCCTTTAAAAGAATGGTTCTCAATTTCTCAAATTGTACCATTTTTAACAGGTGACCCGCAAGCTCCAGGTCAAAGTGGACAGGCAGATTACACCAAGGCCTGGGAGGAATATTACAAGAAATTGGGTATAAATATTTTGCCAAATGTAGCTTGAGGTTATTTTCTTTTGAGAGATCAGGTTAAATAGCAGCAGGGCTTGAATAGCCAATCAGTCCTGTTTTACTTTTGGGAGTCTAGAGAGGCAAATTAGTGGCGTGAGAGTTGTCTTTGGTGCTCGTCCACAGAAATATTGGTCTCAATCCCTGCTGTTCAGAATGAGGAGCTGTAGTGTCTCAGGAAGAGTAGGATTAACACACCGAAAAACCATGAATAAGATTGTACTACTCAGTTTTGTGTATGTAATGGATAAATATGTACACCTTCTCAAATTTGTGCCCGTTTCAATTAGGGCTGTCACTTTTCGTTCGAAAATCGATTGCACAATCGATCGGACCAACCAAAAAAGTTGAAAATGAAAATAGGGAATCGATTTTAACCAAACTATTAATTTTAAAATAATATATATAAAATAATATAAAAATATAGATGTAACAAAACTCACAAACAAGCAGAAAAAGAAAATAAAGAATTCAGAAAGTGCAGTAGGCATTGCAAAAGCTAGACAGAAAATACCAGCAATTTTACACTCATATAAGACCCAATGGCGTCGAAAGCAACCTCTTATAGGAGAAGTGGAGTTATGAAAAGGAGTCACCATTGCCAGCTGACAGCGACCCGCTTTTGTGGTGAAAGATTGGCAGTAATACCCCCACCTTGCACAGCCTAATTGCCTTGAATTGCCTAAATCATAAATGCAGCCGGGTTGAAGCCTGCAGTGATGTTTTTCATTTATGTTATGGCAGCAGTCACCTCTGCATATATATTTTTTTCGAGAATGCCTGTTACACTCCTGTTGCTGTTTGTTATTTTGCACGAAACTTCATGCCAATTAGAGCTGAAGATCTTTGCCCGTCAGGTTCGGGCTTAATTTATATCATCTTACGCAGGCTCTGGCTTGCGCTCTGTTTGTGAGGTAAATGAGCGGTCATGTGATGTGTTTCCATGAGTGCGAGAAAGATGTGAAATGGATGCTGAGTAGGTGCAACAGAGGCTTGCCTCTGGCGAAAATGGTTTGGTTGCACCAGCAACTAAAACAAAGTCTGAGGTGTGGAAAATTTTGACCATGTTTATAATCAGAATGAGTGAATAATGACGCACCATCAGTGACTGGAGGAACGCGCTGAAGACATCAACAGTGGATTCAGTCATTTTCCTCTACAAAAACATGTACACCTAGCCTAATCTCTGTGAGTGAAGGTTTTTCAAATGATAACTATTCATTGAGGCTTAAATCGTAATGTGGACCGAGTATACGCTAATGTTGGCATTCTTTTATTAAATGTCAGCTGCTAGTGGCGAAGCAAATCCGGTCGAGCCTTTCTTATATTCGTTATTGCCAAATACCCATCTTAATTTAAAATTTATCTTAATTTGTTAAAGACTCGTTTTTATAGGTGCGTTGGTCTATTTCTAGGCTAAAGGAGCCTATGCCTAAGAATGCTGAGATGTTAAGATGTTACAGAGGACTTATTTTATTTCTTTATTCCAACTTCCAAGTCGCCTAGTCTACGTTTGTTATGAATAAATTAAAACGTGTATAAATTACTCATTCTTGACAAAAGGAAAAAGAGCTGTGTGTGTGCGCATATTTGAATGTCAGGCTGTAAACGGGTTCGGGCTTTTAAAAAGCTGTCTATCAAAATGTAGTCGGGCTCGGCTCTTACGTAATGCAGCGCTCTTTATTGGGTATAAATATTTTGCCAAATGTAGCTTGAGGTTATTTTCTTTTGAGAGATCAGGTTAAATAGCAGCAGGGCTTGAATAGCCAATCAGTCCTGTTTTACTTTTGGGAGTCTAGAGAGGCAAATTAGTGGCGTGAGAGTTGTCTTTGGTGCTCGTCCACAGAAATATTGGTCTCAATCCCTGCTGTTCAGAATGAGGAGCTGTAGTGTCTCAGGAAGAGTAGGATTAACACACCGAAAAACCATGAATAAGATTGTACTGCTCAGTTTTGTGCATGTAATGGATAAATATGTACACCTTCTCAAATTTGTGCCCGTTTCAATTAGGGCTGTCACTTTAGTTATGAATAAATTGTTAAAACATGTATAAATGACTCATTCTTGACAAAAGGAAAAAGAGCTGTGTGTGTGCGCATATTTGAATGTCAGGCTGTAAACGGGTTTGGGCTTTTAAAAAGCTGTCTATCAAAATGTAGTCGGGCTCGGGCCGAAACCTGTCGGGCTCGGCTCGGGTCCTTTCGGACCTAACTTTTAAGGCCCGATTACAGCTCTAATGCCAATAAATAAGAAAATTGCTGACTTATGCATTTCCAGCGCTCTGTTCATCCGATATTTGGCTTTGAAAAAGGAAACTTTTTTTTTTTAGACATGGAAAATCGATTTTACAATCAATTCAATGAACACTTATGTCTTAAAAATCGAAAATGCTTTTTTCACAAAAGTGACAGCCCTAGTTTCAATGCCAGTTGTACATAGTTTAAAATCGCTGACATTTTAAACTAAATCTTCAATTCTGATGGCATTTTATTTTTATGAATTTGGTGGTAGACTTGCATGCAGTATAGTTGCATGTTTTTACCAGAATTGTCAGTAATTCAGTAAAGATACCTTCAGTATAACTGCTCTAATGTTTAAGCTCATGATTAATGTCCGTTTAATCGCGTCTTTTCAGGTCAAGCACAGCCTCAGCAGGACTACACAAAGGCATGGGAAGAATACTATAAGAAACAAGGTAAGATATCGTAGATGTAGTTGTTTTGATTTCTAATAGTTCTGGGCAGCTGCAGCTCTTTCACAGTCCTCTCCAGTAGAGCTGCTGTTGACTCAGGTGCCCTAAAGTAAAGTAGCGGGTTTCTGTCCCGCCACTCGGAGGTAGTGTGGCTGGGGTCGTTCCCCCTCTTACAAACATTGCCATTGTCTTGTGCCAGATTATTTTTCTGCTTCACCTCCCATCTTTAATGCTTTGGGTTTTATTTTGTTTCAGGTCAAGCTGCGCCTCAGGCGGCTGCAGCAGCCACAGCGTCTCAGCCAGGAGGTCAGCCAGATTACAGTGCAGCGTGGGCAGAATACTACCGCCAACAGGCAGCGTACTATGGCCAAGGCACCCCTCAGGCGATGGGAGCTGCACCCCAGGCTCAGCAGGTACACTCCCATTAAAACACTCTGCTCCTTGCCTTTTGCGCTCTTCACATGGTAGATGTGCATGTGTATGGTTTTTGTCCCCCCCCCCCCCCTAACATTTACTTCAACAGGTTCAGCAGGTTTCCAGAAGAGTCATCGATACAACACGTAACCAAACTTTCCTCCTCAAACAGGCTTTTTATTTTATTTTTTTACTTTTTGGGGGAGGGTGTTGGATAAATGTTTCTGCTCTTAACATGATGTGTATTTCTTATGTATTTCTTCTGCACAGGGCCAGTAATGTGAAGTGGACATAAAGTAAATGCTACATTGTCAGAAAAAACCTTTGTTAAATGTTTGGATGCAGACGCCATGATGAAGATCTTTATTTCATTGGTTTGAGTGTTTAAACTAGATCGCAGACCAGCTCCAAAGTCAAGTATATATATATAATTTTTTCCTTTTTGTTTTGCCACCCTTGTAAATGAATGGTTTGTTTTTAGTCGGGTAATTTTGGTCATTCCAGCTCCTGTATCTCCTGTATCTCATGTAGTTCTGAGACTTAACTATAGTCCTTTTCATGTAAATCATCTCAGTTTTAATATGATATGCCTGTTGTGTTTTGCAATAAAACAATGAAACCTCCTGTGTTGGTAAGTGGGGTGCAAAAGTTGGGTATGTTTTGTAAAATTCATTTCCTGTTTTGGGATGGGGGTGGGGGGTTATGCAAATTTACGGAACAAAAATGTTGCTCTTCTGTTTTGTTTTTTCTTTCAACTCTTATTACCCTTGTTTTTTTTTTTTTATATATTCCTGGTCTATTTTAAAGTCACAAGTAAGAGATCATTGGGTATTTGACATTGCTTGTTTGACACATGGACAGCTGTTTTTATGCTGCATTTTCCTTGTTTTTTGTTTTGTTTTGTTTTTTTACTGGTCATTGCTGTGGATGTAGGTGTAGGCAGATTATCTAAGGCAAGGTGATTTGGTGTTGGCAAGGTATGTGATTCATGCAATAACCCTTCAGTGCTGTAGTGTTGCTCATTCTTGTATTGCATTTTAACTGGTTTGTTGAGGTAGTGTGCACTGTTAATGAGAGACATTTCCTCCCTCACAGGCGAGATTAGGAAGGCGGTAAGCAAGTATGCGTCTTTACATAAACTGTTCCTTTTTATATTGTGACTGCAGTCATGTTGCAAGTATTTTAGATTGTTCTCCCAAGTTTGCTCCTTTTTTACAGGGCAGGTCAAGTGTTCTGATCAACAGTTTTGTCTTGCAAAATTACTTGTCCCCATCCTATATTTTACATGTCTAAAATCCACAAACTGTGTATATATTTCTATCAATATTGCTGGCATTTTAAAAAACATTTTGATACGATTAAAAAAGCTCGAATGCGAAAATGGACTACTTTTTTTCTGCCCATTGTCTGTTAGCATTCCTCCAATATAGGCCTATAGGTTTTTGGAGACTCTGGCCTCCTACACCAGTGAAATGAGCTCTCCACTGTAAGTACAAAATGTACATGATTTTGCGGCCCAATTTGTGTTTGCTGTCAATGCCTTGTCTTTGACTGAATGAAACGCAATGTATATAAATCTCTAAATGTTGCCCTTTTTTGGGTAAGTATATCAGGGCTGTAATTTTTGATTTGACATGTTCAAGATAATAATGACCTGACCCTTCTTCACATTGGACTGTTATTTTTTGCCGTAACAGCATTGTGTGATATTTATAAATTGAGACACTGCCATGTTGACACTGCTTTAATAATTTAGGACTTGTCTCTCAGACTTCTCATATGAAACCCGTGAAGTGTACCACTGTGTTAAAGTCAATTCGTCTGTAGAAATGGCAACTTTTTTCATCTGCGTATGTGTGGTTTAACAGTGACTAGACATGCAAAATCGTCTTTTTTTTTATTTAACAAGTGTTTTATACTGCATAGCCCATAAAGACCGTCAGCAAATGGCCTCTTTCAAATGTTAATTAGTATTAATGTTCTATTTCTAAATATGTGCCTGACCTGTTTGTGATTTAAGGTCATTGAGGCTGTCAATTTGATGCAAGTTTATTAATTTTTTTTATTCGGCTGTTCATTAGTGAGCAGTGCAATGTCTGATCTTGCAGTGTCATCCCTGACCTTGCACCTTAGGTTCTGCAGCAATAACACAGGTAAGATTATCCTAAGAAATCAAAGCGATTCAACCTGTGATCTAGTGTAATGCTTTTCACCTTTGAAACTGAGGTCAATTTGTGCCGCTGTTTAAATGAAGGTTGTCTCTCGTAGTAGATAGACTGACGTACATCACAAATGTTAGAAGTAAGATTTCGTGGAAGTATGTATTTTTTTTCTGTCCATATCAACTGCATGGCCTTGACCTGTAGTTCACAAATGTTTTCCTCTGTTGAAATCTAACTAGAATTATGCTGTTTTTTTTTTTTTTCTTTAATTGAAAATTTTGATTTTGATTTGCCCCTTTGTTAGCTTCCTGGTAAGTCTTTAGTGTGGTTCTGTTCTATTCTTACGTAATGCATGCAAATGCAAAATGATCCAGTTAGCCCTATGAATGCACTCACTGATAACTGATGTATACTGTATGTATGCTCATGTTTCATTGGTTTGCAAGCTTTCTTGTTGCCACTCTATAGTGCTAACGTTTGTCCCACATTGCTGCCTTCATTCTCACTCACAGTGTTGAAGATGCTGCAGGCGTAGTTCGTAGAATCAGGTCCTGAGCTAGTTTGTCCGTAAGGAGGAATCCTTTGAGTCTGTCCCTCCGCTGAACGTAGACTGTTCAAGGGCTCCAATTATAAGGTAAAAATGAGGAATCTGTCATTGCAAAGTCAATGTTATTGTTAGTTTAGGGTGATGCCAGTTAGTTTTGATTATAGAAATGTAGCCATATGCCATATTATTGGTTGACTAACGGTTCTATGAAATGTTTTGAGTACATTCTTTGCCTTTTGTTGATAAGCGTAGGGATTTTATGTGCATCAATGCTGTACAGGTGGACCATGACCAGGAACTTTTCTTTTTGCTTTTTAGTAGACATTTGCCAGGCTGGTTTTTGTTTGTTAAACAGTTTCTTTAAAACTAGTCTTTATTCATTGCTGCATATCGTTTTGTATGCATGCAAGATGTTTCCTTTTGAGCAAATTGTTCACAACAGAATTCGAGGGGGTCTAAAAATGAAGAGAAAATCGGAGGCTATCTGAGAAATTTGGAGCATGCCTTTTTGAGGTAAAACTATCATGAACTGTTAAAGTTGTTGAATGTACTTTTGATTTTTTGCGGAGAATTTGTTGGTCTGAAATGTTAAAGATTGTTGCAATTGTCATCAATAAAATTGTAATCATTAAAATTGCCTTTGAAGTTATTTTTTTATTGATTGATTTCAGTGTTCAAGTAATACATACTTGTATACTGGCTTAATATTTTATGAACTAAATACAGCCTCAAATCCACATTTCCAGCTCTTATGTGTAATTATCATTGCATCATTAAGAGTAAGGAAGTCTAAATTTAACTCGTGGCCAACGTTTAACAAATTCCCATAAAAATTTTGGATACTCTTAATTGGCCTAGATGTGACAATCTCTTATGAATAGCATCCCTTTTTCAGAACTAAAAATACAGAGTGAAAACTTTCAAATCTCAAAACATCAAGGACTCAAACTCAAATCATTCGATGTGCAATTCATTCATTAAAAGTGAATTCAAGCTACTGGAACACCACATGAAAGGCCATATATTTAATACATCTGTCTCTTTTTACCTGCTTCATTTAATCACTACATAAACTCTAAATAGCATGACACTAATAGTGACTTGGAAAACAAGAAACATGATGTGGAGTCAACTTAGCACCAGTAGGCAGTGAGTTAAACATCCATGAAAATGTGAAGGGTGAGCGAGACCGATGTAGCTCACTGAACCTGTGCTTCCAGCAAAGCACTGGGTAGGTAATGGCAACGGTGTGCCACTACAGCCATTTAGGTGACGGATCATGTCAGTAGATGGGCAAGAAGCAGTTCAGAATGTCTGTGAAGCAAGTGTCCAGACTACAGTAACACACTTTATCCAGATCGAAATGTCCTATATGAAGAACCAGCACATGCTCCTGTGGACATGATTTAAGATAATTTTGTTCCTGAACGACTACATTCAATAAAGCTGACACTGAAGGCATTGAAGATTAACCCTTGGGAGTCCAGTGTACCAAGCAGAGCCCTGACCATCAGTATTAAGTCCGGTGAACACTATCTTTTTCTAGCCCACTCAGGGTTCTTCAGATTCAGCCATAGAGGGCCACTACCCTGCTGAATTTAATCTCTATTCAAAGACTCATGAGCAAGCTAATCAAGGTATAGAAAATTACAGGTGGGTAAATTTGATCACGTTTGGCCTAAACTGCAAGACAGTGGACCTTCCAGGGCCAGATTAGAGCTGTACCCTGCTTTGGAGCAAGGGTATCTAACCCTATAGAGTTATAGAGTAAACCCTAATTAGACAACAGAATATCAGAATTAGCAAATACTGTTGCTGATATCTGGCCCCACCTTTCTTAATTCCTTCATAATCTGTCGGATTTTAGTCAGTGGTCTTAAACCCACTTAACTCTGAAATGTTACAGTACACAGAAAAATAAATCCTTGCTGTATACAGTGCAGCTTTGCCAGGAAATAAGTGTCTCCAAGACATTCCAGCATTTCAGCTCTGTTTTAACAGACCAGTTAACAACAGTCTACATAAAACATATCAACTTAAAGAACTCCTCTCTGCACAATATTCGCAGAGCTGTTCATAAGCCACATTCAAATATCCAATGCCATCTGCATACAATATCTTCTAGTTAGTCTAATAAACTATGTGAATTGAATAAATCGATGACTAAACCCCAGTACTGGACATGGCGTCAAACTGAAATTAACGGGAGTGTGAAAAAAATGCTCATTTTAAAAGAAAATAGCACTTAGAGGCTTTTGCTTCTGAACTCTGCATATGAGGAAGTAATCAATTTACACTATTTGAAAATTACATTTTATTTTAAAATGTGCACATTCACTCATTCATATGTCTATAGTTGAAAATGCAAATGTCTCTTGCCACACTAATTTATGATTTAGGCTATATGAATCATTATCGCATATTTTCATATCAAAACGGTTGAAATTCATAAAAAGCTGAGTAGTTTGCATCACTAAATATTCTATTACTGTTGATTGCTGAACATTTCTATCATAAAACAGTTTTCTAATACAGTACTACTTGTATCTTTCCAAAAGGCCTCAAATTTAGGCCCTATAGCCTGAGACGCACAGGCCCTAGACCGGCCCATGTCCTAAGCCAGTCTTTTTCCCCCTTCTCCCAAAACGATCACTTGCATTTTTTTCAGTGGATATGCCACAATTATTGCTCATAAACGAAGAGCAATGCATCATTCTTAACAGTAAAGGGTCTTCTTTTATTTGTGTGCACTCACGAAATCAACAAAACGTTGCCCTCTTATAAAATAAAGAAAACAAACATGATGCTCTTTTTGCCGTCTTGAACAGGAGTACTTCACAAAAATGAACCAAAACTTAGCGAATAGCCTACATTCCTCACAGACATGATAAATAAATAAATGTGTGTATATATATATAGACATTTATATTCTCTATCAGTTCTCTATCATTTGGAACAATTGGAGTCTAACAAGTAGTTTTAAAAAAAGAGGCAGAAATCTCTGCAGGGAATGAACCAGACTTACTCTCCTTTCTTCTCTCCTTCACTTTAGCCCTCACTGTTCCCTCTTTCAAGCAAGATCCTTTTTATTCCAGCATGTAAATAGTTGTAAATGTTCTTTGTATATAGTTTTTATATTTTTTTTTATTTGATTTGATTTATTTTGTACAAATAAATGTTCGATACAAGGAACAAAGGTTTTGGTGTGTTACTTTGTGCACAACACAGTAAATCATAATTTATATTTGTTACATAAAAATATTATTTCTATGTTAAGACTAGAATACTTGGCAAATAGTTGTACATTCATACTAAGTATATCCTATTGCAAATACACTCAATAGTATAGTAAAAAATGCATCAACGAGGCAGGGATTACTTTTGTAGGCTGGCTCCATTTATCATTTGAAAACAAGAAAACTTTTACAATCTAAACGTAAACATAAAAATGATTGAAAATTTATGAAAGATTTACAAGAGAGGTTGAAAAGATGTGATTATTTAAAATATATAAACGGTGTAAATCAAAATAAAAGACAAAAGGATGGGGATATTTACTAAGCATAAAGGACATAAACAGCATAGGATATATGTGTGATCTCCCGCGGACAAGACGAAAGTCCAGTAATTCTGAATAAATTGAAAATTATCAGAATAAACCGTGGTTGAAATCACAATGCTGCGTGACCTCAACCAATCAGAAGCTCCTTCCACGGTGCGAATTCGCTTCTGTTTTGAGAACGGGCCAATGAAGGGAGTGAACTCAAAATGTTCAAGCGTCCAACTACTCACAAATAGCAAAATGTATTCACGCAAGATGCATCTGGTGTGAATGTCCCATTAGATGTCTCCCAGAGAGGTGCCATGCAACAGCACCCAGGAGGAGGCAACACTCTGAGTGGAGTGAGCTCCCACCCACAGGGGGCACGGCTCACCTTGGGATTGGTACGACAAGGCGATGGCATCCACTATCCAGTGTGCCAACCACTGCTTGGAGAGGAGACAGCCTTCCCTTTCTGCTGACTTCCAAAGCAGACAAGGAGCTGCTGAAGCTCTGGATGCTGTCCACGTATATGCGTAACACTCTTACAGGACACAGCTAAGTGCTTGCAGGACAGTGCTTGCAGGTTCATCACCTGATCTCGGAAGGGAGTGGTGGAAACCTTGGACACCTATCCAGGCCGGGGTCTCAGGACAACGTGAGAGAAGGCCAGCCCGAACACAAGGCACTCTTCACTTACTTAAAATGTTTGGAGGTCCCCGTCCCTCTTGATGGAAGTGAACGTGATTAGGAGTGCTGTCTTGAGAGACAGGAACTTCAGCTTTACTGAATCAAGCGGCTCAAAGAGACCCCTCAAAAGTCCAGCCAAGACAACAGAGAGATCCATGGAGGGTATAAGGCAGTGGCGTAGTGAAGGGAATACGCAGGTAAACAGCATATACCCACTTCTTTATCAGTCGGCTTTGCGTATACCGACTTCTAAATCTCATTCAGTAGTATCCTGCATTATCAATCAATCAATCAATCACCTTTATTTATATAGTGCTTTAAACAAAATACATTGCGTTGCGTATATTAGCCAAAATCATGACAGTCCACCATAACTAGCTAATAAAATTGCATGTGAATAAATGCAAATATTCCCTAAACATGCCCACTAAAGTCATTGATGTGGTAAGGATGCACCTAATTCAGTTTAAATTTGATTGATGATTGTGCCCGTGCCCGCCTTTCATTTCCAAATCACGTGAATACCAGAGTAGTCTGTTTGGGGCTTCAGTGCATTTCAGGGAGGCACACAGAGTGATAAAATAATATTTAATTATTGACTACTAATTTGAATCAGTACATTATAACGAAACAATAGGCTACCTTAATAATGAAAAGAAACAAGGTTTTGCAATCAGATTTTTTTTTTTAAAGGGTAAACTTTTCAGTTCAAGGATCCAGTAAACTAATGCCTTCAAACAGTAGCCTAAGTTCAAAACAGCTACAGAGAAAACCTGACCAATTTCATTAGAGAATTATTTTCAGTGTGAATTTGACTTGAAAGCTAAAAAATTGTTTTGGACACTGCTGAAGCCTGAAGGTGTTTTTTATAGATTCTGAATGGATCTGTATAGAAGCCTGTAAAGTCAGGTCAAGGCAGTTGCTTTAGTAATCTTTTGCCGTCTCCTTGTGGTTCGTTTGATATCTCAGCTTGACTAGTGCTTAATTGTATTAAAAATGCTCTAAACAATATGTATTTTTTTTTATTCACTATGTAGTATATAGATAAATTGTAAAAGGTATGGGGAAGTAGGGGATTACTATTTGTTCATCACTGTATACCATGGCAGAAAACAGTCAGTCAAACATAGGAGTAGGCTGCACAATTCTGGACAAATTGATCAAAAAAATTTTTTTGGTATCAAATAGAGATAATGATCCTCTTACAGATAACTAAGCAAAATAGTTTGTCTACTAGAGGTTCTGACAAAATGTAGAATTTTTTACATTTTAATTATCGCAAAATCCGCACCTCTTTTATGGCTAATATTAATTTAATAATGATCCTTACTCCATCTGTGCAAGCAGGCTCACTGGAGGAAATGCATACTTGCCTAGAGCCCTGGGCCAACTGTGTGCCAATGCATTCATGGCGAGGGGCGCCTGGCTCAGGGAATAGTAGAACTGGCAGTGAGAGGACTCGTAAGTAGCAAACAGGTTCACCTGAGCTTCCACGAATCGACTACAGATCAGCTGGACCATCTGTGGATGGAGCTGCCATTCTCCGGGGAAAATTAGCTGTCGTGAGAGTGCGTCGGCAGCACGATTGAGCTCCCCCGGAATGTGGATGGCGTGCAGCGACTTGAGCTGCGTCTCCGACTACAGAGGAGGAGATGGCGGGCGAGTTGAGACATACAACGTGATTGTACACTGCCCTGTCAGTTGATGTATGAAACAGCCACAGTGTTGTCAGTGCGGACCAACACGTGCTTGTCCAGCAGCAGCAGCCGGAACTGTTAAATGCACTGCCAGCAACTCCAGACGGTTGATGTGCAAAGCAGTCTAGGTCCTGGCCAGGACCCATAAGCTGCCTGCCCATTGCTCGTAGGGCCCCAGCCCATATTTGAGGCATCTGTCCTGACAACGACATGCCTGGACACTTGTTCAAAGGGCACCCCAGCCCGTAGAAAAGCAAGGTCCGATCACATGACTGTGGCACCATGCCCATCTCAGGACTTGGGAGTGTAACCAGTGCTGAAGCGGTCTAATATGAAGCAGTCTGAGTGAAGTGACAGCTGCTGTTGGTGTTATATGCCACAAGAGCTTCTGAAAATGTTTCAGTGGTACAACTGTCCAGCCTCTAAAGGAACTCAGGCAGTTCAGCACTGACTGGGCATGTTTGTTTGTGAGACATGCCGTCATACTGAGTCGAACTCCATACCAAGATAAAAGATTAACACTCTCTCCACCAGGGATATGTCCACATACCCCCTACCCCCCATGCTGCCCCACCATTGAGAGTAGTGAGGATGGATGGCCCCTTTTATGGCCATGGCTTCTGGCCATAAAAGGGTCCATCCACAACTTCATCACCTCTTCATGCACCTCCAGGAAGAAAGGAACCGGAGCAGAAAGCGGTTGTGAGCTGCGCTCCTACCAGAGAAACCAATCATACAACTGTGAGCGCTCATTGCTGGGTGGTGTAGTCACCTCTAGTCCGATGCTCATGGCTGCCTTTGGGCTAAGCATGGCAGAGAATTCCAAGTCTGATTCAGCAGTGGTGACAACACCCCAGGGGGCAGCCCCTCAGAATCTTCATCCTCAGAGGCCGATAGCCCATCCCCCATGCTGTGACCGACATCTGATCCTCTGGTGGCTCACCGAATGACACTCTTGGACTGCCATGAGACAGCCCAACAAAATCACCCGGCAGCCTCATAGGACATGCACTGTGGGAGCAGTGAGAGGTTCGTGAGGCGTGGCCTGACGGAGAACCTCTCACTGTCACGTTAAATCTCCCAGAGCTCTAACCAGCGGTCCTCTGCTTGTGCCAGGAAGCTAGTCGAGCATGGGGATCACTGCTTGCAGGGACACTGCTGTAACACCAACCAGGAACAGCCTCTTAATACAAAGATGAATGGCTTTGTAGTGTAACAACTACTCTACTCCAAAGCAAAAATCACAAATTAGTGTATGCACGCCGTCACCTTATATATCCCTGTGCATGGGGGGTGGCTCAGCATGCAAAATTCACTAGCCAGTTCTCATTGGCATTTTCTCTTAAACTCAGAGATGATTGGGTTCCCAATATGTCATCACGATATGACTCATAGTGACTGGCAGATAGAAAACAATCGTTAAGTGTGTTGAGGTCAGTCTTAGAATTTTTCAGCTCATGTAGAGTGTCCCCATCTTTACACAAGCAGGTTTTTGTTTTGGTCTCCGGTGGTCTGTTGTTTCATTTCATTTGTTTATTTTTTGACTGGGAAACAATGGGCCAGGGTTGCCAAAAATTATATTAAAAAAATCTGCCTACAAAGTTTAAGCTTAACTTTCCTGGCGACACGCAGACTGTTTTGTTACTGAATGACTCCAGGGTTTTTAATAAGTCGAAAGCAAATGATTCAGAGACCCAACATAAATAAAGATTTGCTTCATTTCTAAATGAATCACCTGGAATTGGTTGAGTGAATTAGTCAATCTTTAGATGGGTTTCCATCACCCTGCTTTTATGCACATTTTATAGTATCGCATCAGAATCGAGTGATGGAAACGCTGAATTTCAAATAAAAATGCCTTAATTCACAAAAAAAAATTTTACGCTCACTTGAGGGTTAATGCAAATAATTGGAGATGGAAATGCATTTTGCGAATAAATTCCTTGTGTGACCTCCCTGAACTGTTAAAAGACTGCGTTCCCAAACAGCAGCATCCACCTCCGAAAGCAATAAGTGAATTCTTATTTTTCGAGTTTTGCGCACAAGTTAAAATCGCAGCTATTAAGACAGTGGCTTGCTGCCACCTATTGGCAGTTTTAGTTTCATATTTAGAGCCATCTTTTTTCAGATTTCAATATTCATTTAAAACAAACAAACAAAAAACATTAAAACCCATTTATTTTCATTATTCACACAATGCTGAATTTTAAACTTTAAATTATCTTTTGGGGGACAATTTCTCAGCCAAAATGTTTATTTATTTGCAATTGATTTCATTCTTGGACACTTCATATATTTAATTAGATTAAACATTTTAATTACTTGACAGCCCTAGTTATGATTTTATTTTATCATGTTATTTTAATTAATTATCGTAATCATGAACACATTGGTTTGTATGGCAATTTGTTTTACCATTTACTGGCCTTTGTTATTCTTCTAGTTATACTTATAGCAGCTGGTGAATCGGAAGTCTTGCTCATTCACTGAAAATAGTGTATTTCAAAGTTGCAAAATTCGGTAGATATCACCCATCCCTACTGAGAACTTTAGTGGCTGGTGAGTATTACTTCAATGGTTTCTAATGCAATGGCATCTCTAGCTCCCAGCTTCACAGACGCACAGTTTTCATCATCTTCTGCTTGCCTGCTGTGGAACATTAGCGCCTGTCCCCAGCGCTGCGGGGCCTCCTTGAACAACTCCATTCCTGTAAGCGAGACATCTATTCAACATCTGGAACTTTTTGCAAAGGAATACATCAGATTTAAGCTCGGCTCACACTGTGTGATTTTTACCATGATTTAGCCATCCAAGACAAATGTAGAAAATCTTAAAAGATTCCTATAATCATTGGCTAAAATCTGTATTCCTTGATCATTAGTTTGACATGTTAACTGACAGCTGATTAATGGCTGTTGCAATCAAATTTTTACCTCAGACTAAATTTTGGCAGTGTCAGAAGATTTGATGCACAGTCTTGCAGTGTGACTTCTACGATCGAACTGACTTAGTTTTCCAACAATAAACCACCCGTTTTCATCACATCTTGTATGAAGTATGATCATCATGTTTGCACAATCTTACATGTACCATCC
The DNA here is from genome assembly GCF_023724105.1 of Carassius gibelio. Taxonomy (NCBI): domain Eukaryota; kingdom Metazoa; phylum Chordata; class Actinopteri; order Cypriniformes; family Cyprinidae; genus Carassius; species Carassius gibelio. The sequence goes on from NC_068397.1 coordinate 6,760,253, forward strand.
TAAACGACTTCATAGTCATCTCCTGCTCCATCCCAAAAACTGGAGCCATTAGCACAGGTGGAGCTACTTTAGGCGTGCCTGCTCCTCACCTGAGAAAAGATGTGACATTTCAACATATCGATGACAAAAAGCACACATTTGTCAAGACTCTGAAGTCACAGATATATTATACAACTATCCAAAGATGAGGACAATAAATCAGGTTGCTTACGGTTGCCAGACTTGGCAGGTAGCTGGAAAGGTTCCTAAACAGACTACAATTGGACACCACAGTACACGAGTAGCAGTTATTTGAGTTCAGAGGCAGATTTTGAAACTCAGACTCTGGGGAAAAAAAGAAAAAAACATACAGCCACTGTACCATTTACAATGTACCATGTACCACTTATTTGAAATATGAAACCCTGGACAACAAAACCAATCACAAGTAGCACATGTTTATTTGTAGCAATAGCCATAATACATTATATGGGTCAAAATTATTGACAAATTAAACTACATTATATGTACGTACTAAGTTACGATTTGATACAATCTCCCAACTTTTCTCTTTTTTTTTTTTTACAAAATGCTTTTTACCTTGGAGTGTGTAATCTAATTTCAACTTTATCTTTAACAGCGTTCAAGATGTTTTTAATGTTTCAAAACACATTCTCACGTTAGCAAACAGATTACACTTTCACATTTGACCAATGATTCCAAAAAAAAAAAAAAAGAATCATGATGAAAATTTTTTACAAATATTCAATTGACGGAATTGACACATCTGACGGTGGTGGCAAGAATCTGAATTTGTAGTCAAATGCATTGAATCAATCAATTACTGCATTAAAACAAACACAACAAACAGTGAGTGTGTTATTTTTTATGAAGCTTTTATTCAAGAGTCACATTTTAGGGTGCTTTCACACTTGGAATAACGAATATCCCCCATTTAACCTATCAAGTGGACTGTATACATTTGTTATATGTTGTATATATGTTTAAACAAATACATACAGTACACTTGATAGGGTAAAAGACATTGACCACAAGAATGTCTTTTTTGTATATTCAAAAAATATTGATATATTGTTCACATATTTTTATTTATTAATAATCTTATTTTTACTGTATTTTAATTTCCTATCATGCCTGATATGGATCGCTTTGTTTAGTCCTCGTGTTGTTAGGCTATATGCGCTATATAAATGCAAACTTTACTGTATTTTACATCAATTAAACAATCTTGAATCTCAAACCAAGTCCTACCTGCTCATCTCCTATCGAAATGTAATTGACTCTACGGCCACACGGGGGCGTCTGGGATGGGATGGACCCCTATGGAGTCAATTTAACGCCTTATATATATATATATATATATATATATATATGCAAAAAATTACATTTGCAAACGAAAATTAAAGTATTGAGGAAAATTAATTTTCTTTTTGCAAACAAAAATAAAGAATTGCAAAACAAATGAAACATACATTTTCATTACATATTTTCCATGGTCATATCTATTAATTTATCTGCAATTCTGCTTTTATTTTGCGTGTCAATCTAGTTTGAGCTTGCGATACCGTTTTCCCTATTTGCTTAAATTTTGCACGTCTCTCTTTGTGGCACTGTTTTGACGTGGGGGTGGAGTCAAGGGAGGGGGGGGCGGAGAATTCTCCCGGGAAGTGACGTCATCGGCCCGAGACGCAGCTAACTGATCCAGGTCCTGTCATGATGAGCAGAGACTTTAGTGTGGATCGTTTCTTTTTATTCAATAGCATTGAAACATTCATGTTTTCGTTTTATTTCTCTTGATTCATGTCGAATTAATTTTAATAAATAAGTTGCACCTGACAATAAATCATTCATTTATTCATTCATATAGGCTAACCATATTTAATTGATAATAAAATTATAGTAACGTATTGTAACGTTCTGTGATAAATGAGTGTTTTCATTTACCGTATTTTGGGGACTATAAGTCGCACCTGAGTATAAGTCGCATCAGTCCAAAAATACGTCACGATGAGGAAAAAACATAAATAAGTCGCACTGGACTATAAGTCGCATTTATTTTGAACCAAGAACCAAGAGAAAACATTACCGTCTACAGCCACAAGAGGGCGCTCTATGTGTTCAGTGTAGACTACAGGAGCACTGAGCAGCATAGAGCGCCCTCTCGTGGCGTTTTCTATTGGTTAATTTCTCTTGGTTAATTTCTCTCAGTTCATGTCAAATTAATTTTGATAAGTCGAACCTGACTATAAGTCGCAGGACTAGCCAAACTATGAAGAAAAGTGTGACTTATAGTCCGGAAAATATGGTACAAATTAAACTAATTATTCATTTATAATTCTAGTATTTATTATTATAGGGTTAGGATATTTATATAGTTATTGTTAATTTCATTCTCTAAAGTGCACTTCCAGTAAAAATTCCTGTCACATAGCTTAATCAAAGCTTTATTGGCTTGTCAGGCTTTTACAGTATAGGCTATTATTTACAGAACTCTTCTTTTAAACAAAGAACACTTCTGTGCGCTGGCGTCCTCCCACAAGTTAAGAGATTTTAAACAAACACTTGCAGTTAACCAAATGAAACAATACACATTTTAATGCTATAAAAGTGTGCATATCGAGAGAAATAAACAGCAGATGTTCATGTTAACAACTTATTTAACTTGAGCAAACGCTGCTAATACACATACCTTTGTTAATAAAGTTAATAAAATGAAAACATGAATGTTTAATGCTATTGAATAAAAAGAAATTATCCACTCGATAGTCTCTGCTTATCATGTTGTACACGCCCCCGTATTTTTTTGCGTATATATATATATATATATATAAGGCGTTAAATTAACTCCATAGACCCTGCTCTGTCTTCAGGAATCAATGCGCATCTGTGAGTCGTTCCGCGCGTCCACGCTAGGAGGCACCGCCGCTGCCTGCGTCCCCCTTTCACTCTCATCACCGCACAGCAACCGGAAGAAACTGTTTGAATATGTCACACCATGTAGTATCGCCAGTCTGAAGTTAAAGTGTCCTACGCTAGGCGTTTGAAAACCTGCGTTCCGCAAGCGTAAGAATTCTACAGATATGTAACTTAACTGACAAGCCGAAAGACGTCTTTAAACCGCCGTTCTCTTCATCAGCAGACCAGAAACGATAATCGATTCATATCGAAACCATCGTTGATTTCCCTAGAGGTGAGCTAATATTATACCACTGGCTTGTGTGCGAACTGAAATATGGCGTATGTAAAGCTTTGTATCCAGCAGAGTTAATATTAAAGCCTGCATTGATTCTGTGTTGTGATATGAGCTGATGCAGAGGCAGAGCTGTCAGATGATGAGCGGCGCTCTGACTTTAGCTTTAGCCCGCCGCATTCTCACGCCTCCTGTCTGCTCTTCATTCACAGTAAACCCCGCTTTCAGTAATAGTCTGCAGGGATTTTAGCTGTTCTTGAGGTTGTACTGACTGAAAGGTTTATAGTCATGGGGGAAACTGTTGGGAAGTATGTGCGTGACAGGCTGAAGCTAGTTGCTAAGTAGCCTAGCGAAGATTCTGGCTTATGCTGACGCGTTGCTGACGTGACGTCACGCACAGCTGTAGAGGCCCATAGCTGTCGTTTAAAATGTACTGTATGTGACTGTACACAATACTATGAGTGTACTGTACATAAGAATACGAATAGCAGCAAACAACAATAATAATTATCCATATAATAATCTTTTCTTTTTATAATTACTCTCAATCTCGAATTCCCAAACTATTTTAAATACGCTTTTGCACGATTACGGCGCTCTGATCTGGGTTAATGGTCCCGTGACATGGTAAACATAAAATTTTTCGTATTTCTTGTTGAGTGTGTTGTTTTATTAATATTATAATGATTATAGGTATTATTGTTATTTATTTATTTTTAAAGAGAGGGGCTTTGTGGAAATTATTTTTCAAAAAAATATTTCTGATACGTTTATATTGTTAATTTTGTATGGTATAAATTGGGTGTTTATACAAAAAACTATATAGGGGATCCCATACACAAGAATAATTATATTTATACTTATATAATTATATTTACTTGTTCGTTTTCATCAAACGCACTGCAGTTTGCTCGCTAACCCTGTCTTGTAAACAGTCTCTGTTGCAAAACATGTTAGTCTGTAGATTTTTAAAGATAACATTTTATGATGTTGTTATTGTTTTCTGTTTCTATAAGGTCAAAGTGCTGTGAGATTGTAAAGTATTGTAGGCCATGCAGATTTTGCATGCATATGCTGTCATGTCACAGAGTTTCATTAGTATACAGGTTATTGATTGAGTACAAAAGACTCAGACAACATTTGTTTTTGTTTTTTATTTAGTGATGTATTGTAAATCTACGTCAGAAGTTCAAGACATGGCAGTCTTATTTGATGTTTGTCATTTCACAAAAGATGTCTTAACCTTCGCCCTGAATTACACTCCAAAACCACAGAGACTTTTGCACATAGTTTAGAAAATTGATGACAGATGGCTGCTTTTCATTTATATTGACATTTACAGGACGTAAAATAGGAACTGAGATTAAAAAATATTGTAATTAGGCTATTAAATGGAAAATCATGTACTGTCTCTGAAAAGCTTCATTGCCCTTTTTGAAAACATGTGCGCTAGTGTATTTGAAATCTAAAAAAAAACCCCACTAAAACGTACTTGTGGATAATATTAATGAAATGGAAGCCGTTTTAGATAATTTGGCTTCTGTCAGTTGTTTTAAATTGAGCATTTTTGGGGCTTGTAGCCTATGATTCATCATTTACTCATCCTTATTATGTTACAAAATCTGTATCCTTTTGTGGAACAAAATCGAAGATGGATTAGAGGACTAGATTATAATTGGTGAAGTTTCAGATGATAAAAGTAGTTCATATGACTTCTATATTATATCATGCTATATTTATCTCAAATGTGTTTCCATTGGCCACTTGTGTTTGAATTCCAAGGGGATAGTTTATTTTATCTGGACGGCTTAGTGTTTTCGTAATAATTTTAATAATCGGATCACGGATCCTGGATTTTTTAAATAGTACTTTACTCAATGTATCTCTCTCTTTCCAATAGAGTGATGTCTGGAGCATCAAGCAATGATTGTTCACACTTGGAGTGTGTAGGGGAGATCACCAAGGAAGAACTCATCCAGAAGTCTCATGTGAGTCCCTACCAAAACCCAGTCGCACCTTATCATTGCTTCCACACATTTCTCATAAATCAAATTTAGTGTGCATTATTGACAAAGTATTTTTTGACCCCTATTCCAGAGTTTGTCCATAAGCACTAATTATGCATGGCTGCCTCACATATAAGAGCTTAGGCTATAAACAGTGCATGCTGTTGAAAAAGTGTGATGAAATCAATGTGCAATTATGTGGATGCATTATACATTATTGTAGTTTAAAAGCATTTCAGGTTGCGGTATAATTGCTTGCCAGATTGGATCATTAATAGAATACATGTTTTCAGAAGAGTTTTGTGTTAGGAGGCTCTATTGCATATATACACAACCATTCAAAAGATTGGGTCGATACAATTTTTATAATGATTTTGAAATAAATCTCCTATTTATTCTACTAAAGGCTGCCTTTAGTTGATTAAAAATACAGGAAAAACAGTTATATTTAAAGGGGTCACATGACGTTGCTAAAAAATAACATTATTTTGTGTGTTTGGTGTAATGAAATGGGTTAATGCGGTTTAAGGTTTAAAAAAAAAACATAATTTTCCATATAATGTGCATTATTGTTTTTCCCCTATGCCTCGCCTTTATGAAATGCATTGATTTTTATGAAGCTCATTTTTCTGAAAAGCAAGGTGTATGCTTAATTAGCCTGCTATCCAGTGCGTTGTGATTGTCAGATTACCTCAATTGTGTGACGGAAATGTTACACCCCTTACCCTACTGTGATGCTGTGTCCCTTTGCAACCAAACCAGTAAAACCCATTACAAACTAGGCATTTGCAGTAACATAATTACTAATTATAATGACATATACTGTCTTTTTATGCATTGCATTGCATCGTGCCGCGTAAACATAAAACCATGTCTGCATTTTTGATCTGAGAAATGACAAACAACTAGGACTTCCACAACTGTACATCAGGTAATTAATTATTCGATAAATAAAAATGATATTCGAATTTCTCTATATTTTTGCTTGCCATAAAAAAATACAAAATAAAAAAAGTCCACAACGAAACCTAATTGGTCACTTTCTGTGATTCTCCACGGCATATTTGATTCAAATCACAGAAAGTGACCAAATTGAAGAACATTGTTGTGGCATCTCTCAAGCAACAAATAACAATAGCCTAATTGCTGCAGGCTGCTTTACGTTTTTTCTTTGTTCACTTTTTTTTCTTTTTTTTCTTGCTTTTAATCTATACTTTTGTTTGTTTACACGCATTGTTAAAGGTTTTCAGCTACAAAACACGATGTGTAATGTTCAAGCTTATTGTGTGTAAGCTTGTTCAAAAATGACGGAAACAATAAATGTTGCTGAAAAATAGGCTAAGTCTGTCTCATTAAACTTAATTTAAATAAATTAATATTCGAATATTCATTTTTTGTGAGCTCAAATATTCGAATGTGATATTTGCGGAAAACGCCCATCCCTACTATAGAACATTGTTGGTGTAAAAAAAATTAAATAAAAACAGAGCTACTTTTATCCATCATGTTAATCAGTAATTTTACACGTTAAAACGTTTACTTAGTTTACTTGGGAAATACTTGTGAATACTGCAGTACTGCAAAACATACAGTAGCCCAGTCTAAAAATAATTTTGTAAAGCGTCCATTGAAAATACTTAGAAATTTGTGTCAGTATAGTGTTCCTGTATTTCAATTGGTAGACCACTGCTTTATCAAGTGCAAGGTTGGGGGTTCGAATGCCTGGGAACACATGATAGGTAAAAATTGATAGTCTGAATGCACTGTAAGTCGTTTTGGATTAAAGCGTCTGCTAAATGCATAAATTTATCAGCCCAGCATCAGTCTAGTCAACTTGTGTTTATTTTAGCACTTCTGTCAGTGAATATGCAGCCTGCAAAACACTAAAATAAATATAAAATAAATAATACAGTTAAACAAGAAAGTAGCCTAAACAAGAAAGTTAAATACACCCTGTCTAACGCGAGCGGCGCAACAAAATACTCATTATAATCAGTGATGCTACACTTAATGCGGCACGACATGATAAATTCCCAACAGTAAACTGCCTCGTCCCATTTAGGAGGTACTGACATAGTTCAGATGTCCTGTGTAGACTACTGGTGAAGAAAGACATTGTTCACTGTTCGCGGTGCATTCCCAACAAGGTCCATCTCCCAACACAAAATTAATTTGCTGAATGCATAAAACTGTATTTTCCTGTGCTCAAACCTGCCCATCTTCACGTGTTCCAAATTATAATGCAAGTGACATCAATAGGTTTGTGACTGGTTTGGTCAATAGTTTGCCAGGTCTTCTTAGGTAAACGCAAACCCTACTTACAGAAGTTAAGCAAGATCTTCTTCCTCACCATATGTCATGAGAACTGTGACTTGCTTAATAATGTGGAACAACCTCTTTAAGTAGGGTTTCCATTTACCTAAGAAGCCCTGGAAAACTATTGACCAAACGGTTACCTGAAATGATGTGGAAAAACAACACAAGCAAAATTACTCTTTATTGTACCAAAATCATAATGATATGTCACTTGCATAATAATTTGGAACACAGTGTAAAGGAAACGCTGTATGGTGTTTGAGGTAATTTGTGAATCACCATCTACTTATAGTCTAAATAAAACAATTTGCAACTATTACTTTTATTACACTTGTATACAAAACTTTGTATTATGCTTGCTATAGAGTGTGTGACGTCATGTGCACTACTGCCGGTCTCAGTTGACAACGGCACTGCAACCGTCATAGATTTAATTCAGACCAGCCCTACATACAAGCAGCGCTTCTCTACACTGCTCAAAACTTGTGTTTGAATCATCAGTGGCAAATCCTTTAAATATTAAAACGTACAGACTACTAGGTGTTTTTTGTGTTGCACATCATATCCAGCACGTGCGTTCAGATCAGGATTGCCAGGTTTTCAAAACAAAACCTGCTCAATTGCTTCTCCAAACTATCCCAATCTCATTTCGCTCAATAACATCACGTTATTGGGATTGGGGTTGCTTCGACCCGCAGACTTGGCAACATTGGTTGTCCTTTACTACACAGAGCCATAGTTCACTGACAATCTACACAAAATCGATTTCAAAATGGCAGGTGATTCTTTGACGATTTTGTGTAGTTTGTCCGTGAACTACGGCTTTGTGTAGTAAATGCCGCTCCACCTAAACCAGTGTTGCCAAGTACGCGTTTGTTTTTCATGTCCGCGGGTTCAAGTGTCCCCAATCCCAATAACGTGATATTTAGCCCCTAAAAGACGAATTTTACCAAGGCAACCCTGCCAAAAAACATGTACGCAATTTTTAACGGGGAACCCCCTGGAAACGCAATTGGACTAGTTTTGGGAAGCAACTGGGCAGGCTTTGTTGTGAAAACCTGGCAACCCTGATCTGAACGCATGTGCTGGAGATATACTACTAATTACAGGAGCGCCTTTACTGATGAGATGTGCATGAAAATAGCATTCAATTTTTTTGCACAGCCCTAGTTTGAACCTCTGGGGTTGCATTTCAGTGTAAACGGACCAAATTGGAGACCGCGTGATCCCTGCGTATCCTTGGCGACTGTGTAACTGTATCATGAACTGTAATCATGCTCATTGTTGTAACCTGACAGTGACTAGCAACTGACTTCTTGTTGACACTTTTACATGCATGCCCAGTGTGAGTGAATGGTTATGTAACCTACGTTTTCGGTTATGTAGTATAGACTGAAATCGTTTCTCAAATGCAGCTAAAACGCCAGTGTAAACGTGGATCGTTTTAATTCTAAAACGCTGTTTTAAATTGAAAACGCACTAGTGTAAACGGGGATTGTTTGTATTTCAAATCAAAATAATGGATAAATGTTGTGTTTGTAGTAAACAGCCATGGATTAGGTGCAGACTCCTGTGTGAAAGCACTGCTTCTGCACAGCTTGCATACCACACATGGACATCATGCGCACCCCAAAACAGAGTATGTGTGGACCTCACATACAACTCACAAAATCAGGCCTGTGCTGTGTGTAAGCTGTTGTGCAACAATTGGATGATTGTTCAAAATTGATCAAAAAAAAAACAAATGCAGTGCATGATCAAACATTTAGGTGAGATAAATATATATTTTTGAAAAATGTAAAAAAAAAAAAAAAAAATTCTTTCCTCCACCCCTAAATTAAAAAAAATAAATAAATAAGAAAAACTCTCACAAGAGTCACCTAGGAAAGGAATTCATTTAGAAAAAAAAAAATGAAATTCAGGCCCTCAATAAATGTCTAAAACTTTATTGGATCATCACTATAAATAATTCAAATAATTATAAAAAGATCGGTATAGCTTATCGGCAGATACTGCTTTCTGTGATCGGCCTCAAAAATCCTGATCAGAGCACCCCTGTTTGTATCATTATACATGTTTTTACAATCACTTTTGACCAATGTAATTATCCTTGCTGAATTTTTTTTTATGATTTGTATTATTTTTTTTCTGACCCTATGCTTTGAAACGGTGGTGTACATTGTACATAGACTTTGTAAGACAATTAAGTATAAATGTGTTTGTTTTCAGGGTCAGTGTCAGGACTGTAAAGTCGGGGGACCAAACCTTTGGGCTTGTCTAGAGGTAAATTATCTTTATATTAAGTAATGTTCCTCCACAAGTTTGGTGTGTAATGGGGATGCACCGATTAACTGATAAATGGCTGATATTAAAATTATATACTGTTTTGTGTATAAAAATAATTGCTTTTTACTTTTGAAAAAAAAAAAAATCTTTGAATGGTGATGTGAAATTCTTGATTATTGAAAGCTAGTTTATAGTGAAGCCTGTAGAGTATAATTTAATTTCATGTATATCTTTCAATCAGAATGGCTGTTCATATGTTGGCTGTGGGGAATCGCATGCGGACCACAGCACTGTCCACTCTCAGGTTAGTCATCTCATTCTTTGTTTCTACTGTTTCTGTGTTATAATTATTCAAACTAATGCGCTTTATATTTTAAAGTAATTTACTAAATTGTATTGTTTAAATTTGTTTTGCATGAGTGTACTTACAGCTTATGATGTTTTCGACCACAGTGAGTATAGCATTACAACCTCTCTTTTGTAGGTTGATATAGACAGGTGAATCTGATCCCTGATCACATGTCCCTGTGGATTTCCGGTCTGTTATTCTGATTGTGACTGGAGACATAAATTATGCAATGAATCGCTGAAGTGTGATTTGAATTCCAGGCTGGCCTGTGGGTGAACTCATCTATTATTAATCAGCGCTCCAGTGGGGATCTTCCTTCCCACTAAAGCCCATTTTGATTACTCATTACTAAAACCCCATAATGCTCTCAAAACACCCTTGTGACTATGTGAGAGCGACTGAGAGAAGACCGAGCCACCAGCCATACTTCCACCACAATAATCTGCGTTTGCTGCAGTAAACAAAATTCAGCCCATGTTTTTTCCTTTCACTAAGCTGTTTTCCTTTAGCAGGGTGCTTGTGGGTATAGAGAACTGCAGTGAAGATGTGTTTTTGTATGTGAACAAGGAAGTTCCCCTTACAAAACCCCAATGAGATTTTTCCTTTGGCTTTTGGATTATTGCGGAAAATAAGTTTTGTGACCAATGAAAACATAAGGTTTGTTTCATAATGATAATTTTTCACAAAAACATCTGGGTCATGTTTGCATTTTCTTCTGTTACTGGCCATAATTCTAACGTTCGGCATGAAATAATTTCTTTAGACTCATTCATACATGTAACAATCAGCCGAGAATTGACTCGAATCGACAAATAGTTTTGACCTGGCTCAGAGGAAGATAGAAATCATGTGTTTGTTTGTCTTTGATTTTGGGATGGTACAAGACTTATTACTTTACAAATAGATGTTGAATTCATAAATGCTACAAAATGCACATCGTATTTTGTAAGGAAGTGTGCTGTGCTTGTGCAAAAAAAGTAGGAATTTTGATATCAGCACCTCAAAATTAGTAGTTTTTTATTATTAGTTTTTTATTGTGTAAATTGCCAGGATCACGAGTGCATTGGGTGTAGCACAATTTATTTTGTAGATTATAATTAGAATTAAAATGGATGTGAGCATGTTTAACATCCTATCTATCAGTGAAATGGTTGAAGTAGCAGATTTTGGCAGGGTTTGTATTTTGGTGAAGCTCTCATAAATGTCTGGCTGCAGTTGCATCAGCTCTGGTGCCACAGTTAAAGCCAATCCAGACACGTGAATAATGTAGAGACCCCTTAGCACCTGATGTGTGCATGCCTAGGCTTCACATCACCACTTCCCATTTCCCCTGGTACATTTTCACTCTCGTTGCAACACACTTGTGTTTTGCCCTAAATTATGAAGAGTCTTTCTGTTGCATTGTAGGCTTCATATATGGAGAAAGAGCTCCGCACTCTGACTGCCTTTATTTAGGAAATAAAAAAGGCACTGATATAGAAATTTTGGCTTAATGAATAGCAGCAGATATTTTAAATCTATACTTTTTTGTGAGATGTTAATAAAAACAGGTTCACAATAAGGCTTCAGTGTAGAATCTGACATGTTTTAAATCATTCAAAACTATTCAAGATATTTAAAGATTTAAAAAAGAGCCAATGATTTTTCCATAAAAAACAACTGTAGGGTGATTACTGGTTGATTTTAGTTGTAATATTCATTGGGATATTATCAAAATGTATAACAGGATTTGAACCCGGCCCCGTGCAAGCTATAAAATTACACCACTAGACTCATGATTCACAGTCAGCAAATAGGTAACTGGCATTAAAAAAAAAAAGAATAATAAATTGGGGATTTTTATTCTAATTTTCTGTTGTGGCTTTTTTACTTCCAGGAGACACGGCACAACCTGACGGTGAATCTGACCACTTTGAGAGTGTGGTGCTACGCCTGTACCAAGGAGGTTTTCCTGGAAAGAAAACTGGGTCCACACACACACTTACACAGCGCTACCAAGCCCATCTCCCCAGGACAGACTCCCAGCCCGGTCAGAACTCTTATGCAACTTTCTGTGAATGCAAAGCAATTCTCCTTTATATTCAAAACATTGCCTTTGCTATTAAAAAATGACTTTACAGGGGTTCCACGGAGTCTTAATTTAATTTAGTTGTATCAAATTTAAGGCCTTAAAAAGTCTTAAATTGTACAAGAAAGTCTTAATTATGATTTCAAGAGGTCTTAAATTTAGTGGCGGGAAGACCAGAATTGAGATATGGCTGAATGTGACGATTAAACTTTAATAGGCTAATATAATGATTTGATTGAATGTACATGAGTTCTGCACATTCAAAGTCCAGTGCTGCGCTGCTTTATGTTCTGAGGTTACCGGGGTTAGTTATATTTCTACTAAATGCTCCACCTGCTGGCAGAGAATGAATGAGGATTTTCAATACAACTGTTGTTTTGTTCACAGTTCAGAACAATGCGAAAATCGACCCATGTTTTTACCCTTCAAACACGTAGAGCTTTAAATGTGAACTGGTGGATCAATAAGAAGACAATGCATTATGAAAATCTAAACATAGGGGTGTGCAATATGTGTGGTCGGTGATAATATTGTAATTGTAGATTTAATGATGTGCGAATTTGATATTATGCGTATAATGTGAAAAGCAAACACAAAACCCATCTACACAGGTGTGGTTAGTTGATGAAGTCTAGTAGGTTAGACTAGTGTGTGTTCGCACATTTAGAGTGCGCTCTTTCACTGCATGCATTAACATGCTGATTTAATTTGCTTGGTAACAACCCAAATGCAAGAATCTGACTTAAAAGATGTTGCACACTTTTAGAAAAAACTGACTTAAAGGTAAAAATGCCCATAAAACTTGAATGCTTGGAATATGAACAGCTGTCCACGGTAGTCCTTAAGAAATCAGCACAATAACACACTCAGCAAAATATTATCTAATTATCGTTATCGATAAAATCCCAGAATATTTTGGAGAGATCTTATTTGTTTTTTTTTATAAATATCGCACACCACTAATTTGTTATTTAATTGATGTAATAATTAATTGATAATAATTGTTTAAATTAGTATTTTACTTTTTTTACTTATACTTTTGACTTTAAAGGCTGAAATGTAAAGTTTATCGTTTTATAAAACTTAATTTTTGTGAGAACTTGTATCTGAACTGTAAATTATGCTTTTTACATGTAATTTTATGTTACTTTATATGGTACTATAGATATTGCCCTACCCCGCTCATATGGTATTAATTTAATGTGTTCAGGTCTTAAAAAAGGTCTTAAAAAGTCTTAAATTTGAGCTTAAAAATCCTGCAGAAACCCTGCTTTAATTTGTTTGCATAGAAGACAAGACCAGTCACAGTCTCACTATGCAAATATATGTAAGCTCAAACACCAATCACATTTCAGTATGTACATTTTGTAATACTTTTTGTCAGTTATATCAGTGGTGATGGAAATTTGTTTTAATTAAATTGAATTAAAATTGATTTTGAGATTGCAGGTTTTCTGAATGTTGTTTAGGGACACACAACTACAGTTTTTTTTTTTTTTTTTTTTTTGCAAAAGCCGTGCTTTTGCTGATATTCTTCTATTGTCTTTCTGGTTTTCAGGACCCCAAAGCTCCTGGGAGCCCCACCTCGCTGAGAGTTTCTCCAGCAGGAACCTGTGATGACCTGGATATGGAGACGGAGGAGGAGGATGAACTGAGGACCAGAGGTCTTCATCTCTCATGTTTTGTGTTCTGTGCATTTGCTCTGCATTCCACACTGGCAGTCTGACCCTTTGTGATCTGTTCCTCCTCACAGGTCTGACTGGACTGAAGAACATTGGCAATACCTGCTACATGAACGCAGCTCTCCAGGCGCTTTCCAACTGGTAAAAATCCTTGTAATCAATAGTGTTTTTATCTTAGTGTCCAAATTGTTCTCTTTCAGTCTAGTTTTGCTCTGATTTAGTCAATCTCTCTTTCTGGATTATCTTCTAGTCCTCCACTGAAACAGTTTTTCCTGGACTGTGGTGGTCTGGTGAAGACCGAGAAGAAGCCAGCGCTATGCAAGAGCTATCAGAAACTCATCACAGACCTTTGGCACCAAAACAGGTACATTCCTCTCTTGCCATTTCCTATTTTTATGGTATTTTTTCCCTCTGTTATTATTATTATTTTTTTTAACTTTCTTTGCTCTTGTTTTGTGTGGCTGCAGGAACTCCTATGTTGTTCCTACAAATCTATTCCAGGGCATTAAGGCTGTAAATCCAATGTTTCGTGGTTATTCTCAACAGGTATGCTTTCTTACATTCATTTGTTAAAGCATTAGGGATTCACAGATATAAAAATGATGGCTAACATTATCGTCCAAATGTTTGCGTTCAGTTATATTTATATTTTATAACAGAGAAAACAAAAACAAAAACAACGTCTTAATAAATCTAGAAAAAAAGAAGAAAAAAAAACACAAAAAATGCTTTAAAGAGCCAGTAAGATGAAAATTCTAAGCTTCCTATCACTGTTTATAAGTCCTGTACATTAGGTTTAAATCCATCCAATGTTAAAAAACATTGTCATTTTGTCAAAATATCATTTTAAAATTACCTCAATTCTCAGAGATCCCCAAACGGTTCGCGCGAAGCTGTTCAAAAGAATCAGTTTCCTTAAACCCCACCTTTCGGTTGCATACTTTGTTCTGATTGGTCAACTGACATAGTTTTGATTGGTTGTTCCGCACACAACTTCACGGTAAACAATGCGTTAGCATCTGTTTGGGGTGAATTATGTCTTATTCCTCTCATCGCGAAGCAAACAGTAAAATAAAAAACTTGAACAGTTTCGCTGCTTTTTCTTCTGTGTGGGTGTATTCAAGCCGCGCGCTTCAGTTTGAATCTGAATAGCGCGTTCAGCGCGAGGCGTGGTCACATTAGATATAATGAAGGGAGACATGAAAAACAGACATCGCGTTGTTTTCATATGGATTACTTCATATGGATTACTTTATCACAGAATATCTGTTTTCGGCAGCACTTGTTTAGTTTTAGACATTTCAAGCTTTCTATAAATATATCTCTCATGTCTCTTCGTTGAGTATTCACGGAGTTACACTTCATTTTAATGACGTGTTTGTAAATGAAGATCAGCGCAGACAGGCTGCAGACAGCACACATACTGATAAGACGCTCGGGAGAAAACAAACACATAACTTCATAATCATACTTCGCGTTGTGATTCGTAGATGCTCGTTGGTCTAAATAAAGTTGGTAATGAACCCTCTTTTATGGCCAAACGCTTTGATAATTCCGCTGTACTCACCGAGATTAGAAAAGCAGTAATCAGTGAAATGTCGTGAACACAACAAGGATTTGTTGTACTGCTCTGGTATTGTGGTAAAAATGAATTTTAGCCATTGGTTCGTCTGATCTTCATTCTTTGGCAGTGAAAATAAAACAAACTTGCCTTTACAATTAAAAACACACTGTCTCCTCGACATGATGCTATCACACCAACCACAGCGTCTTTGTGGGGGGGGGGCAGGTCAGAGTTCCGTTTCTCCCAAGACGGTAGGCGGAGATTATTATGCAAAGTGTTCCTAGTGACGTACATAGAGATGGTGTGTGAATGATTGGCTGTTAATGATATGATACAAACCATTTTTGTGCGTGTTTTAATTGATAGAGTAAATGTCTTTTGTGCAGAATTTTTTTTGACATAGGTCATTTTATTTTAAGGTAATTGTTTTTTCATGTGATTACATTTTAAAAGCTTGATTAAATTGTTGTTTAATGAGTTCATGTAATTACCACAGTTTTTCTTCTTTTTTTAATTTATTTATGGTTTTATGCCTTTATTTAGATAGGACAGTATAGGTCGCCAGGAAGTGAAGTGGGCGAGAGAGACAGGGGGGTGGGATTGTGAAAAGTCCGCAAACTGGGACTCAGACTCGGTACAGCCAAAGCACAATGGCGCTGGATGTCGATATTACCACAGTTTTTAATGGTGAATTTGTATTAGATCTTAAAACACAGAATCCAGAAAAAATTAATAATTAAATTATTAATGTTTCATGAATTTAGTTGATCAAATATGCATTTTGGTTATTCCGATTTAATAAAACACTTACACTGGTATCCAGAATAAATAAAACATAAAACACAGAGTTTGGGAAAAAAATTAATCTGATTTCATAGGGCCCCTAGAATTCTTATTAAAATAATTTTTCATATAGGCTCATGCTCATCCTGACCAGCCTAACATAGTTTACCAGTGGTGTGAGTTTGAGGCAGGACTTTCTGTTCAGTTTACCCAGTGGCAGATGAGGTCAAACTCGAATGATCCTGCTCGCTGTGGGAATGTAATCTCAGAGAGCCTCATTCTCACTTCGCTATTTCTCCTTTTCACACTTCTTCTTATAATACTTTGTCCTCTAGCTGCATTTAAGAAAACCCATTTTTATTCTTGATGATGAGAGATTATATTCTCTTATATTGGGCATAATCTGATTCAGAGTTTCTCTAGATGTTTGATCACCTCCAACCACTGGAAAACATCCATTGTCATGCCTGGCTGGAGAGGAAGGTCGTTTGGAGAATAAGTGTTGACATGAATGGGCCATCGTAGGCTGTTCAGAGACTGTAGGAAACATCAGTCTCATTTTCAGGCTCACTTTCATGAAGCCCAGATAGTCCGTGGACTTCTGTAGAGAGGACATTCATTCAGAGTCAATGAATGCCTTGTTTTAAAGTCATACTACAAAGTATAAAGGGAAATGGGCATTAATACCACCATTTGAATACAGCCAGGAATCCTTTTGTCCTTGTACTGCATTGACATAATACAGCGATGGCCTTCGTGTCCTGTTGTTGGAAACTTGTTTGCCTACCAGGATTCTTAATACCAGGTTGTTAGAATGCCAGTTGGCTAAGTTGCCATGTGGATGAGCCAGTAATGACTAATGTTCTCATAAGCTTCAGCTGTTCCTATAGCGTTGGGGTCCCATGCTAATCTGCGTTTTTCAACGTGAGCCTCCATGCATGTTGCATTCTTTTGATAATGCCTGGAAACATGTGGTCAAAGAGTTTGCGGTAGTCTGTGCACATGCCAGAATCTGACCGCCAAGGTTAATGGACAAGTCAACCAGACAAATGGGGAAATAATAAAAGGGTACGTTAAACTGAAGAATTTATTTACTGTATACTATATAATAGTAATTATTTACTGGCAGATATATCAGTACTTTAATCTTGGAAACCCCCTATTATTGGAAAGCTACATTTACAGAGTAATTTATGGTTAGCTGTTAATAATACAGAGACCTGGACATGACAGGAACAAAATTAGTGGTCGGCCAATATTGTTTTTTTTTGACTACCGATGCCAATATCTTGGAAAGGGGGGGCTGATAAGCCTGCGATGTGGACATGATATCATGATGTTCCAGAGCATATGCATGACTGCCACCCTTACGGTCTTACTAACCAATAGAGTGAGCGCACCTCCGTTCTCCCCAGTCAGCACTGCTATAACCAACTGCGTAAATGCCCACGAAAAACAAAAAAAACAAATACAAAGCAGGAGAGAAACAGAGTGGGATTATTGCGTCTAAAGGGTCAGATCGATAGTTAGGCAAATAAAAATTAAAGAAAAATGTTATGTAACTTGAGCTTCAAAATGACAGACAATGAACATAAAAGTTGAATTTGCAAGAGCTGCATCACAACACAAGAATTAACGATCAAGAGCTCCCTTAAGTTCAAAGTTTAAAGCATTCAATTCACATGGACCAACTGTAACACAGAGAATATGCGACCATGCAGGATAAAAGTGCACACATCACAAGATCTCACATCTGGATTTGGCAAAGTTTGTGAAATTAAATGTTCATTAGCCATTCAAAGATTTGTTGAAATGTTAAATGCGTATTTTGTGGCCACTATATCTATTTAATTTGTGGGGCATCATAAAATAAGGTGTTCCAGGAACAATAAATATTTGATATTGCATGGTTACATCCACACCACTAGGTGGCAGTGTGAGTCCAAGATACTGCAATATTGACCAGTGCAACATAAACATTACCTATAAAGTGTAACTTTTAAAGTCCGTTCAGACGAAAAATTATACTAAAAAGATAACTAATAATACCTGTAGCATTCGTCTGTTGCTTTAAAGTCAGCTGGATTTTGATCATTCCAAAATTATTTTTCCCCACTGTGGTCTGAACTTCCCAATTTTTATAGTTGGAGTAATTAATCAAACTTCATAGTTTTGGTCCTTGGCGAGTTAATTAGTTTACTAGTTTGCACTAGTAAGCAGTAGTTTGTGCTTATTTATCCTCCAGCAGCCTGCATATACAGTAAATTTTAAAAACTATGGGTCGTAGAGCTTTCTCTAGCTCAACGAATGTAAAGTGGTCTTCCAGCCAGAATCAGAGATTCTCCAGCTTTGAATTGCTTTAAGAAAATTTCAAAGGCGTATCTTTTTAAAGTTGCTTACAGTAAATGAGAATGTTTATGCTGTTTTTTTTTTTGTGTGTATTTCGTTATTTTTTAATTTGCATGTTGTTGAGCTATAGGTTATGAAACCTATGCTTGTTGTTGTTACCCATATGCCCGTAATCGTAGTGCTTTGGGTTAAGAAAAGTGCATAATAAATAAATTGCATTATTATTATTATCATTATTATTTAGCAAAACATTAATCAAAATCTATCTCTGAATGAAGGACTCCCAGGAGTTCCTGCGTTGTCTGATGGATCAACTTCACGAGGAGCTCAAAGAGCCCATTCCTGAGCCTGAGGACCCAAACCAGGCTGTGGCCATGGATGACAGTCCCGATGAGGACAACCACAGCCAATCAGATGACTTCCAGTCCTGCGAGTCTTGTGGAAGCAGCGATCGTGTTGATAGCGAAAGCCACAGAGTCCCAGAAGACATTAATGAAGCTGAGATGCTGATTTCAGAGCAGAACCAAAACAACCGAGACTGGCAGAAAGAGAAAAATCTCATCAACAACCTGTACCGTGCCGGTTCCCATGGCGACCTGGATAAAGACGTGGACACGACCAATGAGTCGAGGCCAATAATCAGCAGCCAAGGAGCCATTAAAGCCCAGGGCCGAAATTCTGGTAAATGCATGCTATTACTTTTTTTCAGTTTTTTTTTTTTTTTACACCAACATGGCTCCAGTAAACTCATGTTGAAATTCTTATTTTTTGTGCACTCATATTAACAGCTTAAAGCATTCACACAGCACACGGTTGCAGTCCAGCAATGAGTTCTATGAGTGTTGCGTCTGCAGCAGTGCAGAGATTGTTTCCACACAGAGTTTCCTGTGCTACACATGTAAAGTAAATTGACAGCACATTGTTTCCGGTACATAGAACATGGATCGACACAAAAATGTTCTTATTACACCATAAATGAATATAATTAAAATATGCTGTGTTTCACAGTCAACACATATGGCTTTTTAAAGAACACATAGATAGAAAAGCAATAATAGATGACACTCATGGAGGTAGGAAAACAAAGTTCTTGAACCGAAAGAAGCTTGTAATAAAGATTTAATACAAGAGAAAAGGCAGTAGAGCTGACTGTTTCTGTCTATGGTAAGTTTTAATTTAGATTGATGGTGATAACATAAAAAAATTGTTTAAATATTTTGCCACTTGCTTGAGCCACTTAATATATACATTTAGAAGTAAATGAAAAAGTAAAAAGTATTGAATATGTTATATTTATTACGTTTTACACATCTTTTAAAAGACTCTTACTGAACTGTAAAAAAAAAAATTGGATTTCAAATCAAAATAATGGATAAAAGTTGTATTAGTAAGCAGGCATGGATCAGTAGTGGACTCCAGTTTGAAAACACAGTATGTGTGAAGCTGGCGTACAAGGCTGCCTCACATACAGCTCTTGAAATCAGACTTGAGCTGTGCGTAAGCTGTTGTGCAACAACTGCGCAATTATAAAAAGAAAAATTCATTGCATGATCAAAGAATTTGGTCAGATAAAATCAAATGAAAAGTCTCCCCTCATAATAGGACAGTTCCTCCCATTTTCAAAAATGGAATTCAGGGCCCTGAATAAATATCGAAAAATGCTGATTGGAGTACCACTATAAATAATTCTGAATTAGGGCTGCACGATATTGGGAAAAAATGACATTGCAATGTTTTATTTTTCTGTGATATATATTGCGATATGAAATCTAATCGAATTTTTTCTTACAAACAAAAATGGGGTGAGCAGATTTAAATTCTCATTTTAAATGATTTAAACATCGACACCATCGTGTCAATTGATTAATATGCGTGAGGGAGAGAGAGCAAGACGGCGCTCGTGTTGTTTGAAGCGCTCTCTCTCTCCCTCTGTCTCACTCTCGCGCTCTCTCTCTCGCGTGCTGTCTCTCTCGTGCTTGCCCTCTCTCTCTCTCTCTCTCTCTCTCTCTCTCTCTCGCGTGCTGTCTCTCTCGTGCTTGCTCTCTCTCTCTCTCGCGCTCTCTCTCTCTCTCTCACGCTCTCTCTCTCTCTCGCGCGCTCTCCGTGAATCACATTCGTCAAGGGCCGGGGAGCAGCTGGCCCACACAGTTAATGAATAACGGATCAACTACGACAGCCTACATCGCACATCCTGCGATGTGACTATCTTGGATTCCTACATCGCGATATCGATGCTTAAACGACACAACGTGCAGCCCTATTCTGCATGATTAAAAAGAAGGCTTAAAAAGATTGGTATCGGCAGATACTGGCTTAAAAAATCCTGCTCGAAGCACCCCTAATGGATATGGTTATGTTTGCACCAGCCCTGTAATTCTGCATTCCAATATTTTAATATTTTTTACTCATGTCAAACATTGACGGACAATTTGCAATTGCAAGCTTTTTTGAACAATTTAAATGGACTGCAAAATACCTTCATTATTGCCAGATTTTTTAAGTAGTTGAAAAACAGTGTGGCCAGTGGTCATTTTGCTTGCTTTTATTGACAGACTTCTTTGTTTCCACCTTATTCAGACCCTGAAATCCAGCTCAGCAGTACCATCAGACCACACAGTCCAAATGGAAATGAGGTTGTCACATCTAGATTGTCCAGCAGTCCCCCCAAATCCTCAGTGTGGCCAATCCTGAGCTCTACTCACAAGAAAGGTACCAGAATTTGAGTAGGAAGCAGTTCGGGACAGTTTAGGAGTTATGTACTAGTTAAATTAAATGTATTAATAAATGATGCACTGAAATGAAAATTTAAGGATGCACTTTGCTATAAAACAAAACCAATAAAAATGTTTTAGTGGTATTTCAACTCCTGATGTACAGGTTTATATCATGGTGTAACTACTAAAGAGAAAGATATTCATGTGCTGCTTGAACTGAGGCTACAGTGATCTGTCATACCATGTTAAAGGGTATCAGAACCACATTTATTGTTTGTATTTTGTGATTAAATTGAGAGAATTTGAAAGCTGAGACTTTTTCATATTAAAGTAAACAAAATACAAAGCTCAGTGTGATTTTTGGATGGCAGCTGTACCTCAATAATGTTTAGTGAAGTTTGTGCATCAATGGAAAACAGCATAGACTAAAAGATTGATCTTTAGATTTTAGAATCCATAGCAGTATT
Source organism: Carassius gibelio (assembly GCF_023724105.1). Lineage (NCBI taxonomy): Eukaryota > Metazoa > Chordata > Actinopteri > Cypriniformes > Cyprinidae > Carassius > Carassius gibelio. Next base: position 6,782,027 of record NC_068397.1, read on the forward strand.
GATTAAAAATGAGAAATGTATAGTGTTAATCTAGCTCTAGCATCCACACAGCTGTTTACCTATTGTAGTTCATCCAATTTTGTCAGTCAAAACGTGGCATCATAGAAAGTTATTTAAATGTTAAGGCTTGTTCACACTGGAACGAATATCGCGCACGATTATTGCCAACATTTAACGCCTTGTGACTAAACAAAAGGTGCCAACGTGGAAAATGCAAGGTATTAAAGCATATATATATATATATTATATTTTTTTTTTTTTATTATTATTATTATTCCTCTGGCTCATTTTTTGGGTTTGAGACAGCGTTGAAAACTGGCTGACCAATGAGACTGGCACTTTTGTACACATCCCTGGAGCTGCTAAAGTTACAGTAAAACATAACTTGGTGGCACTCAAGCACAAAACAGTCTTGCTAAACACACTTGATACCTAGCGATGAAGAGTAAGTAAGTAGACCTAGAAGATGCATCAAAGCATGATGAATGTAGATCTGCTGAACACAAAGGGCTTTATGACAAACACGACAGCGACTACAAAAATCTTATGGAGAGGAATCGCAGATCAAATAGTATTTGATATGTACCGGGGGATTTCTGTTTTTCATTAAGCGCCATCTAATGTCAGGGAGTGAATTTGCACGTTCACTTGGCTTGTCTCCTATGGAAAGCCAAAAGGGTAAAAAACCTTTAAGTTTGATCACTATTAAAGCTAGAATGTCTGCTAATGTGTTTATTGTGGTGGTGCTTTTTTTTTTGTCATTTAGTGTTTCTGTGAAAAATGGGAAAACGCTATCAATTATACTATGAATTATATTAAGAAAAATATAAAACGCACAAAGGATTAACAAGCTGCTGAATTCTTGAATATTAAAAGGGTAGTAAGATGTGATTTTAAAATTTTTCTTTTCTCTCTGGAGTGTTTCAAGCTTTTGGTGAAGAAAAAATTTCTGTGAAGTTGCAAAGACTTATGTCTCAAAACCAAAGAGATATTCTTTATAAAAGTTGAGACTCGTCCACGCCCCCCTGAAACGGCTCATTCTAACACTCCCCCACATATCTACTTCAGTATGTGGGAAGATTTACATAATGCCCAGGTGTTCATGAATTGGCTTTCACCTTAGACGAAGCGGCGTCCAGCCTGGGATCGTCACATGTAGTTGCTGCAAGACCCAGTTACGCTCCTTCGTAGAATCTGCCTGCCGCACCATTCTCAAGCCACCTGCCCCTACTCACTTAAGCCGGGCACGGCTCACTCTAGGCCTCCGGCCTCTGCTCACTCAAGGCCATGGTGTGTGACGCTGTTTCGTTGAGAAAACGATACTTTGTTTTTTGCCTACCAAAAGAAAACACGACTAGAAATCATGTTTGTATCTCATTTATAATGGCTTTTATGTTTTTGTCTCGTTGCTCTGGCCGGACAAGGCTTCATAATATGTTAAGAGGCGTAACATTTCAGTCTCGCACTTGAGTCATTCGGCCAATCACAATGCGCTGGATAGCTGGCCAATCACATCACACTTCTCTTTTCAGATAGAAAAGCCTTGTGAAAATCGACATGTTTCAGAAGGCGGGGCATAGAGGAGAAACATTAATGTACAGTATATGGAAAGTAATGTTTTTTTTTTTATCTTAAATTGCATAAGCACATTTAATTACACCAAATACACAAAATAGCAACATCATATGACACCTTTAATCATGTTGTCAGTCTGCATTCGCTTGAACTGATTTGCTGAAATCAAAACATGGACAATAATAGGTGAGCCTTTGCGCATTAGCTCCGCCTACTACCGGAGAACTACCAAAGTTCTTAAAAGCTGTAGAGTGTATTTTGTTATTTTTATCGGATAACACAACAAAGAACAGTGTTTACTTGTAAGACTTTCGCAAAGCGACGACGAGTCGTGCGCCTTCACACTATAGTTTACGGTATGTCAAACACAAGTGTGCTGCGCATCCATTAAGATGAACTGAAAAATATCACCTGATTGAGAGAGGAACTCTAAAGCGCTGTCACTTGTTCGACGAGTGAAAATATAACTGTGCTAAACTTTTAATTAGCCTCCAACTCACACACTGGCAAGTAAAATCAAAGAATTTATTAGCCAGTGGCTAATATTAGACATCATTTAGTCGCCCAGGGTGAACATTTAGTCGCATATGCGAGTGATTTACTCAGAATGTGGAGGGTTGCATTGATTCTAAAATGGTTGTGATATGTAATGTTGACAGTACCCTCGTTCACTCCACCAAAGAGCAAGCGCCAGAGGAAATATCGCAGCATCATCTCTGAAGTGTTCGACGGCACCATTGTCAGCTCAGTTCAGTGCCTGACCTGTGACAGGGTGAGTGATCGGTGTGTTTTTCAACCTAAAATGCCCCCAAATAACCTCACTTCAATAAACAAACTGAAGAAAAGCATTTGATTCTTCAGTTGGGAGTGAAAGGTGCCTAATTTTAAAACCCACAGAGGTCTGAGTGTGGATATGCTGTTGTTATTAAAGCACTTTATTCTTGGAGTGAGAGCATCTGTGAGCATTGAGATAAAAATAATAGTTTTGTCATAATGTTACTCTTAACTAAAATAGCGTATAAATGGTATTTTTTCTTTTTTTATTAATACTTTTATTCAGCAAGGGGGTAAAGAAATTGTTCAGTAGTGACAGTAAAGAAATGTATCATGTTACAAAAGACTTGCATTTCAAATAAATGCAGTTCTTTTGAACTTGTTCATCAAAGAGTACAGAAATACAATTTTCATGGTTTCCACTAAACTCTTGAGAAGTGCACCTGTTTTTTCATGCATATTAAAAGGATTTCTGAAGGATCATGTGACACTGAATGCGGAAGATTCATTACAGGAATAAATTATGATTTAAAATGTATAAAAATAGAAAGCAGTTGTTAAATTGTAAAAATATTTCATAATATTACTGTTTTTACTGTGTTTTAGATCAAAGAGGTAAAAGCAGCCTTGGTGAGCATAAGAGACTTTTTAAAAACCTTTAAAACAATAATAGAGTTGAACACAAGTGTATCTTATATATTTTATATGATTTTTGATGGTCATGTGCAAAATTATTTGATAAAATAATCATACTTTTAGTATTCAGTTCAGTTCATATACTCAGTATCAGGGTTGGGTATCATTTGAATATCGTTTGATTATCGATTCCAATTCTGCTCATAAATTCCTAGTTTCAATTCTAATAAGATAAAAAAATTCAATATAAAAAATTAAGTCAAACAATTAGATGTCAAAGATTTATTTTTGTTTCTTTTTACAAAGCATTCTGTTGCAGCTGAATAAAATGAGCAAAAATCAGCAGCCTACAGAACACTACAAGAGGAATTTTGCCTGCTTTAAAAAAAAAAACAAGAAAATAAAAAATACCACAGCAAAAACAACTAGATTAATAAAAATTGAATATATTAAAGCGTTATACAAGTAAACAGTCAGTAATAATTAGGAACAAACAAATCAATAAATAGCTTAAATAAATACAACTGAACCAAATTTCAGGTACAGAAACTAGTTAATATGTTAAAAACAATGCTTATTTTTATTATTATTATTTTTTTATAAATAATCTAAATTAATTAAAGTTATTAAATATATTTAGTCAAGATCAGTGAATGATTTTCTTTTGTTCTTTGATTAACATTTATGACAGGCGTTTAAAGGCTGCTGTCTCTTTTTACACCAAAAGGACGCAGCGCTTAAAATACTGTGATTTTTAGTAATGTTTTCTTCATACTGGTCGATAAATATGAAAGAAGTAAGTTTTAGACCAGGACATCCTTTTCTACAGTGGAAATACAAAGAATGGTCCGAGAACGGACACAAACTGGGAACCCGCACCGTGACCACCGACCGCTCAACTCGGTGTACGCAAACATGCAAACAGGGCACAAGTTATTTTCATTCCTGTAATTAAATAGTTTTAAAACACATTAAAAGGTGAACACAGAAATTGTTAAGCAGAATCAAAATGCACACATCTTATTGAATTGAATAAATTTGGAACCAGCTTTCGATACCCAACCCTACTCACTATATGATTAGGGTTTGACTTCAGGTTTCTTGCATGTAATTATGCATCTGTTTTGCTATTATAATAGTAAGTATATGTAACGTGTAATAAGGACAGCTTAAAATAAAGTGTTACTGAAAAATGATGAGCTATAATAGAAGAAAATGGACATTTGAGCTATTTTGCAGTTCCTTTAATGGCTTTTTTATTGTTCATGACAGTAGTTGCAGTTACAGATTAGCATTTTAAATTATGCTGCTCTGTTATTTGTCCTTCCTTTCTCAGGTTTCGGTGACTTTGGAGAACTTCCAGGACATCTCTCTGCCCATCCCAGGGAAAGAGGACCTTGCTAAGCTGCATTCTTCCTCCCACCAGACAGCTCTAGTCAAGGCTGGTTCGTGTGGAGAAGCCTACGCTCCTCAAGGCTGGATTGCATTTGTCATGGAGTATATCAAGAGGTGTTATGCTGACTTTTTTTTGTGAGACTGTAACCTTGTGAAAAAGTACACGGAAGCATACTTTTTAAAAAAAGAGCTGCGAGTAAATTAAAATATATTATATTTTACATTAAGTTAAAATGCAGTTAGTTGAATTTAAGTATGTGTTTTTGACCCATGCAGTAGGATTGAAGTACTTTATTTTGAAGTAATTTCGTAATTTATTATTCTATTACACTTGAAATATGAATGTATTGATAAGCATCTATGGTCAACTAAACTATATTTAAATCAATTCTATTTGAACTTTTTTATTTGCAGTTACACTTGTTTTAAATTTAAAATATTATATATAATATTTCAACTTTCATTATAATGTTAAAAAACACACTACATTTAAAATTATAAGCAATTACATGTACTTTAGTATGTTACTATGTATTGCTTTTAAGCTTGACCGTACATAAAATGTACTTTATAGTACTTTATAGTAAATTGACATTACTAAAAAGCTGTACTGAAGTCTGTTAATAAAAATTATACTCTTAATAGGGTATTTATTTAATTAATTAATTCATGTATATTACTATTATTTTTTAATGTATACTTTTAGGATTTCAAGTACACTACAAATGCACATTCAATACAATTAGGTGCATAAGGGTATATATTAAGTGCTACCCAGAGTCATTATGTCCAGAAAGTCATTTGCAAGTATTTAAGCATGTATATATAACATTGTATCATTATAAAGAGACTAAACATGTTTGTTTTGAATGATTGACTCTCACTGTTTATTTCTGCTCATTGATTTTCAGTTGGTTCTGGGGGCCTGTGGTCACGCTGCAGGACTGTCTGGCTGCCTTTTTTGCAAGGGATGAACTAAAAGGTTTGACCCTTTTTTCCCTTCCTTTCTCTCTCAAAGCGTAGTTTCAATCAGTAGGACCTATTGGATAAATGATTGTGCTGTTTTGAGTCTCAGATCTAGAAAAAGAAGATGAATATGGATCTTCATGGCATTTGGTGTTAATATTTAACATATCAGTAGTGTAATTCTTACTGGTTGTGTGTTGTTGTTGTTTTTTTTTCAGGAGACAACATGTACAGCTGTGAGAAATGCAAGAAGTGAGTATGAACTTGGAGAACTTATTGAAGATGATGGTTGCAGAAATGTAAGTGTTAATGTGTTAACTCTTTGGTTGTTTCAGGTTACGCAATGGAGTCAAATTCTGCAAAGTTCAGAGTTTGCCAGAGGTAGGTACACAGATGAGCTATTGAGGTTATTACACAGGGTTAGGCACCACATTTGTATTTTTCAGAGTTTGAAAAGACATCAGATTTACAAAGGAAGTCTACAATGTATTGGCCTTGTACCAAGTCTGTCTGAAAGGAACACAAAACCTGGGCCTTTGAGCAATAATAGTAATATAATGGGTAATAAGGTCTGGTGAGTCATCTGTTTCCTACATCCAGTGGATTTATGTTTGGAGTGAGACTAAGAATGCCTTCAAAATAATATCGGCCTCCGTCTGTCTCGTAAATATGCTCAGGGACCTGTAATGGCAAGAGCAGCCATCTTATGGGAGTCGTTAGATCTGCTTATTCTTCAGTACGTCTTTTTACTGGGCCACCATGATCAAAAACCTGCAAGGCAGGTTTTTATTGTTGGAAACCGTCTGCAAAATGTGATTTTCTGCTTTGTTGAAATTCTGCCTCCCCAACAGATTCTGTGCATTCATCTCAAGCGCTTCAGACATGAACTTATGTTCTCCACCAAAATCAGCACTCATGTGTCCTTCCCTTTGGAAGGCCTCGAAATGCAGCCCTTCCTGGCCAAGGACTGCTCCGCCCAGACCACCACCTATGACCTGCTGTCAGTCATCTGTCACCACGGCACTGCCAGCAGTAAGTCTTCTAGACCAGGGAGATGGTCATAAATCTTGTTTTCTTACTATAAATTCATGTATTATTTGCATCAGTTACACTAAGTAATATAAATTATTGTTTATATATTTTTTTGAAAAAAAAAATGAAACATTTTAGAAATAAATGTAATAAGTTATTGTGATTTTATTTTACATTACTGTAAGGGGTTTCAGGTAGTGAAAGTTGTTTTATATTAATTCCATAATAGGCGAGTGGGAACAGGAAATGATCGATTCTGATTGGAACACAGTGTATTAGTTATTTTTAATGTGATTTTTGCTTTAAGGTGGCCACTATATTGCCTATTGTCGGAACGAGCTGAACCAGCTGTGGTACGAGTTTGATGACCAGAGTGTTACTGAGGTGCCTGAGTCCTGTGTTCAAAACGCTGAGGCATATGTACTCTTTTACAAGTAAGCCCATTTACAAACCAAGATTTAATTATAGCTCCTAAGCCTAATTCTATTAACGTCCCTCATATAACCTTTAAAGCATAATCTTTAAAATGATATTATAACGTGAATATATATGATATAATAAATACCATATTTTTTGGACTATAAGTCACACTGGACTATAAGTCGCATTTATTTAGAACCAAGAACCAAGAGAAAACATTACCATCTACAGCCGCGAGAGGGCGCTCTATGCTGCTTAGTGTAGACTACAGGAACACTGAGCTGCATAGAGCGCCCTCTCGGGGCTGTAGAGGTTCATTTCTCTCGGTTCATGTCAAATTAATTTTGATAAGCCGCACCTAACTATAAGTCACAGGACCAGACAAACTATGAAAAGAAGTGCGACTTATAGTCCTGAAAATAAGGTAACTGTCAATTTTGGCAATATTTCAGTTGCGTTTGTATGTTCTGTATTTTTCGGACTATAAGTCGCACCTGAGTATAAGTTGCATCAGTCCAAAAATACATCATGACGAGGAAAAAAACATATATAAGTCGCACCGGACTATAAGTCGCATTTATTTAAACCCATTTCTCTCGGTTCATGTCAAATTAATTTTGATAAGTCACACCTGACTATAAGTCGCAGGACCAGCCAAACTGTGAAAAAAAGTGCGACTTATCGTCCGGAAAATACGATATATATGCGTGTGTGTGTGTGTGTGTGTATTCTCTTTTTAAAAAAATATGTTATCCTAAACCTCTTATATTCAAGATTTTCTTTTCTTATTAAAATAAATTAAAATAAACAGATAAAAAATTGAAATAAATTGATTGATTTAAATAAATGGATAGAAACTAAGTATTTAGTTGTATTTATAATTCTATAGTATAACTGGGTCTTCATGGCAGAAACTACACAGATGGCATCTGAATTTTATATATATATATATATATATATGTATGTATGTATATATATATATTTTTTTGCATAGTTTCTCATAATTATGTTTGCCTATTGATTCTTTTTCCAGTATTTCCTGGTATAGTCATGAACAAACAATGATTTATGATGCAGCTGTTTTGTAGATAGAAAAGCTCAAGGTTATGTTGAGCAGGAGAAACGGCCTTGAGTCTGACTGTAAATCTCAGTGCTGTGGTGAAACGTTTTGACAGTTGGTTAAATGGTGCTGATGTCACTTGTATATATGTGTGTGTGTGTGTGTGTGTGTGTGTGTGTAACAGGAAGAGTAACGATGAGACTCAGAAGGAGAGGCGGAAGGTGGCCAGTCTGCTCAACATGATGGAGCCAAGCCTCCTGCAGTTCTACGTCTCCCGCCAGTGGCTGAACAAGTTCAAAACCTTCGCTGAGCCAGGACCCATCTCCAACCATGACTTCCTGTGTCCCCACGGAGGTGAGGTCCACTCTTATAACGATCTAGGCATTTCCCACTTGTGTATATATATAATTACAGATTCCACCAGCATTACAAAAGTCAAGTGCTTCCACATCTTTTCCACTGATTATGTTTGTTTTTACTCGCTTCCTCTCCTTTTTTCACTTAAAAAGTGCAGTACGAGGTCAGCGAATAAATGCAAATCTCTTCATAAAGCATTTTCATCCCCTTAATCTGATTTGTGTGAACTGAGTCAAATGAATTCGAAGGAAAAGATCTTACAGAGGAACAAAGATATAAGAAGTTCCCTATGAATTATTTATAAATCTTCTTGCATGCTGTTTCATGTTGACTTTCAGGGGACAGATGCCCATTTTTTTGTCATACGAGTAGGAAAACGAATTATCTCTTGGTTGAAACCTCTTGTTTTTCTTCTTCAACAGGAATTCCACCAAATAAAGCCTCGTCTGTTGACGATCTTGTTATGATGCTTCCCCAAAATGTATGGGACCATCTGTATAGCAGGTAAAACATTGTTAATTGCTCTTTTCATAACTTCCAGTGGAAGTTCAGTTTCTTATTAAATGCTAATTGGTGGCTCGTTGTCTAATAGGTATGGAGGCGGCCCAGCTGTCAATCACTTGTATGTCTGCCACACCTGCCAGAATGAGATCGAGAAGCTGGAAAAACGCCGCAAGAATGAGCTAGACATGTTTGTTCGGGTAGGAGCCGCAATCACATTCTAGATTAAGAGATCATTTAAGGGCCTTTCACATCGCAGGAATCTTTTCATAGTACCAGATCTTATTGTGGAGTTACCCACATTTGGGCATTTTCACACCTCAGGAACTAGGTGCGATTTTTAGTACCAGACTGCCTTTTTCGAGAAGCAAATTAGCTCCTACTCAAGAGCAGAGTCTAACCAGCACAACTGGTACTAACCGTGACGTAAGTAGACATTGATTGGCCAGACGCAATTTAAAATGCAGTGTAACATACTGTAAACATTGTGTAAACTTGTTTGGCAAGTATGATGAACATCGATAAATATACAGACTCTGAAGTGCGGGCAGTTGTTGCAAATGTAGCACTGCCGGTTGTCGTTGGAGATTCTTAATCTTCCTTTCCGTTCTTTCAATCGTTTTACGAATACATCGACATTCCATGTCCATTATTGTTAAACCCGCAAGACACAACAAAACACAGCTCCGATCACACCGTCCTCCATCCTCCTATTAACGTTAAAAAATTACAGAAAAGTAGTGCAGTATAATGCGAAAACACATTTTGTGTTTTCTGTGCCTTATAGGAAGCAGTAACTTGTGTAAGCCATAGACCGCAATGTAGCTGACTAGGATTTGGAAAAGAGCTTCTGTCTCAGTTTATAGTATTTTTGTTTGGCTGCAGTGAGTAGGATGATATTTTATAAAGAAACACTCAGGTAATGGTATCTCTCCATGTTTTTTTTTCCTCTTTCCCCATCTTTTCTGTCCTTCATGTAGCTCAATAAGGCGTTTCAGGAGGAGGAGTCTCCTGTGGTGATATACTGTATCAGCATGCAGTGGTTCCGGGAATGGGAAGGCTTTGTCAAAGGCAAGGACATTGGTAAGTCATTTCTCATCCCTGCTACTTCAAAAGTATCTGAAAGTTTGAAATTGAATATTAGGATTATGTTTTGCAGTTGTTGATGACTAAGGAGTTCTTGAAAAAATTTATTATCGATTTTGTTTGCTTGTTTGTTTGATGTGTTTCTGATGATGATCTTGTATCTTTCAGACCCACCAGGACCAATTGATAACTCCAAGATTGCTGTAAATAAAAATGGACACATCACATTAAAACCAGGTAATGTTTACCATCAGGATTTTTTTTTTTTTTTTTTTTTACATTTGTCTTTTTAAGTCACCGTAAAATTCATAACCCTTTTTGCTAAACTGAAAAACCAAAGTTTTGTCATCATGTCATTCTAAACCTCGTAAAAACGTAAAAAAATATTTTCTTTCTTCTATGAAACGTACAATAGTGTTTAATGTTGTTCATTTTTGAGTGAACTGTCCTTTTAGTAAAGTAAATCAGGCCAATATTAGCTTTACGTTTCAGATATAGCTGCACAGTAATGGCTAAAATGATTAATTAATCACAGTTGTTATATTTGAGAAACGTCTTTTTTAACATTTAATTGATTCATTGCACTTTCATATAGGCACAAATCAAGGGCATGTTAGCTCATATGCACTTACGCAGTGTTTATTTTACTTCATCTAGTTCATCAGTTTATTATGTACATCATGAATGTTAAAGAAACTATACACGACGTTTTGTATATTGTGTGAAAGAACCAAAAGCCATTCATCTTATTAGATGTCAGTGTTCTATAAGCTGATATTTCAAGGTAAAAAAACAGTTGCTTTAACATACTCTGTAACAGAACCTTGAAAGCTTCTCCAAAACTAAAACCATAAAATTCCTATTATTGTTTAAAATTATTCCAAATCTTATTAAAAGTAATGTTCACCTAAAAATTTAAGTTGTCATGGGCCCATTTACTCATGGGCAAGTTGTTCCAAACCATGGTCAAGGTCCAGAAACATAGCAAGGCCATTGTTAAAATAATCCATGTGACATCAGCAGTTCAACTGTAATTTTGTGCAAACAAAAATAATGACTTTATTCAACAATTTGTCTCCTGCGAATTACCCTGGCACCATTTTGGAGAGTATCCACCGAACATAAACAACATATGCTGTTCAGTGTCAGCATCACCATGTGGATACATTGTTTACGTTGTCAACACTTTGATCTGAATGTAAACAACTTATCCGCATAGTGATGCCGACACTGAACAGCATACGTTCAGATCAAAACGCGCATACGTCATGATACTTTCCAAAATGGAACTAGGGAGGAGATTTAATTTTTGAATAAAGTCATTATTTTTGTTTTCTTTGCACACAAAAAGTATTCTCGTAGCTTCATAAAATTAAGGTTGAACACTTGATGTCACTTGGATTATTTTTTACTATGTTTCAGGACCTTGATCGTGGTAAAACCCTTGCTGTATATGGTAGGGTCAGAGAGCTCTCGGAATTAAAATTCAGCAGTGTACCTGCTTGTTTCAAGTACTGATCATTAACACATTTGCTCAAAAAACATGGGTTTTGCTTCATCCCTGCTTTAACAGGTGCCGATTCAGGTCAGATATCTGAAGAGACCTGGAACTTCCTCCATTCCATTCACGGAGGAGGGCCGGTGGTGACCGTGCGGCCCAGTGTCAGCCATCAGGAGACCGAAACTTCCCAGGCAGAGGAGAAGATCGAAGTGGAGACACGCTCCGTGTAGTTGTGCTGCGATGATGCTGGACCGCAAGGGGGCTGAGAAACACTTATTATTTTGCACTTCACTCTTGCTTTCAAGCATTCGAGCAAAGGACCTTACAGCTGCAACTCAGCATACACACTTCTCCCACACTCTATGTACCCTTTATGACTGTTCTTTATAGCAGATGGATGGATTAATAGTCCTCCAGTGTGCTTTATATTTGTATATATCGTGCATATTTCCTCTTGACACTAGAAGCCAATTAGACTCAAGATGCAGTTTCCCCGTCCATTAATGCATTTGATTTCTATGTGCAACTGTGTTCATGATTTTGCTTCGCCCAAACCAAATGGCCCATGATTTGTGTACACCGAAAATGAATTCCACTGCATCTGTAGACCTTTTTGAGGCACTGCCTCAATTAAGAAAGTGAAAGAATATGTTGTCTTCGTGGATGAGAACTTCGATGTTTTGGGTATGAAGGGATACTAAATGCTACGTAGTCTCAGGAAAGAACATTTTGTTTTGCACTGTACTGTAGATTCAAAAGCGTGCATGCTTCAGCTCTGATGTTCGATATGTATTTGAATGTACTAGTACTTCAAGAACACACATTTCTGCACTAAATGTTATTTATTCCAGAGGGGTATGATTATACTGGTATTCATGGATGTTTTCTTTGTTCGGAAATGATTCGACAAACTAAATCTAAGCAGAATGCACGCTAATAGGAATGATGTGGCACATTATGCTGGCAAGAAAATCAATCCTCATTTTTATTTGTGTTGCATAGGGTTGCATGGAGAATTGGAGATGCAAACAATAAGGCGCACATTTGAACACATCGAAGGCTGTCTTGTTTAAAAATGCTATGTAATAGAAAAAATCAGATCAATTAAATCCTGCTGCCTCACATGTGTACATTCAAGACATTATTTAATGTATAAAAGGATGTGATGTCTTTTTTCAATATTAATTGTCCGCAGAGATGAAAAATGTATCTGAGTGGCTACTATTAAATCAGAAACTTATGCTGTCAATATTTGTCATCATTCCTATGTTCTGAAATGTAAGATATTAATATTTGTTATATTAATATTTGTTAAATTGTAAATTTGTAAATGGATACATTTGAAAATAGAAGAGGAAGCTTGTTTAAGACATTTTGAGAGGAAAAATAAGGACATATCCACCCTGGTTCTTACTAACGTAAAGCGTCCAGACTTTTTTTTCTCTTGGTTCTCTGTATTTCGGTTAACCTTATGATTTTCTTTACTGCAAAAACAGTAAAAATCATTGTGCAAGGGACTCCCATCCATTTTAAAAGCAATTTATATTATTTTGTATAAAAAAATTATATGCTGTAAAACATTTGTCAAAATATTGTTCTGAAAATATTAGTTTCAATAGTTACATTTATTATCTTCATTATGATACTGTACTGTTAGAAATTATATTTATATACTTATATTTATGAAGAATAATTTATTTAAAGATGTTTTTCTTTAACATATCCATGGTCCCCATAGCACTCCTGGGGGACCCCGATTTGAAAACCCTTTGTAGAAAATGCTTATAAATACAGTAACAGAGATGACACTGTATTAAGAGCCATTCTTTTGATCGTGAAATTAATTCACTGACCTCAGCCTGCCTGACATACAATTAAAGTAGTTTACTGGGCCCTAAATAGCACTGATGCAGTCTAGGTATTATTTCCACTCATAGACAGATCAATAGCACATAATAGTGCATTCTTCAGTACAATATGCTGCTCATCATCAGGCTGAAATGCTCGGTCAGATCAGTGCTGACAGCAGAGCTCTTGAGAGCCGGTCATTATGAAAGCAGCGAGCGTGTGGGCCGCGGCTGCTGTCCTGTACAGTATCGCAGTGAGCGGGATTGTGGGATTCACATTCACAGCGGCACCGAGAGAGAAAAAAAACATGGCTGCTGCCGAATGTGCAGCAAACGATTTGCGGAAGTGAGGTAAGTGTAATTCTGTAGCTTCATAAACCCTTTTACATTGAATTATCCGTCACTCAAGTCCAATTCCCCGACTTCATCTCGAAGTTAAAGCAGGCTCTGCTTTAGGAACCGCTCCGATTGTAGCGGTTCGAGTGGATTTGATGGGCAAAGTTGTTGCGGCTGATCAGTTGTGAATGTTCACGCTGCCCCCGCTCCTCTGCACAGTTCCACGCTAGCCTGTTAGCTTCCACATTTAGGCTTTTTTATCTTCAAAAGCCATTTACTCACCTACTCTGCTGCTTGCGTTTATTTGACACCGGGAAACAGCATTTCTCCCGCGTTCGTTAACAAGTGTTTTGAATGAGCGTTAAATGGGGTGCGCCAAATTCGTTAGCATTAGCATGCTAAAGTGAGTCTATCATCTTTATTAGCGCTCTTAGCCAAAATGCTAATTAGTGGCTAAGTTGTGGAAAAAATAAACCGAATTGTTTGTTTCTCGTTGTTGCGTAGCTGTGTACACAATGAATATGCTGTGTTATTTGTAGCGCGAAATTAGTGAAATTGCGCATCCTGTCAATGCAGTAGTTAGCAGGTGAGCTAATAAAACCCTGCGGACACATTTGTTTTGTTCAGTTAAACGGTTAGTTTTGTCTTGAAAGCATATTTTTTAATAGGAGATTGTATGAGGTGTGTGGAGCAAACGTGTTGCATTAGAGATTAATTCAGAAGTTTAGCTCCACTTGGAAGTCACCGGAGCTGGAGAAACTTGCACCGGGGTGTCTGGGGGGCAGCCGGGCTGTACATCATGCCGAGCCGCGGACTCGGTGTTGCCGGAGAGGCCCGTTAAATGCAGTTGAAGGAGAAAATGTTTCTTCTCACGCCTGTTCTATATAAATGACGGTGAGTTAATAATCTGCATCAGTGCTTAAAACCCCCTGCCAGGTTTATTAGTGCAAACCCGTTTCTGAAGAATACATCACATTCCGATAACAGGCTTTAAATAGGGGTTTATCATTTTTCAATCACGGAGCCAAACTGGGTTCTCCGAAACCACTGCGACGAGCAATTTAGAAAACGTGCTGAGCTGCACAGAGGGCGAGTGCTTCCCTCCGCGTTGTCATTTGGACGGGACTAGAGTGTTGGGTAATGATAGTTCACGGCGAGCACGTGTCAATTTAAAGTTCTTCGCCACGCGCGCAAGCTGTACGACTATTCAGGAAGTTTAAAATTCTTAACGCGTGCGGCGCAAGCTGTTTTTGTACAGTCTATGGGCGTAAGGGGCAAGCTGCAGAATGACAACGTTATATTTCAAGTCCATTAAAACAGTCCGAGTGAGTTGGAGGGCAGTTGGTGGTTATCTCGCCATTCTGGGATGAGCTTCTGTTAGCAGCTGCCAGTGGCTGAAGTAGTAGTGTCTGTTCTTGTTTAGACAAAATATGTGTCGATTATACTGTGCCCATTGTTTATTTGATTATTTGGATGGGGGAAAAAAGCCAAATACAGTGATTTTTACTAAAACATTTAAATCGGTTTCTTCCAAAATTCCACATTCTGTCCAATGTTATCAAAATGATAAGACATTTAAAGGCATTATGAATGTAGGCTGTTTGCTAACATCATGTGCAAAGGGAAAACTTAAAATTGACTAAACTTAAAAATCACTAAGTTACAAATATAGAAAAATGAAAGCATTGACTTTTACTAGGTAGGAGGGATGCACATTCAGTAATCAGATACAGATAAAGTATCACAGTAAAGATTACATTAATATGAACGCATTGGTGAGAGAAATTGCGTGTTTGAATTAATTCTGCTTGGCAGCATCTCTCTACCAGTAGTGAAACTGTGGGATTTAGTTATTAAGAAATGTATGCTTGAACTTTCAGTTTCTTAGCTTATTGAGAAATCACAGAACTGTGTTGACAATACCTTTCCCATTTAATTTCGAGCACCCAATCACACGTCTTGTGGAGTGCTTTCAGAGTATGCATTTATTTGTCTGCTTAATTGTTTAGAAGTGAAGTGTAAATGTAAAAGTCCTTCAAAGATTTCTTATCCTGTTACACCCTCTATAGGAGCAGTGACAAGTTGACGTCAAGTTTAAAGCTTCATGGCAGAGCACTGAAGTCGATTAGTCGGTACAGCCCCTAGCTAGCATTGATGTCATTGATGTGCTGTAAACTAACAAGATGAGCCGTTGTATACTGACTTAAAGGTGCTGTAGGGAACTTTTGTAAAAAAATATTTTTTTACATATTTATTAAACCTGTCATTATGTCCTGACAGTAGAATATGAGACAGATAATCTGTGAAAAAATCAAGCTCCTCTGGCTCCTCCCAGTGGTCCTATTGCCATTTGCAGAAAGTCATGCGCTCCCGGTAAAAAACAACCAATCAGAGCTGCGGTCCGTAACTTTGTTTGTGTTCAAAATGTAGAAAAATGAACATAATAAGCGAGTACACCATAAATCCATTCTCCAAACCGTGTTTTTAGCTTGTTCTGGGTGCACCTTTAATAAGTGTTTATATAAGGACTATTTTAGATTGCTTCGGGGCTACCGCTGCGGACTAACCCAGTACCTTTGTGATTCTTCATAGACATAAACAGAGAGAAGTAGCTCCGGCTACAATGTTCTTCCGCAAAGCGCAAGCAGTTCTGTTTATTAACCGCTAGTGCATCAAAAGTTCCATACTGCAGCTTTAAATTTCATTCCAATTCAGGAAGACTTGAAATATAAGCTAGTGCACAATTCATAAAGACTACTTCACCTATCCTTTTATAGTATCCCCTGTAAAATATGAACCGCACACTGGTTTGGAATAATATGAGGATACATAATGTGTGAATGACTCTTTTTACTTTTAACTGTTCAGGTTTGTCTTGGGACAATGCCAGGTGACATGAAGCGTCCCCATTGGCTGTCATAAGGACAATAAGAGCCGCTGCACAGATGGGCTGCTGGGGTCTCAGTGTGTGTTTAGTGTTAAGTAATGCAGGCTGCAATCTGGAGATTCTGGTTTTGTTAAAACTGAACAAGGACTGGCATCTATATTTGTAATTCATTATTTTTTTAAGGTTTTGAGTTCAAATTTATTAGCAGACTTTATTCCAAAGAGATATATATCTATTGTCGTGTTTAACCTTGCATCTAGATTTTTTGTTTTGGAAGTTTGCCCATTTCTTGAGAAGCACTGCTTTAATAAAGTTGATCCTAGTGAATTTTCAGATTTTTATGCTATGAAATGATTTGAACATGCTGTTACATCACCCACTGTAGTCTGTTATTTAAGGTTTTACTTCTTTATACCAGGAAATGCAACCTAACCTTCGCTTACTCATATTTGAGTTCCCAGATAACCTCATTTTGCACAAATGACTCATGTTAGAAGGGTTTTAGCGTATGTGATGACGTTAGTGGGGACTTCGCCGTTAACAAGAGTTTTTTCCCTCTTAATTTACAATCATGATCAGTATAATTGTCCTTCAAAAAAATCAGATCAGTAAATTGCAATAAATGAGAGGACAGGGAAAAGAAGACAAAGGTTTCCATTATATTTGAAGTATATATTTAAGGAGAAAAACAAAATCTACATAAAATCTATTAAATCCCCTGCTGATTTTGTAAGTTTGCCCACTTACAAAAAAAGAAGGGTCTTGTAATTTTTAAAATAAAATGTAGGTTTATTTTAATGTATAGAGACAGAATACCAACCAAAAAAAAAAAAATCCAGAAAAGCACATTATATAAGGATTAGATATTTATTTGCATTTCAATGAGTGAAATGGGTATTTGATCCCCAAGCAAAACTTGACTTAGTACTTGGTGCAGAAACCCTTGATGGCAAACGCATAGGAAAAGCGTTTTTTTTTTTTTGTTGTAGTTGGTCACCAGGTTTGCACACATCTCCGAAGGGATTTTGGTCCCCTCCTGTTTACAGATTTTCTCTAAATCCTTAAGGTTTCTTGGCTGTCATTTGGCACCTCAAAGTTTCGGCTCCCTCCACAGATTTTCTGTTGGATTGAGGTCTGGAGACTGGCTAGGCCACTCCATGACCTTAATTTGCTGCTTCTTGAGCCACTCCTTTGTTGCCTTGGCAGTATGTTTTGGGTTATTTTAATTCTTGAAGTCTTATCCATGACCCATCTTCAGTGTTCTGCCTGAGGAAAGGAGGTTCTCGTCCAAGGTTTTACAGTACATGACCCAGTCCTCAATCTGGAGAATTCATCCTGTACCCTTAGCAAAAAAACAGCCCTAAAGCATAATGTTTCCACCTCTGTGCTTGACGGTAGGGTTTGTGTACTCAGGGTCATAGTCAGCATTTCTCTCCCTCCAAATACAGCGAGTCGAGTTAATGCCAGAGAGCTCAAGTTTGGTCTTATCTGACCATAGCACTTTCTCCCAAGCCTTCTCTGAATCATATAGATCAGTGCTTCCTCTATATTGAATCGACTTCCATTCATCAGCTTTACTCTTGCGCACAGTTTGCACTCTGCTTGCTTGAGTTGCTTGACCCCCTCTCCATAATATCAGGTGATTATAGGTCACATATTAGACACTTCTTTTTTTTTAAAAAACAACAATAATAATATTTATTTTTCGATGTTAATGAAAGTGACAACAAAAAACAGCCACATCATTAGGAAATCCTTGTGGGGCTGTGCCGGGGCTAAGCAAGTTTCTGGTAGGGTCTTAGCCCCATCAAGCTCCCCCCTAGCACCGTGCAAGGGACAATTCTACTGTCCCAATATTCTTTCTTGCTGGCCCCGGGCATTTGGGCAGTTCTTGTTGTTGAGCCCTGAATGGACAAACTTACAAAATCAGCACGGGATCCCAAAAACCCACAGTAGCAGTTAAACTGACATGGGTAGTAATGGAAAATAATGTTTTCTAATCATTTTGGTGCTTTTAGTATTCAGGCCTGACAACACCCCTTCTGTCTGTTTTCTGTCTCGTTTTTTTCATGCATGGTCAAATCACATTAGACACTCACCAGGAGGCTTCAGTGGAGTGTGAATATGGGATGAGTGTAAGACTGTCCTCAGGTGCCTCTCATTTCTCAAGCAAAACTAACGTCAGGGGTGTGAAATCTTATTCAGAGCCTCTCATGATTCAGATCACACTAATGGTACATGGCAGTGATTGTGCAGACTGAAGAATGTGGTGTGGTCTTTAGTGTCCTTTTTAGTGTGAGTGATCTAAAGTTATGGTTTCATAAAAACTGTTAGTTTTTTCTTCTCCCTTCAAGGACAGGCTGTTTGGAAGTGTTCTGGCTGTAATAAAACCTAAAATTATCCTTTTTTTTTTTCGACAGCATAGGCTATGTCCTAGATGTATCCTCTTGCACGGCCTTAGCAGAAATGGAGGCATTGAGAAATTTGATATGGTGTAATCTAATTTGTCACACTTTAAGCCTCTGTTTGACTTTAGTACCACACTAATTGTTGAGTAATGCAGACGACAGTACCAGCCCAGTGCTCCCTTCAGTCTCCTGTGAAGCTCCCCCAAATGAAATGTGGTTTGTTTTTGCTGCTGCCTTGCAGATTTGGCGCATTTCACTGTTCTCATATCAATATATCATATTCTGTAAGCACTGGTCTTTGGACTGACTGCTTCATTTGTCATGCCCCGGGTCTAAAATTAGCTTTTTGCACACATGCCCGTGGCTGGTGAATTGAGAAATGTACAATTAAATGTTATTTTGAGTCTTGTATTGTTCGTTCGTTCTTTCTTTCTTTCGTTCTTTCTTCCTTTCTTTCTTTTTTCAATTAATAATTGGACTTTTAAAACATTTAAAGGAATACAAACACAAATAAAGATATTTGTAATGAAACTGGAGACATTTCTGTCCCACAAATGAAAGTCCATTTCACAGAAATTTGATGTTGAAAAGTCATCAAGCCATTGTGAAAGTAATCCGTACGAATTGAGTGGTTTAATGTAAGTAATGATTAGGGATGTAACGTTTAACCACAAGCCGGTTGAAAAACGATTCAAATATGTGACCATTAAAATCGGTTGAGGTGCTAAACAAATCGCGGTTCAATTAGGTTGAGTTTATATGAATGTATGCCTGAGGGGAACTTATTGTCTTTAGAAAAGTTTAGATGGTATTTTTTCGGTCTCTGTATAATGTATATTAAAGTTCATAAAGCAGCACTAATTTGTTTACAGCGGAAACCAAGGAAACGCTTTAAGTGCCACCTGCTGGCAGAGAGTCAATCTGTGTTTAAAAAAAAATTTATTGGGAGTTTTCCTCTGAGGAATACCTTTCTGTTTTTCTTAGTTGACCACTTGATTTGAATCAGATGTAACACTAAGGATCCGGGTTTACACAAATTTATTTGCATTCTGCTCCATCTTGCCCAGTTGAGTGGTCAAACCTTTCAAAGTGTACTCTGTTGGCCATGAGTTTGTTGCATGGCCATTTTGGGTGTTTGGACCTCTTTTCTAAGCATTAAAATCACTCACGCAAGTCTTCATGGACATATGTGCTGAAATCACTGGATGGTTCTGTTAACAAAAATCGGAGCATAGCTGTATACATTGACTTGAAGACACACAATATACTTTGTCTTAACGTTTAGATTGTTATAATTCAGTTTACATCATGCACATTTGCAGTCCCTAGAGTTACCAGCCAACTTGCATTTTTGGTGCTAAATCATTTTTACTTATGGACTTTATTAGAGACACCCATGATCAGTCTTTCAGGACTGAAGGTTTGTGTTGTATTGGCCATTGTTGAAAAGCACTATATAGCTCAAATAAGAAGCAGCTTAAATACAGACCATCCCCCGTCACATCTGCAGCTCAATACACCCGGGAAAGTCTAGAGAGCACATGTGTGATAAGTAGATTGATAGCTTGTGGGAAACTCTCAGATAACCTCTTGTATATCAAACGCATCTATAAAATATTTGATAACTGTAGATCATAGCTTGCCCATAGGTTGTTATTGGTGTATGTTTGACTTTGTTTTACCCAACCCAAAGACAGTGAGAGCAAGAGAGAAGAACTTGCGATAAGGATTTTCCACTAAAATTGTGCTCAATAAAGATCTATTGTGAGAATCTTGTTAGTGATATTTGCCTAGAAGTCATTTGTATTGCATATATTGCATATTGCATAATTGTCCAGCTTTCTAAGGATGGTTGATCTGTGAGGTTTTTCAAATGAGCTAAATATCTTTGTCGGGCTCTTCTATCTTGAACCAGTAAATAATTGCATAGCAGCGCCTTGGAATTGTGGTTACAGCTTTTGCACAGACATCACTCATTTTTTCTCCAGAAATCTAGTTGATATTTTTTTACTAGCATAAAAAGCTATAAATAAAGACGTCCCTTTCCTTTTGCCGTTGAACTTCTGCTTAGAGAAATTCCAGATATTCCATGAATGCGCTTCATTCTTGACACATAAGTTATTTTCTTCCAGGCTCTGTCTCAATCCTCTGTGAAAGAACATCCAGAAAACAGATTAGCTCACATCTTTAAACTTCATCTTAAATGCTTCTTTTACCTCATTTTTCCATATTTGTCTCTTTGGTCCATCAAGTGTTTATCATTTTTATTAAATCATCTTCATGAGGTTTTTTTTTTTTTTTTTTTTTTTTAAATGACACAGAGTTGAAGTTATCTAGCAGGCTAACAAATACAAGCTTTTACATAAATAGCAAGAATGATTTGTGATTGTCCCAGAAGCTTTGGATAGAATGAGTTGAAGATTATAAACGGGAAACTGTATGTTACTCTGACCAGCAAAAATATGTTAATGGATTTATAGCTTTATGATTTATAGCTGTTTTTCTATTTCAGCTTTTTATTGTAAGCTCTAGGAATAGGAAAGTCTCTAATCCATTTAACTTCAAATCTGAATATGTAATTATTCTCTCGTCGTGTCCCTCAGGTGCCCACATTCTGCTGCTGAGGAGAGAGCACCACGATGAGGAGACAGTAGGCACCCACCATAGTATGGCCGCATCCCGCTCTTCGCGCGTCACAAGATCATCAGTGGGGATAAATGGATTGGATGAGAACTTTTGTGGTCGAACACTCAGGAACCGCAGCATTGCCCAGCCGGAGGAGAGCTCTCCGCCTCCTGTGCCCAGAGCCCGCTCGCCCAAGAAGAAGCAGGACTGTCAGCAGCACCAGCAGATCGGAGCACAGGTCGGAAAGGTAGCGGAGAACAAGGCGGAGGGTGAGCCCTTGCCGTCCTACGGAAAGCGCGGCTTGCCGAGCTCGGATAAGGAAGAGACTGACAAATCCGACAACTGCGAGCATCCTAGGGCTGGGGGTGGGCCGGAAGCCTCCCCTGCTCTGAAGAGAGCCAAACGTTGCCCCCGCTCAGGTGAATCGCAGGGGGTTGAGGAGGAACCTTCTCTCAAACCGGAGAGCCCTGATCCCGCTGCACCGAAGGAAAATGACGAGGGTGCCAAAACGAACGTGTCCTCTGACCCTCCGCTCAGCCTCGACAAAGAGGCAGAGCAGCAAAAGGACGGTCCGGTGGAGGAGATCGGCCCTCTGCCGCAGGCCGGCGAGAACGTCAAGGCCACCAATGGCCTCATTGAACTCCATAAGGAGAACTTGGAAGTTGCAGCCTTACCTCTGGAGCCCTGTGCCTCCCCTGCCATGCTTACCAACAGTCCTTCACTGTTAAACGGCAGCCAGGCTGCGCCCTCATCCCCCGACCCTATCGTGCCTTGTAGATCCCCTCATCCCAAGCAATCCAATGAGTCCGACAGCCCTCAGATTGACTGTGAGAGAAACTGCATGCTCGAGGAAGCTGCCGAGGCCTTGTTGTCCCGGGAACCCGAGATGGAGGTAGAGGTGGATGTCGTAGGGGATGCCGGCCAGGCTCACGATGAGCTAGCAAGAGAGGAGAGCACCAATGGCAGCTTTCAGGCTGAACCGCAGGACCCTTCTGACAACTGCTCGAATATCTCAGGAGAAACGACGGTGCTGACTGCCTCCCAGCTGCCTGCAGAGCCCCCCTCCTTCACAGAGCTTCAAGAACACCGATACACTCTGAGGACTTCACCGCGCCGCGCTGCCTTTGGTAGTGGGCTAAAAGCCAGCTCCCCCAAACCCAGTTCCCCACACATAGACAATAGTTCACTGAAGGAGGAGTCCACGCCGGTTCCTCTTTCCTCTGAGGACACCAGCCATAAAGACCTACCCCACCATGCACTGGGGCTTTCTAGCGAGGCAGACAATGAACTCTCAGAGAAAGCAGGTGTCAGTGGAGAGGTTGGCATGTCGGATAGTAGAGTGTCGAGATCCACCAAAGAGCTGCTGGCCGCTCAGGCTGAGGAAGAGGACGAGGAAGAGGAGGATCCAGATGTCTATTATTTTGAGTCTGATCATTTGGCTCTCAAACACAACAAAGAGTATGTTCAGGTTTATGCTATCTGGTCTGAAGTCATCAGTTCTGGTAAACCAGTATGTGCTTTGTCCTACCCTTTTTTTATTCATTAATTTGAGTTTATGTTTATGTTACTATTCCTCATATTGAGGGTTAATAATTTGAACAAACCCCGAACCAAAGTATGAAATTTTAAAGGCATTTAACTACATCAGGAGGTGCCTAATTCCTGGAGATCTAGATACCTGCAGACCTCAGTCCCAGCACTGCTCCAACGCACCAGTCTGTAATTATCAAGTGCTACTGAAGAGATGAACTAGCTGGTTAATTTGTGTTTGATCAGGGTTGGAGCTGAACTTCGCAAGATGGTAGCTCTCCAGGAAACAGGATTGGTTACCCCCTGAATGGACCACATCTAAGAAACAGAATATCATAATCTTTAACTGGTGGGATTCTTTGTCCTTTTGCCAGAAGCAAACTTAATAATTATATACATTTATTTTGTATAGCACCTTTAAAATTGCTTTCTCAAGGCGCTTTCCAAGAAAACTACATAAGAAAAAAAACACAACAATAAAATACAAGATATAATAAAAAGAAACAAATAATTACAAAATCAAATAAAAGCTTCCCTAAAAAAGGATGTTTTAAGCAAGGTTTTAAAAACAGCTAAAGAATTAGCAACCCTAATGTCAGTTGGGAGAGAGTGCCACAATTTTGGGCCATATGAAGAAAAGGCCCTGTTACCCCTGGATCGTAACCTTGTTTTGGGGACAGCTGAGAGACCGTGCTGAGAAGAGCGTAAATTTCTAGTTGGCCTATAAGATGTTAAAAGATCTGCCAAATACTGTTGAGCGAGTCCATGCAGAGCCTTATATGTAAGCATTAAAATTTTAAAATCTATACAGTATTTAACAGGCAGCCAAAACAGGAGTTATATGGTCGGCAGCCTTAGCCCCAGTTAAAATTCTAGCTGCTGAATCCTGTAAATATTGCAATTTGTTCAGAGAGGTCTTGGACACTCCAATCAGGAGAGCATTGCAATAGTCAATTCTTGAGAAAACAAAATAATTAATAAATTTTTCAGCAACAGAAAAGGGCAACATTGGCCGAATACGTGCAATATTTCTTAGATGGAAAAAATGCGGTCTTAACCGTGTTCTGGACGAAAGGCTTGAATGACAAAGCGGTGTCAACGATAACACCAAGATTTTTTAATTTACTGTGTAGCTCTAGGGCAGCACCATCAACTGAAAGATCTATTAAAGCAGCATTTCGCAGTTGGTGGGGAGAGCCAAGGAGCATAACTTCAGTTTTAGTTTGAATTTTTAGCCATCCACATCTTAATCTCAGAAATACAGCTGGAAAGATGAAGGACATCCACAAATTGACCAGGTTGAGAATGTATATAAATCTGAGTATCGTCAGCATAGAAGTGATAGCTGAGGTTAAGGGATCTTAATAGCTGACCAAGAGTATAAATATAAATACTGAAAAGCAAGGGACCAAGAACTGAGCCCTGTGGGACACCAGTACAGACAGGGTCCACATCAGATCTGAAACTTCCTAAAATGCCCTAGTAGCATCTACATTACTTGTTCTTAGCAGGGGCAAGTACCACTAGTACTTTTTAGGTCTTACTATTACAGTTTCAGGAGGTCTCTAACTTCATAAATCAAATTTCCTATTATCAAAATGTAGAGGTTTACTTTAAAAGTTGCCGCAAACTGCATTGCTTTAACTTAATGTTGTTGTCATAACCCAGAAGGTCAGGTTTTTGTCTTATCTGCTCTTATTATTAGGCTTGTTTTGTCTTTGTAGTTTTCAAAGTGTTTGTGCCTTGTAATTTGAATAAGATGGCCCAGATAAACATCTTAGGGTTTTCCTGCTTGACTCTGCATACTTGTTTTCTGAAGCATAATAGTCGACTGCACTAGCAGAAAATGAGCAACAGCTGCTGTAATCTCCAGGACGGTGGTAGGTTATAAGTGATGGAAGGCCTGCTGCTGGTGGACAGGTTGTCCTGGGTCATGCTCATTCAGCGTGTACCCATCTCACAGTGTGAGTGAAGGCATCAGGAGCAGCCAACTGGATTGACTTTTCAGTCAATACCAATGAAAAAAGATTGCAGGAGGCCTATCTGAATCATTTATCTTTTGTTGTTATTTTAATTTGAATTTTTTTTGTGTGTGTGTTTTACATTTAAATTATACATAAATTAATGCAGATGACTTTTCTTGAAGAAGCAAATGATACTAGAAAACTGGTCACCACAAGGCCAAGTGGTTTTAGTTGCTAGGATCTTGCTAGTTCTTTAAAGCATTGCTGGTTGCTTTATAAGATGTTGTTCTTGATAATCATTTATATGAGTAGTATTCTACAACAAGCCTCAGATTTAAGGTCTCTAGTGATTTGGAGGTTTGAGGTTAGAAGTTTGTTGAAGTGTGAAAATAGTGATAGTGATTATAGCCTTAACAAGGAAGGCACTACACAATAAACATGCTCACATTGGCTATTAACTTGAAAAGATGTATAGGTATAGTATTTAGTGCATGTTAATAATTGGCGAAGTACAGGTTAAAATGGCCCGTAGCCCATATCACTATATGTTCGTTTAGTTCTTGTTCGTTAGAGCAAAAATCTGGTCTGCTTTTCAGATGGTTGACCCATAGGTGGCAGTGCATTGCCAGCCATATGTCAGTTTTGGGCGCATTGCCACAGTTGGCTGCTTTCCCCAGCCTGCAGTGCTACATGCCTATCTTCATTGTGCATCTAAATCGAGAGGCTGTTAACAGCTCCTCTGCGGTCTAAGTTATTAAATGGCTAGGAAATTGAAGAAAAACTACTCAGTTGCCCTCAAGTAAGACAACTCAAATGGAGCAAGTCCTCTAAATGAATTCTTGTTGAGATTGGGTGCTTGCTGTCATCAGTTGGTTTTCATTCATGCCATGTTAGGCTAGATTGATTATACAAGGTCTGTTGAGCTTTTGAATGAGATTACTTCCAATCAGTAGGCCGAATCTCCCCCTTAGAAGACCATCTTTGTCTAATTTGCCCTTTTTTCTTATCTGCCTCTTTTTTTCGTGTCCTATTTGTGGATCCTTTTTCCCTGAGGGTGTGCAGGGAAAAGGTCAAAGCTCTGTTATATTAGAGGCATACAATCCTTTTTTTTTTTTTTTTTTTTTTTGTGAGAGTTGAGATAATGAAATTGTTACGTAACATGAAGCTAAAAGAGAAAAATTGGGATTTTGGTTACACTTTATTTGAGTGCACTTGTTATATTTTAATTATACAATTAAAGGGATAGTTCACCCAAAAATGTATTACTTAGCCTTATGTTGTTCCAAACCCGTAAGACCTTCGTTCATCTTCGGAACACAAATAAAGAGATGCGTGCGCATGTAAAACATAAACAACATTCATTATCTTGTTTACTTTTCTGGTTTACTCTCCAAAATGCCAGAGGACGGTAACTCTTTAAATTTAAATTGTTATTATTATTGTTTTCTTTGCACACAAAATATTCTTGTAGCTTCGTAAAATTACGGTAGAACCCCAAATGTCACATGGACTGCTTTACCGATGTCCTTGCTATGCTTCTATGTATTGATCGTGGTAACATCATTGCTGTCTATGGAGGGTCCGAGAGCTCTCAGATTCCATCAAAAATACCTTAATTTGTGTTTCGAAGATGAACCAAAGGTCTTACGGGTTTGATTTTCATTTTTTAGGTGTACTAACCCTTTAAGTACTGGATAATAATTAACAACTTAATGTAGGGTTGGAATTAAGATTAGGGTTGTTGCATGTAATTATGCAGAATTTTCTGTTATTACACATGTGACAAAGGGACTGTAAAATAGAGTGTCCATGATTTTTATATGCAACAAATGCAATATATCGTGAAACTACCATTTTAACTTTGATCTCCTTAGGCGAATATAACTATTTGAACTTTAAAAACCTATCCCTAAAGGGGTTACAAATTTTTAAATTAGTCAAACTATCTTTGGGTACAAGCAGGAAACCTAGTTCCTGCATGTAGCAGTCAGTCAACACCTGCCCACCTTTTGGCCAACAGGAAATATTTCTGTTTATAGGAATGTTTACAAGGACTTTTAGTGAAGTATGTGGTTGTGCTGCACTACATGTAAATAATGAATAACTGCTGAAAGTTTGATGTTTAAATACATAGCATCAGCTGTTAATAATGTATTGCATTTCTGCCCTTCCCTCTCCTCTGTCCTCTACATTAGTTATCAGAGGTTGCTCCAGACCATCAGTGTACTGGAGGCCCAGCGAACCCAAGCCATCCTGGACCTGGAGACACTGGCACGGCATCAGAAGGAAGCCCTGTCTGACCCCATCTCCTTTGTGGACCAGCTACAGAAACAGGTACAGAAGCTTTCTCTGGGACTTCCATTGGTATTGTGTGAAATACCTGCTACTTAGTCCTGCATTCTGGCTTCTAAGTATGTTTTTTATCATCTGCTTTTATCACAGGTGGAGATGGGTCTGCCTCGGCCCCAGAGAGTAGTCCAGCTCCCAGAAATTGCATGGGACCAATACACCTCAGGCCGTGGCGACTTTGAAAGGGAGTTCTGTGACAAGAAGCGGAAAACACGACAGTTGCAGTTAATCTTTGACAAAGGTGTGTACCTTTTTGTGTGTGTGTATAATTCAAATTGCCCTCAGGTCCAACTTGGATAAGGACCCAAAAATACCTTTAAAATGCATTTAGCAACTTATCTGAAATGTCAGTATGGCTTTGTGCATTTCTCAAAAAAAAAAAAAAGAAGAAGAAAAAAAAGCTGTGATTGGAAAAAGTTTGATGGTTTAATGATGAAATAGATGAAAATTGTAATTATAAAAAAAAAATATATATATATATATATATATATATATATATATATATATATATATATATATATATATATATATATATATATATATATATATATATATATATTGCATAAAGTATTGTATAAAGTTTTTTTTTTTTCATTTTGCAGGGAAATATTAAAATATTGATAACTCTTTAATTTAGTAAATATCATCATCATAAAAATAATTGATGTGGTTAATAAATAATAATTTATAGGCATATTGACCATCACAAATGATTGGCTAAATTGTACAGCCCTTCAAACAAGTAAAAAAAACAAAAAACAGAAAGAATACAATAAATTAATGCTTATTATTTATTTATTTTAATTACTTTAAAGATTTAGTGGACCCTTTTGGGTATGTCTGGTCAATGGCAAATGCATGAACAGGAAGCATGCCGACATTAAACTGCTTATTGTTTTTCTGTAGTGGGGTTGCCTGCTCGACCAAAAAGTCCTGTGGATTCCAAGAAGGAGGCTGACTCCTCATCTGTTTACTCCTCCTCCCTGCCATCAAGTGATGGTCCAGAACACAGCATGTCCAGTAGCAGGGCTCAGGTAAACTCAGATTAATTCTTTGTACTTCTCGTCATTTGTATTCTGTCACCATTTACAGCTGTCTTGACTATAAATCTGCATGTTGTGTTTTAAGGAAAACATGGGGTTGCAGATTCTCCTTTATGCTTTGCTTATTATTTTCCCCATGACCTACAATTTCACCACGTTTCATCACACACCACTGCATCCGATATATAATAAGATCAAGACCTAACATTTAACTTGACTTTGTTTCTTGTTATACATATGCTTGAGCCCTAGGACATGAACTCGAATGTGCTCTGCATGCACAATATTTTCCCTGAGACCACAAGATCTCCATCCATATTCATTCTACTGTAACACTTCAACAAAAATGCACTGCAAGCATGCTGATCACAAATAACAGTGTGTCTGTTTTATGGAAGTGCCATGTTCAGACAAACTAGCTTGCTTTCTGCAGTTTCACACCAGTCAGTTTAGCCCTTCTCTCTTGTTTAGTATGTTAATGCACGCAGCACATGTAGCGAAAAGATGGTATCTATGGAAACCAGTGGGAGAAACCTTGTCGTCCTTTTGATATGGAGTGTGTAAATGTGTTAGATAAATGAATAAAGTATTTACTTTGGTCTCTTAGTAGATCAGGAAATCTGAGCAGATCCACTATCTCATAATTAATGGTAAAAAATAAGTAGAGTTTATTATTGCCCACCCACATTTTCAGATATGTTAGATGCAGAATGGTTTGTGAAAGCATTATAAGCCAGGTAAGAGGTCAAGATAACCAGGTAAGAGGTTAGTGATCGACCGATATTGATTTTTTATAACCGATACCGATACCGATTATTTGTATGTTTATGTACCCGATAACCGATATGCAGAACCGATATTTATTTACTGTTATACTTCTGTTTCTGACAATTATTACAACACAAATGAGCTGAAAAAAACATTTATAACAATCACTCCCTCCTTGCATACAAAAAAAAAAAAAACATTATATTTATACACAAATAAATAGAGGGGCCTGAGTCCAAAAAATTTAAGCGCACTGTTACTAAGTGTCTTTGTTTTAAAATAAAAGCTTTGATGAGGTAAAAAAATAAAAACAGGTAAAAAAATAAAGCACAAAAATGATTCTAACATATTGGTGGGCGCGGGAGGGCTATTTAGGAGTGCATAGCTATTTAGTAGTGTAACTTAATACTCCCAGTTAAGCAGAACTAGGTTTTAGTGTAGAAAACAGAGTCTTTCAGCATTCTGCCCTGTAAGCCTGCTTCCTTCAAAAATTTTATGCAGTGGCCGTGCTTGAGGCTTCCTGATCATCAACCCAGTCAGGTGCTGAGCAATATGAACGAACTTGTTTTCCCGAGACTATATAAAGTTAAACAGCACTTGTCAGTTGGCATTTTATGATCTAAATTTAATCTAACGTTAAATCATGAAATGCCAACTGACAAAGTGCTGTTTGACTATAATTTAATCAACCGCGATCGCGCATGGAGATAATAAATAATTAATTTCCACAAAGCGGTA
Source organism: Carassius gibelio (assembly GCF_023724105.1). Classification (NCBI taxonomy): domain Eukaryota; kingdom Metazoa; phylum Chordata; class Actinopteri; order Cypriniformes; family Cyprinidae; genus Carassius; species Carassius gibelio. The sequence goes on from NC_068397.1 coordinate 6,811,825, forward strand.
TATGTAGCCTATATGTGTATTAGCGAAATAATTATGTAGTAAATGATAATGTAATCTAGGGTGTTTAAACAAGATAATCTTGTCAAAAGTTTCATTCAGTGGCATTGCTTGAGGCTTCCTGATCATCAATCCAGTCAGGTGCTGAGCAATATGAACGAACTTTTTTCCCCGAGACTATATAAAGTTAAACAGCACTTGTCAGTTGGCATTTTATGATCTAAATTTAATCTAACGTTAAATCATGAAATGCCAACTGACAAAGTGCTGTTTGACTATAACTTAATCAACCGCGATCGCGCATGGAGATAATAAATAATTAATTTCCACAAAGCGGTAGGCTATATTTATATGTGTATTAGCGAAATAATTGTTATGTAGTAAATGATAATATAATCTAGGGTGTTTAAACAAGATAATCTTGTCAAAAGTTTCATTCAGTGGCCGTGCTTAAAGCCTCCAGATCATCCATCAGTTGCTAAGCAATATGAACGAACTTTCTCTTCTAGACTAATGGTGAGCAAATACAACAGATATACAAACAGCAAATACAAACCAAGTAGAACATATATTTACCTGTGCACTGAGTTGTTGTTGACTGATCTCCTCAGACGCCCGGGCTGCAATGGCGGAAATCTCAAAACGGCCACAAGATGGCGCCGTAAATCGGCGAATCCGATATTACAAAACCGATACCCGATTATGGAAAAATGCTTAAATATCGGGAAAAATATCGGTAAACAGATACATCGGTCGATCACTATAAGAGGTCAATTAAAACATTACAAACATTTATTTGAAGGAAAAAAAAATAAATCGGACAAAGACAATAGTAACCTGTGTACATAAATATAAAAGTGAAATACTTAATTAAATTAGTAGTTTTACATAAATTCATACATTTTAAGTGTATTGCAAAGTGTGCATATGAAGAGTTTCCGCCAAAACCAGTATTGTATCTCATTGGTATTAAAAAGTTAATTTTAACGCAAAATACGATACCCGCCGAGTTGAGCCCCGTTCACACCGCCAGTGACACCGCCACATAGCGACATAATCCCATTTATTTTCAATGGAGACCTGGTGACTTCTGGCGACGGAATGTGGGCATGTCAAGCGATGCAAGTCAACCACTAAAAGTTCAGAATTCTTTAAGTTTATGCAAATAAGCAGCTAATTTTGCGACAACAACCAGTGGGAGTGAAGTCAGTGGAGAGCACATGATTAATCTGCTGTAGTGGAGTGATACGTGGGTAAATATGCAACCAGTAGTGGGAATGCCTACTAGTAACCTCAATTGCCAGCGACAAGCGATGGGAACAGGTCGTTATTCTGTCATGTTTTCTTCCTTTTTTTTCAAACTGCGACAAACGTCAGTCTCCCTTCTCTCCAAAATGCGGTATATCCACTCAACCAATCACAGTGCACCATTCCACAGACTCTAGACAATAATGGCAGTGCTTTGAATACACCCAGCATCCTGGTTTCATTGTTGGTTCAACAAACAAGGGCTGCACGATAAATGGCATGTGATTGTCATGCTCATCATGTCAGTAAAGCTGATTCTGTGATTAATAGTACCTACTGGTTAGGGCTGGGATAAACGATTATTTTTTTAAACGATTAATCTAGCGATTATTTTTTCGTTGCATTGATTAATCTAACGATTAATTTTTTCAGACCGATTCGATTTCGATTATCTCCCCATTAATTGACTACTTACAATTTATACGTTGATTTACATATCTGAATGAAAAAAAAAACATGAATTCCATAACATTGCAATATATGTTTATTGCTCTTTAAATTACAAAATAAAAGACTGACTAAGAATGCATTACTTTTCACTTGTATAGAGATAGCATTCAATAAAACCTTGAAGCCTTGAAAACACATAGCTTACTGAACACATAGGGCCTAGCTTACTGAAAAAAAGTTCTTCTTTCAGATGAAAATAACAACAACTTGATGTCTAGCATTCAATAAAAAAGGTCACCCAAAATACTTGTTTAGAGCAATTGAAAGAATACAGTAACCAATGTAAACTTGAGGGCTTTAAAGCTAATACAGAGAGTGCTTTTCCCCAAAAAATAAATAAATAGCCAGCAGCCTGTCATGGAGAAAAAAAAATCTCAGAATGCTCCTTGTGAAACTTTGGCGTTCCACACTTTTTCTATCGTGTCTAATGATTTTGGTTAATATGCACGAGGGAGAGAGAGAGCAAGAAGCGCTCGTGTTGTTTGAAGACTTTGAGTGCGCGCACACAGCCGGGGCTCTCTCTCTCGTACGCGCCCTGTCAGGCACAGCAGTCATTGTATTCTACATCACTCACCGATCAAATAAGGCTTTGACAGCCGCCAAAAAAAAGATAACATGCAGAAAAACCCATGGATTGGTTATATAACGTTGGACAGAATGTTGATCCGGCCATCGCATATATTCAGCGCACATAAGGTAAACGTTTTGCAAACGTTTTTTAGAGAAATAAAAACAGTTCGACGAATCGATGCATATATTTTGCGTCTACATATTTTTTGCGTTGACGTCATCAATGACCTCGATGCGTTGTCCCAGCCCTACTACTGGCAAATCTCCATCACATGCTTTCAAGTCAAGTCACCTTTATTTATATAGCGCTTTAAACAAAATAACTGAACAACATTCATTAGAAAAACAGTGTTTCAGTAATAGAGCCCTGCACGGGCCTCAAATCTAGGCCCGAGCCCGGCCCTGGCCCGAGACGCTCAGGCCCTAGCCCGACCCGTGTCCGACAGCTCATCAGAATTATCAGCCTGAGTCCGACACGAGCTCGTGTTTTTATTTATTTTATTTATTCATTTATCTAATTAATCTATAGCCTATGCACAAAGACAATATGATCTTTTTGTCCCCTTTTTGTTTTAAAGCTTGATGAAGAGAGAGAGCGCAATTTGCTGCAGCTGAGGAGGACAGTGATGCACGCGTACAGGAGTGATTGACCGTTCGCGGCACTGTGTACAAAAAATACTCCGCTACACAATTATTTCGTTATTTTCGTTTAAGCTTATTAACGTTAGTGTTACAGAAAGGTCTGATTTACGCACTGTTACAGTCATTTTTTTTTTTTTTTTTTTTTAAACAATGACATTTGAGTTCATGATTTTAATGTTGCTGTTTCTTGTGGCAGACTGAAGAGTAATCCGGCAGAGTTTTATACTGAAACTTTCCGTCTAAAAGTCCTTCCTTGGTCTTATCCATATTTCTTTGCACGTTGAACACACATAGGCCACAACTGGAAATAAAAAAAAAACTGCAACCGCGTTAATTGCGTTATTTTTTTTTAACGCGTTAAATATTTCAAATTAATCGAATGCGTTAACGCGCTAATTTTGACAGCACTAATATATATATATATATATATATATATATATATATATATATATATATATATATATATATATATATATATATATATATATATAGTAAATCTTTAAAAACCAAAATCTGGATTTACATTTTTAATGTTATTATAGACCTAAAGATGCTATGTGATAGTTTGAAACCGAAAATTCTTGTTTTCATCTTACCACTTTCTTGGTAAAGAAAACAATTTTTTTTTCAAATTAATCAAAATGGACCGCGGTTCAGTTTAAATCTGACAATGCATCTGTAATATGGTTTGCTATAAATAACACATAAAACAAAAGCTGAGACAACACAGACAGCTTCGGTTGCAGACAGTTTAATATCTCACCCTTCGAGTTAAAAACACAAATAAATGTACAGCCATTTGCTCTCTGCATCGAAAACATATATATGGATGCGCTGTTGCACCTCTGTTAACTTTAAAGGGGGTCATATGATGCGATTTAAATTTTTCTTTTCTCTTTGGTGTGTTACAAGCTCTTGGTGTATAAATAAGATCTGTAAAGTTGCAAAGTTAAGAGTCAACCACGGCATCCTAAAAAAGCTCATTTCTAACACGCCCCCACATGTCTACATCACTATGTGGGAAGATTTGCTTAACTCCGCCCTTTTAACAGGTTGTGTTACACTCACTAAGTGTACAATAGCGATAAATTAACCAGTTTTCTCCAAAGGTTAGAACCATCAAATGCTAACATTGTCTTCTATAATGTACAACACACACATCTCTGCTAAAATCTCAGAAAAGTAGTCTGGGGTTTCATTACCCTTTTTAAGAGCCAGAGGATGCGAGCTGGTGCTCAGTTAACGTCTTCTTAATGTTCTTTTTTTCTTTTCTGGTTTGTGGTGTTTGGACAGATGATTAGAGGGAGGCTGTGCAACCAGAACAAACCTGACACCTTTAACCAGCTGTGGACTGTTGAAGAGCAGGTATGAAGCCACCCAAGAGCTCTTGGGATTTATGAAATCTGAGCCTTTTATGAACAAACATCTGAGAAAACTTTAACGTCTAACAGTTGTAGCACTCTTAAAAAGATACTTCTCCATTCAATTTATTGGACAGAAGCTAACTGTTGATAAACGCTAATTTATGATAGAATATGCAGTTTAGTATTTTGTGTAAATCTTGATCTGTTAGGTTTGGCTGTTTGCTCATTATATCTCGTATGTGAAATTTGTAGAAAAAGTTGGAGCAGCTGCTTTTGAAGTTTCCACCAGAGGAGGTCGAGTCTAAACGCTGGCAGAAGATCGCAGATGAACTTGGCAACAGGACTGCAAAACAGGTGTGTGTTCAGGCACCGCTTTACACAGTCACCCTCATCTTCTTTTTGCCTTGATGGACATTCAAATCTCTAGTCACCTTTTCAGTGCTCTCTAAAGCAGTCAGGCAATTAACATCCTTACAGCCCCATTTAATGGAGACTGTATAATTTAAAGATGTTTTTCACTAATGGAACAGGAGTCTTAACCTCTAAAGGCTGTGGTAAGAAAGCTTAACCACTGGATACAGAGCCAGCTCTTTTTGTATGCTAAGTTTTTGTTCCTCTTCTTCACAGGTTGCTAGCAGGGTACAGAAATATTTCATAAAACTGACAAAAGCTGGTATTCCAGTACCAGGCAGAACACCCAATGTGTGCATGTACAGCAAAAAGGTAATTTGGTCTTTTAAAATGTATAATATACTGTAAAATATTAAGTCAGTATCTTATGTTCACCAAGTATTTTTTGATCAGAAATACAATACAAATAGTAATATTGTTCAATATTATACATTTAAAACATCTGTTTTAATATATATTTAAAATGTAATTTGCTCCTGTGATGGCAAAGCTAAATATTAGCATCATTATTGCAGTCCTCAGTGTCACATGATCCTTCAGAAATCATTCTTAATAGGCTGATTTGCTGCTCAAGTAACATTTCTTGTTATGGTCACAGTTTGTAACAGTTGTGCAATATTTTTGTGCAGATCGGTTTATCTCAAGATCTGTAGCAAATTTAAAAGAACAATATTTATTTCAATTTCTTTGTTCTTTCAATGTATTTCTTTGTTCTTTCAATGTAAATATATTTACTGTAACTTTTAATCAATTCAATGCATCTGTGCTGAATTAACACACACACATATATACATATGCATGTGTGTGTGTGTGTGTGTGTGTGTGTGTGTAGGTGTTCACATTCTTCCTCTTGTTTGCTGTCGTCATTAACAGTTCTGTCCACAGAAGCCAATTTATCATGCATCCCTAATATATAGTATCATGTAGTATATATAGGGATCATGATTAGTTATTTACAATGCAATACAGTGCATATTTATGTTGTTTATAATTGCAGACCTCCAGTAAGCGACAGCACCACCTCAATAAGCACCTGTACAAGCCCTCGACGTTCCTCACCTCATACGAGCCGCCCGTCTACATGGATGATGAGGACGAACGGTCTCACTTCTTCAACAGCCTCCAGGATAATGGAGCGGATGATTCGGTCAGTCCTTGTTAAGATTTCAGTTCAAATCCAACTAAATCTGAGAGCTCTCAATTGAGGGTGGCCAGCAATTGATCGGGTCACTAATCATCAGAGAAATGCATGTATGACTGAACCAGTGAGAGCCACAGCATTTTATCAGATCATATCCAAACGTATTGATTTAGAACCTGAAAAGGGAAAAATAAATGGCAGCGGCTATTTGCATTAAGTGAAAATAACTAAAGAGGCTATTTATCATAAGTGCAAATAGTGATTAAATGCTAAGCATATTTTCTTAGAGATAGATACTATTTACACTAAGTGCAAATAGCAGCATTTTTTTGTGGAAATAGCTATAGATTCTATTTACACTTAAAATAGCAGGATTTTCTGCTATTTATACTACTTATTGCAAATAGTGGCAATTATCTGCATCTCAGTATTGTAGTACATTATAAAACTGTATGCAATAATTACTTATTGACTGTAAATCTTAATTTTAATTCAAATTATTAAATGGATGCCACCTCATTTTGAAAATAAAGCCCACCCTACACCTACCCTAACCCTGCCTGATACTTTATTTTCAACTTTTTGATTATTTCCTTTAGAGGTCAACCGATATATCGCCAAGGCCGATATATCGGCCAATATTGGCATCAGCCGATTGGCTTTTCTGCTAGGCCGATTTGTTCGAGGCGGGACATTTATTTTGATGGCGCTAAGAGCAGCAGCTCCTGATCACACAGTGCTCCCATTCTCTCTCTTATTCGCCGTCTTTGTTAACAGTTCTGTGTAATATGGATAGAAGTCTGTCTAATAATTAGATAAAACGGTTAATAAAAGGAATTCATGTATACAGGAAGTATTATAACGATTGCTTTTATATTATTAGTAATAGAAAGGCAAACATTCTAATACTTTGCCATCAGCATTAAGCAAATATGCATGTATTTCATTTTAACAAGTTTTTAAAGGACTAATGAATTTTTTAATTTCACAAACCTTGCAAACTTAGTCGAATCCAGCTTTGGGATCTTGTGAAGTGTGCATTTTTATCCAGCATGATCACGTGTTCTCTGTGTAACGGTCTGTCCGTGTTAATTGAATGCTTTAAACTTTAAACGTGATTTCAAATTATACTGCGCTTTATGCATCTGCCCACGGTCATATTCATGCAATTTTCATGTAAAATTAGTGTTACCCTTGCTTTATTTTAAATATAATTCCCATTGCACAAACGCACTTTCCAGAATAAGGAGTGCCCTGTTGGTTACAGTGTTTACTTCCTTTTATTAATTTTTTTTAAATCCTTTGTCACCTAAAGTTTAAGTATGATTATTTTACACATTTATTTTTTAATCCATTGTCAAATTATTTCAAATTTCTTAAATATTAATAATAATAATTACGAAATATCAGTCGAACACTAATTTCCTTCATTTTCATTCAAATTAAATTATTTTCTGATGTGATTTTATATTTGAAAAGGGAGAAGAACGGCAAATTCGAACTAGGGTCAGTGCCACTGGAGCTGACGACTGTCGACTGTATCACACATTGGTGGGCGCAGTTAGTGTAAATGGCCTCTGCCAACAACATGGGCTATTTGCACTTAGTGTAAATAGACACTCCAAAAATAAACACCTGAAATCAGTTGATGAAAAATACTGTTTTTTGAAAGCCATTTTGTTTCCTCTCTTCCCCTCTGGCAAACATTTGTTGGCCTTTCTCAAACAGGAAATCCTTTAAAGACCGCAAACTGGCATTTCCACAGTTGGGATTTGCTTGATCATTTGATAATGATGAGCTTCCTTTTGACAGACACTGCTGCCAAAATCATTAGAGATGCCTCGGATGTTTGCATCGTCTCAGTTGAACTGTGTAAAGAGGGCTGTGTGTTGAGTGACTGTGAACCGACTGCAGTGGCTTGACATTTTCTCTGTCTCCAATATGTAACCTTTATGTGACACCAGTCAGCAGGCCCTGCAGAGAACATAACCATTCGCACATTGCCAAGCATCAGCGAAACCTCACATGCACCAAATATAGACTTACTACAAATCATGGCATCACAAGGCGTATGTAAAGCCTGCATGGAAATATTGGGAATGGAGCTTTTCTTGTCAACAAACTAAACCCATTTTAATTGTCATTATCACATTGAAGTGTTGATTTTTATTTTATTGTGGTGCTCATTCAATCTTATGGACCCCAAACTTTTATTTATACAGTACTTTTTATTTATGCGGTTTGAATATTATTTTCACACCATCAATTAATTTCTCTGTTGTTACTACCTGACAGTAACACAACTATTTTCAAAGGATTTGGCAAATATATTATAATTATTTGAGAAAAATGTGTATAATAATACTTTCAATAATAATTAGATATTAATATCATATAACAATATATATATATATATATATATATATATATATATATATATATATATATATATATATATATATATATATATATATATCTTTTGTTTTTGTTTTTTTACACCATTTTTTATGTAGTGACAAAAAAATAAGGGGAGAACAAGAGTCAGGAAATATCGACCTACCCCAACAAAAACAAACATTGGGTCAATGAAGTATAATATTCCAGAGTTTGTAAAGATGATATTTTGTGCTATTAATTTTGTAGCATTGACAGTTGATGTGGTGGAGAGTGTTGCACTGTTCTGACCCTGCTGTGATGTTTCAGGACGAGGAAGGGGTTCCAGTGGAGCTGAGGCACCTGCCAGAGTATAAGGAGCTACTGGAGCTAAAGAAACTCAAGAAACAGAAACTACAGGAGATCCAGGCTGAGAGCGCTCTCATGCAGCACATTGGCTACAAGGTACACACTTTTACCTGCTTATTTCCACTGTGATGTCTCTCTGATTCTCAGAAAAACATATCAGGTCATCATTTAATCCCTCTTGTGTTGTTTCAAACCTGTATGACTGACTTGTGTGGAACACAGAAGATGCTATTTTGAAGAATTCTGAAAATATTTTGGTTCATTCTGCCCCTCAGGCTTTTATTTTACGAACAAAAACACTGAAACATCTTTAAAAATATCATGTTCCACAGAAGAAAGTCCTAGAGATATAGAAAATGACTTTTTTTTTTTTTTTTTTTTTTTTTTTTTACTTATTATTGTGGCTTAACCAGACATGATGCAACAAAGTGACAAGTGATAAAGGCCATCTCTTAGACAGCTGTTTCCTGATCTTTGTTAATGTTTGCATGTAATTCTCCCTCAGTGTGATATGTGTGGCATGGAGCCCATTCAGGGTGTACGGTGGCACTGTCAGGACTGTCCTCAGAACAACGCTGTGGACTTCTGCAGTTCCTGCTCTGACTGGTGAGTGCAGCTGGGCTTTTACCACTTGTTGCAACATTGTGGTGTTAATGTAAAGACCGTTAACTCATAAATAGTCTTTTTGTTCTTATGAAATCAGAGCTCTTTTGAGGTTTATCCCAGAAAATAATGTGTGTTATACCACTGAATACAAGACTTTATTCACACATGCACCCAAGTACATTTCACAGTTCTTGCACATCATTTTTAATTACAAATGTGAGTGAAATGCTCACACAGTTATACCTTGCTGTTACATCTGATGTACATTTTTGTCTAGGGATTAATAGAGGTAACATTAAGTTGACATAGTAAAGAAATAAGCCAGGGAAATAAGTAGCAATGAAACACATGACACGAAACTGCACTATGAGAAATAGTTATTGCCCCCAAGTTAAACAAACAAAAAAGAAGGGAAGTTAAAGTGGTGCTTAAATGATCAAATAAAAGATAAGAAAAATACCAGTAACTAAATCCCCAAACCCCTAAACTATTAAAGAAACAGAAAGTTTCTTCAATGCAAAAGCATCAGAAACTACACTGAATACACTAAAACAAAAACATACAAGAAAAGCACACACAACTAAACTAGTGTGTCTAATACATCCAAGATCCCTACTAGGGCTGTCACTTTAGTGAAAAAATTATTTTCGATTTTTAAAAAACATAAGTGTTCATTGAATCGATTGTAAAATCGATTTTCCATGTCTAAAAAAAGACGTTTCCTTTTTCAACGTCAAATAACGGACGATGGTAAAGAGAGCACTGGAAACGCACAAGTCAGCAATATTTCTTATTTATTGGCATGAAGTTTCTGGCAGAATAACAAACAGCAACAGGAGTGCAACATTCTCGAAAAAATATATATGGAGAGGGGATGGCTGCCATAACAAAAGAAAAACATCACTGCAGGCTTCAACCCGGCTGCATTTATGATTTAGGCATTTCAAAAATCTCTGAGATTATTTTAAATAATGATTCAATCCATTTAAAAAAACTGTTCAAAAAATGAAACTTTAAATAGACTTGAGAATGGACTTTTTTTTTTTTTATTGAACGTAACCGAAACTTAGGCAAGGTGGCACTAAGCAGGCATGAAACGCGCAAAAAGGCTAGGGCCATTACAAATTTATTGAACTGGAAAACAAGTCGATCAACATTTTCGGGGTCCAGAGCAGAGCGTTTTTTATACACTATATGTCCAGCTGTTGAGAAGACGCGCTCCAACCGCACTGATGTCCCAGGGACACTCAGGTACAGCTGCGCAAGGTGGGGGTATCGCTGTCAGCTTGCAATGGTCCTTTTCATAACTCACTATAACAGACGCTATATTCGCATGTGAACACAGCATAAGAGGTCGCTTTCGACGTCACTGGGTCTTATAGGCGCGTAAAATTGCTGGTATTTTCTGTCTAGCTTTCGCAACGCATACTGCACTCTCGGAATTCTTTAATTTATTTTTCTGCTTGGTTGTGAGTTTTGTTACATCTATATTTTTTAATTGTTTAATTATTTTAAAATTAATACTGTGCATATTTGGTTAAAATCGATTCCCTATTTTCATTTTCGAAACTTTTTTTGGTTGGTCTGATCGATTGTGCAATCGATTTTCGAACTAAAAGTGACAGCCCTAATCCCTACGTGCAGATGGAAGTGATGTGACCCATGCTCAGAATTCGTGCTCTGCATTTAACCCATTCAAAGTGCACACAAACAGCAGTGAACACACACCCCGTGAACACACACCCAGAGCAGTGGGCAGCCATTTATGCTGCGGCGCCCGGGGGGCAGTTGGGGGTTTGATGTCTTGCTCAAGGGCACCTCATTCGTGGTATTGAAGGTGGAGAGAGTGCTGTACATTCACTCCCCCCCACCTACAATTCCTGCCAGGCTGAGACTCGACTCTTGGATTGCAAGTCCAACACTCTAACCGTAAGGTCACGACTCCCCCTAGGTATGTAGGGGGAACTTCCCTTTAGTATGTCAAGTGATTTACTAAACTCTTCCACTACTTCCTTGTCTTCCAGTTTGCACAGCAGCATAGCCACAAGTGCACACAGCAGTCACAACAGAAAACGTCACACTCTCTTCCCACTGATGTTCTCCTTCTAAACCTCTCGGACAAGAGCGTGATTGGCGGAGGAAAGAAAAATAAAATAAAAATAAAGCAGACTTGACTTGAAACGTGATGTCCTTAATTAACTAATCATGAATGACAGCAAAGATAGCCAATAGAATCCAAGGAAGATGGTACCTAAGAGCATGAGAGTGAGAACCGAGAAGAGACAAAAATAAATAACATGTACAACACAAAAGGTCGTGGACCATAACACTTGCTTAAATGGAATCCGATGTGCATCATTTAAATGTAGGGTAGGCGATTTCAGAAAGGCTAGCAATCGTTAGCTTTGAATGCAAGATCCCCAGCCTCCTTGCAGAATCGCTCTGCAAAGCTACGCCTCCTTCAAAACACTGAATGTGCTCTGTCAGTATCTTGTCTGCGCAAGCAGGGTGCGCAGAGGTATGCAAATGCATATTTTGACAAGCAGGTAGGGCAGCCTATCACAATGTTCGGACCTAACATTTTGATTGGACAAACATTTTATGGTCCTATGCCTTACATAGCTGATATAAATATATATAAATAAATTTAGACCAATTAATTTAGCGATTGCTATTGAGATGTCAAGAGACTTTAAACTAGCACAACAAAATATGTTTTTGATCCAGATTACCTACCCTGCCTTCAATAAACTGAATAATTTTTTTGAGGCCTTATCGAAAAATGTTAAGCATTAGAGAAAGAAAGACACTCGTCATTCATCCTTTTTATGACTTTTCAAAGCATGTTTTATTTGAAATTCTTGACAGAAGAAAATCTGTTGGGGGTTGTTTACAATATTCCCACATGTTCCCATTCTGTTTAACTTGAAATGTTGGTCAGTTGTCTTGTCCTAACCAGTCACCTTTCTGTTTGCCCCTTCAGTCCGTTCAAAACCGAGACCCACAAGCCCACACACAGACTGGAGCCAGTCTGCCAGGCCGAAACCTTCCTGGACAAAGACTACTGCTTACCACAGAGCACAGGATACAACTACCTGGACCCCAACTACTTCCCTGCCAACAGATGACAGGGACAAGCTCCACTGCTTGTATACAGGGCTGGGCCGCAGTCCCCAGGGCATTCTGTGCATGGCTCCATCATCCAAGTCAAAGAAATGCATACGTTTGGGCGAGAGGGTACCGCAGATGGGCCGCACCTTGCCCCGACCTGCTGCCGGAGGGAGGTGGGGTGGGGGAGGGTTCGTGGGAGGGAGGGGCAAACACCCTGCTGTGGTTGTCAAACCTTACCAGGTCTCGTCAAGTAACACTATCTCAAATCAAAAGAAGCGAGAGGAAAGAACGAACAAAAGAAAAAGGCGCACTGACATTCCCAATCCCAGGACATTTAAAAGGCAACCCGACGCCTCCCTTTGTTCCACCGTTTTAGTGACGGGCGTCATTGACGCACCTCTTGGAGGTGGGAGCGGGGTTGGGCTCGCGTTAAAGTGCAAAATGTCGTCTGTAGTTGAAGTATTTATAAGTGAAGCTTTGTGTGTGAGCTCTTTTCGTGAAGCAGGATAACAAGGAAAGGAACTTGGTGCTGAGACTGTCGTCTTTGATTCATACCAGGTTTTTTAACCAATCGTGGAGGTTCGCTCACAACTCCAACGTTCTAAACAGGGGTTAAAAAAACAGCAACAAAAAAAACAGCAAATCCCGGCTGACAGACCCCATACGTGTCTCTTGCCATGGGCTACCATTTTCACTAGAAGCTGCTCTTTGTTTCCTCTTACGACAGTTCCATGATGTTGTCACTTTATTTACGTTCATTTCTTGTTTTTGAAATTACGCCGAATTACAAAAAAAAGCCACTCCACTTAACCCAATAGGTTCCCAAACCTTGAAGCACTACAGCACGGAGAAGACCAGCTGAGATCCGGAAGGCGTTATAGCGCGCTCTGCGCTCGTGGAGAGCTTTCTTTTCTTTTCTCAATGTGTACTGTTGTTGATCATGTGGAGTATTCAGATATATGGTGAAAAGTAGCCAGTGGTAGTTGCCGTGTGCCATTTTTTTTTCTTCCCTGTCCAGTTGATTCTAACCTGGCCACTTGTTTTAGAAGAAGAAAATAAAGAGCTCGTGGCACGTTTGCCCTCTGTGAAAAGCTGCCCAACCATCATCACGCCTTTAGATCCCTCTAACTTTTCCAGTTTCCTCACGGGCCATAAAAAGATTGTATTTTTATGAATCTATTTAAAAGACAAAGAATAACGAAATCGAGCTGGTGGCAGTCGTCGCACGTGCGCCGCACTCCCACTTTATTTTATACACATGCATTTTGTTGTGCTTTGAGTAGACCATTTTGTATTGGGTTCTGTTCTGTTCACCTCCCCTCCCTTGACCCGCTTCAGTATCTGTGTATAACAGTCTGTTCTTAAATAATGTAAAAAAAAAAAAATGTTAGAGGAGAACTGTGGAAATAAAAGTATGTGAAAAGTCTTTCTACACTACATGACTCGGGTATTATGATTTATCTTTCTGATTTATTGCAGTACTTAAACTCTGAAGTTTGATGTAAGGACAGATTAATAAGTTTGTTTGTGGCATGTTTATTTTTTAGGGTTGAGAAACTGTCATACTTCAGCCACCAGAGGGTGGTAGGTTACTGTGAATGCTACAGTCCACTCGTGACTGACATGAAATTACATTTTCATTGTATTACAGTTATTAATCTGTACGTAAAGAAATCAGAATATTCACTTTATTCATAGGAAATAACTGTTCTCTGATACTGGTCAAATGACATTGACTTGAAGAACAATGGATGGCAGATACTGGTGATATCATGCTATTTAATATAAAGCTACATTCAATAGTTTCCTGCTAATTTCAAAGGTTTTCCACATTAATAAATTGTGAAATGCACTGGCATGAGATGGAGTGTGCTCAGAGTCTTCTATAAAAAGAGTTTATTCTTAATTATATATGATTGCGGGTCACCACTGTCAGTGTATTTTGCTATACTGAAATGTTTTACCAAACATTGGAGTATTTCATAACCCTGACACTAAACTGATTGGATGGTTGAATCTCATGTGAGTGACCGTTTGCTGGAAGGTAGACAAAAATGTACTTAAGTAATGGTAACAAAACTGTCTAGTATTGATGTTTTCATATGACATGCTTTACAAAATTGGCTTATTTTGGTGCTGCTATAGAAAACCTCTTGCAACACAATTTCTTTCCCACTTTCAATGATTTGGACTTTGACCTTCATACCCACACATACTGTTAAAGGAGCAGTTCACGCAAAAATGCAAATTTGCTGAGAATGTAAAACATACAAACCCCGCAGGCCGTCCAAGATCTAGCGCTTGTGTAAAAAAAAAAAAAAAAGAGAGATATGTGGCATTACAGCTATTGTTTATCAATGTTGTAGTCTGAGAGTCCACATAGATCATAAAAACGTCACAATTATCCACAGCATGAAGCAAGAAAACTTGAAAAGCCATGTGAATGAACAAATCCATCAAAGCATTTTAACTTTAAAGCATTACTTCTGATCAAAACGCAGTCCATAATAATGCTTCCTCCACTAAAAAAGTTCATCCTGTTGTCCTTTCGAATCAAAATCTGCTCTTAACTGTTTTGGATTGTCTTTGCTTGTAAACGGTGCTTGATCTATGCATATCTCTCTCCTGATTTAGACTACAACTTTTTACTAAAAAAAAAATATTATGAATAGAGGACTCATATTTTTGCCGTAATCTATTTTCAAGCATGCAGTTTATTAAATGGAATTGTTTGGATTGCTTGTGGGTTATTGTGATGTTTTATGTTTTTATCAGCTGTAGGAACTTTCATTCTGATGGCACCCATTCACTGCAGAGGATCCATTGTTGAGCAAGTGTTGTAATGTTAAATTTCTCCAAATTTGGCCTGTAGGCCTACATATTCAGCACATTTTCTTTTTCGGGTGAACTATTCCTATAACCGCAATAAAAAGGTTATTGTTTCTCATAGCGTCTGCATTTAAAGAACAAAATAAGACAATTAAACATATGAAATGTCTTTTATTTCACCCTGGTTGATAAGGAAGAATACAGTTATCAGACCTCATTGTGAAATTCATCCATTCATTGCACCCATGAAAGCCAGACTGTGAAATTCAAAACATTTCCCTCTCCAACTCATTAATTTCTGCTTCAACTATACAATAAATCACAATTCTGGCATGCTTAGCGCGATATAAAGCATGAAGTTAAAATACAAAAAGGCTCTCCAGCGGCCGGTCCGTAATTCTTCTCAGATTTTCTGATTTCAGTGCTCAAGGATACTGACTAAACAACAGTCCAAACGCATCAAACAACGTCAGACTGTTGTAAATTACCCTCTGTCCGTGTTTTATGGAGCTGAAAGCGAGCTTAAGCATAAGCATACAGATTCAATACCAAGAGATAAACACTGTTGATTTATTGGGCTGGTATTTACAGCGAACGACGATGCTGTGAAATGAACAGGTGCCTGTTGCTGGTTGGTAGTTTCTCAAGTGAATGTACCATACAGAAGCTGTAATCACAGGTGTGTGTGCGCGTGATGAACTGTGGTGTGTAATGCGAGTCAGTTGCGGTGGAGCTGTAGGTGATGGTTTTGTCCTCCAGGGGGCAGTGCGAGTCCAAGCTCTCTAGCAGGAGTCCAAGACGAGGCAGATCTGCTCAAAGACATCTTCTGGGGGCTGCTCGGCATCAATCTACATACACGCACACATAACACGGCTGTTAGAAATCATAAGCTGAAAAGTAGGGCAACAACCCACAGGAGAACTGTCATACAGCACTAAAATATCCTACAAACACACGGCTGCTCTGAAATTTGTTTATCTGTCAATGTATATAGAGAGACAGGTTCATCTGTCTGCTTTATGTTGTCAACATCACTCGATCATCAGATATGAATATAGTGAAATGATTCTGTCCCAATAAAAGCGTTTTCCATCATACAATCAATAAATAAGTGACAATTGCAAATGCTTTAAGATTAAATGCATGAATGGCTTTTTGTATTCCGCTCATGCACTAACAAAAACATTTTTTTTTTTCAGATATTGGTGGATTTACATTTGTGTCTGTTGTTAATCTTTTAAATAAACAGATTTAAATGATTATTATATCTTTAAATGACATAGTGGGTGCACTTCTCCTAGAGCAATATCTACTAAATGAAGTACTTTAGAGCATAACTGGGGAAAAAAGCCTATTTAATAACACAAATCTTATAGGCTTTAAAAACACAGTTATATTTCCACAAGGTTTTAAGGTTTGCAAATAACTATAAAAATGCATATTCTAAAATGTACCATTGTACAACCATGTTTTTTTTTAGACATATACCACAGCAGTACCAATGTGTTCTTTGAAGCAACTTGGTGAACCATGGTAGTCATTTAGTGAAAATCCAAATTCTGTCATTTATCCACCATCATGTCATTCCAGACCTGTAATATTGTATTTTTTTTCTGCAGCACAAGAAAATATTTTGGTGAATGTTGGTGAATGCATTGACCGTTATTGTATGGATGGACAAAATAAAAAAAAAAAGTAACATTTCGCAAACTATCATTTAAATACTCTAGAACAATATGATAGTGAGTAATGACAAAATTTGCATTTTTGGAATCCCAAAGCTGAAAGATCCAAAATACAGTAACTCACATATTTGAAGGATTTATTGTTAGGATGGATGTCAAAAGCAGACTAAAATCATTAAATGTGCTGATTCTAAAATGTTTTCTTTTTAGCTTGGGGTCAATGTAACCAGTCAAAATGTTCCACACAGTGGTCAAATGACACTGAAACATCACTGCTATGACCAGTTGTAGCTTGGCGTTTTCATACCCACCTTGTGCAGAACTTCTCTGTGTTCGTAGTGACTGACCAAGAGATTGACCAGGCTGCAGAATCCGTCCACTCTACGACGAGTGTCTCTGTCTCGGGCTTCTTTAGTGTGCAGGCTGCAGGTGGCCCTCTGCTGCAGCCGTTGACTCATGATGTCTGCAGAACATTCCAGGAACAGAACTATGTCGGGCTGCCCCATCTGAAACACAAGCATGTATTTTATGCTAGAAATGGAACGAGCACTGATTGCCAGGCAATTTCTGTGAGACGCAGGCAGTGACATCGTGAGCACTGCTTTAATTACATCATTACATATTACTATATTTGATTTCAAACACTGTTTGAATGGTTTCATTGTGTTTTCTTATGGTTTCATCCGTTTCATTGTCTTCTTGTGACTCTGTAACGGATAATTCATACATGAAAATTATTCTTTATGCTCAGAACTATTATTTCACAAATGAAGCCTGGTGAATCTTGTTATTGTCATCCTGGAATTTATACATGGGTACATCTTCCAACATGGTTGTTTAAGGAATGAAATGCTGCTGTATGCACTGCATCATTTAGGGCTAAAATAATTGTTGCAAAGCATATAACATGGCAGTAACATGTTAATCACTGCGAAATTATCCAATACTAAATCTTCAGCATTTGCTTCTTTACGTCTAGTGTAAAAGATTTAAATAAAAACATAAAAAAACACATTTATATACAACCACGTGCAAAAGACATTTGAGAGCTGCAGTGGAGGGTAGATTAAAAAAAAAAATGACAGCATATCTTCCACCTTATCTCAAAGAATGCCATCACAAGAATATACATCACATTTTGTGGGCATAGAACACTCTTGAAAATGTCTCCTTTTGTGTTTTCCACAAAATAAAGTGAGTAAACAATGTCACTTTTCATTTTTGAGAGACCTATTCCCTATTATAATGTCCCAACATATTTCATGTTTCGTTGACTGCAGTGACTGCAGTCTCACTCTCTGTGATGTCATCTTTTCCCGAAAATCACTGACCTTGGCTTCATACTCTTGCGCCTGCTTCACATTCTTTGGGAAGCCAGTGACCAGGAAGCCCTTCCCCTGACGCACAGTGGACGCCATGGCCTCGCACAATAGATCCAGCAGCGTGTCCTTTAACACACACACACACACACACACACAAGAGAAAACTAGATTAACACTCACATACAGATTCACAATCCGTGAGAACGGCTGGATGTATGAGAACGGTACAAACACACATTAGATTAGAATTGAGAAGTCTGATGTCTGGGACAACTAAAAGTATATCACAGAAAATGTTAATGACAGTCATGTTGCTAGGCAACACCACTGTAACATAAATCATCTGATTAAGTCTGAATCTCTCTGAGCCAGATGCCAAACCTTAGCAAATAAACTCAACAACAACAGCCTAAGTTAGTGGCTGGAGGGCCTGTCTGCCTATTTTTTATTACAGTAAACCTGAATATTTCAGTAAAACAATTTTAATGGGTTTGATTGTGTTTGATCCTTATCCCTATTGTCTGTTGTTAAATACTTTCATACATGCATAGTTTATGTCATGAAGAGTAGCTGATGCTGGTTTTGATTTTTCTAAAGTGGCAGCATAGCCAATTGATTTGTGTTTCCTCTCTATTTCAGTCCTGACCTGGGTAGAGCTAAGTGCTATACACCATGAGAATTTTCTTAAGCCCTCCTCTTCCCCAGCACCACCTGTCTAGATCTGTTCTCCTTACTTTACCTTGTGGCAGCAGCAGCACTGACACTGTCTACACTGGATGTTCACTTTCTGGCATACTCAACATTTGAGTCTGCTGACAACAGGACAAACTGAAGAGTGAAACTTTGTCCACTTTGATGCATCTGGATTAAACAACTTGTTTGTTGCTCTGACTTAAGAATTGGATTTATTTTTAATGGTGTGCCTGATCATGTTGGGGGATTGTATGTTTGTTTGTTTTTTAGAGCATTTCACTGCAGATTTTTTTTTTGTTGCGGTTGTGGTTTTGTTTTTGTAAATGAGGCACAGTATAATGGAGACTTTGTTGGAAGATGATGCAGTCTGCACAAATTGTAGGTTTTTGCAATGTTGCAATGCCTTGGCTGTAAATTATGGTTTTATATTGATAATGCTGTCTTTTTATCTTTTTATTGATAAAAATCAGGGTTTTTGTGAAAACTTTCCAGGATTATTCTCCTTATAATGGACTTCAATGGCTATCAAATGGTTGAAAGTCAAAATTACAATTTCAGTACAGGTCTTATAAGGGTCTTATCCAGCAAAACGATCAGTATAAATTAATATAAAAAAATGAAATAAATGTATATGCTTTATAAACAGAAACACTCGCCTTGCTGAGCGGCCACAACTTCATGTAATACCTAATTACGTTGAAAAGTTCACGTGTGATGTAGGTGGAAGTAATGACTCAAGTGTTTACAAGACAAACGTGCAAAGACTAAGTCAAACCCCGTTACAAAAAAAAACTAATTAAATTTGTGTCATTGAACATACAACAACTTTTGAACGGTCCTCCTTTTCCACATTTGTAAACACTGATGGAGTCTGTACTTCCACCTACGTCAAACATGACCTTTTCAATGTAATTAAGTATTACTTTGAAGTAGTGTTGCACGGTGCACCGATACTTCAAAAGTATCGTGATTCTCGGAAATTAAAAACGCCACGATTCCTAAATTTATTAGCATTGATACTTCAAAGAATGACCACGTTCCAGATTTGTAAGAGACGTATTTCATGTTGGTGTGTGCAACGCACGCTTCCAGTACCTCCCTATGGACCTCTGTTTTTTCTCCTTATACACACAGCAAAAAAGCACTACAGTGAGATGGCTGCATTAGTGGCTTTACTAAACTGATTTGGCTTTACTAAAATGTGTGCATAATCGCATTAAAAAGTTTAAATAAGTTATTCAGATGAACAAAGCACGAGGTTTTCTAGCATAATTAACATTTTAATTGTTTGGTCAGACAATTCATAATATTCACATTAATCGGGAATTAAACGTGGAGTTATGTTCTGTATGCTAAATATGAAAATGAGCGTATCTGCACAGCACTTATAACTGCGCTTTGTATCTGCTGATTGCTGATCGAGATTTACATGCTTGGCTCACTGACCCTGTATACGCATTCATTTTGTTCTTAAACGAGATGTGTCAGTTCATTCAAGTCCTTCACGAATGAGAAGATCTCTGGATCTCGTTCAGTGAAGGGTGGATTCGTTCACTAAATTCAACAAATCACATGCTCCGTCACATCTTGAGTAACTCTTTGACAGGATGAAACAGTTCAACAGAGCTGTTCACGAGCTGTGGAGGGAGGAACTTCAGTGAACAAGAAATATGAGTCTAGTAGCAACGTATCTTCCGTGATGTCCCCGATGCGCGGGTCGGGGTGGGTAAAGAACTTTTACTTTATTTGCGGGCTGGGGTGGGCCAAATAATTTCATAAAAGCGGGACCCGCGGGCTGGAAAAAAAACAGACCCTAGCATCACTAGACTGCATCTGCGAGCACAAGTGATACTGTGGCCGCCGGTCCACGACTGGTAGAAAAAGATGACGCTCAATAAAGCTCACTGGCTGAGTTTTCTCCTCTGAAAGAAAAGGTTGCACAACTGACAGAATAAGTTACAATATCTGAGATATTGCTGCTAAATTTTCTTTTCTTTTTTTAAAAAACTTGAATGCCATTGCTTAAATTTATATTATTTATCTTTTGACATTTAATCTTCTGAGTTCAGAAACATTGTTTAATATAATCGCTGTTCATATTTTTATTCAAAGTTCAGAATCAAGATAAATTTATTACTCTTACTTTCCTATGATAACTGAGATAATGCTGCTAAATGTAATCTTTACCTTGAATGTAATTGCTCTATTTTATTTTTTATATTTTGATATTTCATATTTTGTTCAAATGTTTAATATATCTGCTGTTCATATGTTCATTTATTAATGTGTTATATGATTAGAATGTTGTCCCGGTTTTAAAATAATGCATATCAATGATATTTGAGAGTGTATTTTCCCTTTTCAGGAAAAGTATCGAAAAAGTATCAAAATCGCAATTCTTGACTAGGTATCAGTATCGAAACAATAATGTTGGTATCGTGACAACACTACTTTGAAGTGTCTCCTAGGGTCTCAAGTGGCTTTCTGCTTCCTGTTTGCCGTGCTGCTGGTTTGTTATCATAGCTCCATGTAGCTTTGTTTTTCTTTAGAATAGATAGTATATATGACTATCACACTCTCTTGTTTAAAATGATAAAATATAACTTAATCCCCAACATATTTCTAATATTATTTGTCAATCTAATCTGATTTATTTGATCATTTGCTTTTATTCTAAAGCCGTTACTGCAGTGCGCCTGAAGTGCGTTATCATTTGTTAGCTTGTCATTAGTGTTTCCATTCGTTCCATCACTGTTTTCTTTTTACTTCTCCTCTCTCTTGCTCCATTTCTTTTCTCACTCAATTGTTTTCACAAGTTCATCAAACAACTGTGTTAAGATTTATTCATCAATCACGGTGAGTAATGGCTTCTCCTGCTATTGTTATTTGCACTGCTTGCCACATGTATAGTTTATCTCTCTCTGTCGGCGACAAGGGATTCACATGTGATAAATGCTGGGAATTAGTTAGGCTGACAGAGAAGATTTTAGAATTAGAGACATGTGTCCAAACTTTAATTGAGAACAGTAAGAATGTGAGGGCTCAAAATATGGCTTTGGATGCCTCACGTAACAGAAGTCCATTAATTCTAGGCACATAGAGACTCTTTCACCTAGATATCACACTATAAAGACTGTGTCTGTTCCCCAAGCTAGAAAATTCAAAAAACGTCCAAACCAAGTTAAGAGTAACAATTTAATTGAGGTTCAACAAATAAAAAACAGATGCAATATGGATAAACAAATGATAAAGCTTGGCTTATTGAATATCAGGTCCCTTTCTACGAAAGCACTTTTTGTAAATGATATGATCACTGATCATAACCTAGATATGCCCTTGTTTGACAGAAACCTAATGATTACATTATTTTAAATGAGTCCCCCCCCAAGATTACTGTTATAAACATGAGCCACATCCAAAAGACAAAGAGGAAGGTGTTGCTTCAATTTATAACAATGTTTTCAGTTTTTCTCAGAGGCACATAGCATACAGGCCACCAGGGCACCATATAGACTTTATTAAAGAATTTGCTGATTTTATATCCGAGTTAGTGCTGGCTGCAGATAAAGTTTTAATTGTTGGTGATTTTAATATCCATGTTAATAATGAAAAAGATGCATTGGGAACAGCATTTATAAGACCTTGTCACAGACAATCACAGAGACAAGACCACAGGAAACAGATGATTCTTCTGCACAATCTGACTTTACTGCAGCCTGGAATTGGACTGCTGGTTTCATCTGGCCACCGACTGAGCCTGGTTTGACTTGGGTGACTTGACGCGAAGTCATGGACGTGCAACATAGAGCAGTGCAAGTTGAGCATTTCTGTTTATAAAGCATATCATTTTTATTTCATTAAAAAAAATGAACGTTCGATTTGCTAGATAAGACCCTTATTCCTCATCTGGTATCATGTAGAGCCCCTTGAATCTGCACTGAAACTGCAATTTTGACCTTCAACCGTTTTGTAGCAGTTGAAGTCCACTATAAGTAGAATAATCCTGGAATGTTTTTATCAAAAACCTCTTTTCGACTGAAGAAAGAAAGACGTAAACATCTTGGATGATATGGGAGAGAGTAAATTATAAAGAAATTTTAATTTGAAAGTGAACTAATACTTTAAAGGACCCTCTTCTTAAAACTGTATAATTTCAAAGAGAGGGTCAGAATGAATTTTTTTTTTTTTTTAAAGTGCATATTTGTTTTTTGTGACAATAAAATAAGTTATTAACATTATTGGATCACATGTAACAATTCAAATAAAATAATCCATGTCATGACTCTCTATTTAACTGTAATAATGTGTGTGTGTGTGTGTATATATACACACACACAGAGAGAGAGAGGGAGAGAGAGAGAGAGAGAGAGATAGATAGATAGATAGATAGATAGATAGATAGATAGATAGATAGATAGATAGATAGATAGATAGATAGATAGATAGATAGATAGATAGATAGATAGATAGAACTTTCAACAGAAACATTTTTTAACTTTACACCTTATATGTTATGAAAAAAAAATGATGAAAATATTGCAAATTAAGGATTGCTTCTGGAAAATTCAAGAATCAAATTTGTTCATTGCTCACTGGTTCACAATCCTGCTTCCACAACTCCACAATCAGCTATCTGATTGATATTGTTATTTTTATTCCCTCTTTCAATTTGAACAGACAGCCATTGTCCTTTGGGAAATAAACCAAATTTGAATCTTGTTTGCAGGGGCATATACAAGTTTAGTTGCTCTCTAAATGAAACTGTCTGCTTTGCCCAAATTTATAATTGTCGCCTACTTCTAACTAGCACCAGGTATTTGAAAATTGGGGTTTGTCTGTGTGTTTTCAGTTGTGCTCTACTTCTGCTGCCTTTGGTTGTGCTCATACTTCATTTATTTTCCAAAAGCCTATTGTTTGTGAAGTACATGTCTGGAATTTATTATTTTTGTGTCTTCATGGTAAAAACAATGTCATTTTGGTAAATTACTTTTTTTAAATGAAGAACTTACATGTCCCAGCAAATCTTCCTGTTTCAACAGGAAATGTGTCAAACCAGGAAAGAAAACTTTGCAAATGATTTTACAAAGCCTATCTAATAATTCACCTAGCCTTTTTTGTACACATCCAGCACTTTAAAGGTTAAACTATTACATAACACTTCTCTGCAAAATGTTACTGAGAAGTGTTATGAAAAACAGTGTCTTCCTGTGTTTGTAAATTCAGTGAAGGTGGAGCTGGTCATTGTAATTTTCTGTAATGGACTTTAACAAGATTGTGCACCTCGGGAAGCTGCTCTCCTCTTTCCAAAAGGTCTCGCAGAAATTGTCCTCTCTCACTGTGAGACTGCAACTCGCTGCACAGGATGTCCCCAGGACACAGGCGCTTCAAACTGTACCGCTCCTCTATCTTCTCCGATTGGAGAGCTTTCCCCGATCCTGGGCCACCTGGTCAGAATGAGAAAGTCGAGAATAAATCTATAATGAAATGAAAATGGATGAGAAAGATTGTTCTAAATAGTGGGGACTGGGGAACAAGGGCCAGATCCTCAGTAATTGACTGTCTTGGGAGATGTGGGATGGATTGTCAGCAGATATCTTATGGTCTGTAACTCACACTATGCGCTGGCCCACCTCGACCTCACCATCTGACTGAAGTCCCAGAGGCTTTCATTAAGATTCTGCACACGGCTCAGAGCAGCCCTTATCTATCCAAACAGTCCACAGGCGGATTTCCCCAGGGTTAATGTCTCCTACATAGCCAACAGCTGTTGTCTATATATATATATATATATATATATATATATATATATATATATATATATATATATATATATATTAGGGATGCACGATAATATCGGCACAATATCGGTATCGGCCGATAAAAGCTTAAAATGACCATTATCGGTATCGGCCGATATGAATATTTCTGCCGATGAGCCAAACCGATATTCTCCAAGTGAAATAATTGACCTGTTTTTCAGATGTGAATGTCTGTCTACATTTGTAAAATAATAAATTTATGGTAGAATCAGTACAGAAGAGATACATGGATTTCTCTTCAGTAAAATTAAAGTTTAAATATATCAGTATATATTTGTATATATATCGATATCGGTATCGGCATCGGCCAAAATTATTTTGAAAATATCGGCATATCGAATATCGGCCAAAATCCAATATCGTGCATCCCTAATATATATATATATAAATTAAATTTATGCATTTAGCAGACGCTTTTATCCAAAGCGACTTACATTGCATACAGGCTATCAATGTAATTGATGCAATGAAGAGTCGATTTGAAAGAATGACGGAGGCTGCTCCAGATACCCCCCCACGCCCAGCGCTGAAACGAAAGCGGTTGCAAAAGTACCGACGAGAGTGGGAGGAATCGAATACTTGGCTGGCAAGTGTCCACGGAAATGAGTATCAAGCACAGTTTGTTGGCGAGTGTTCTCTGTCTCGCACGGTGGCTTGTCAGATGTTCGACAGCATGCATCGGAAGAACAACATTCATACACTTTACAATAAGGTTAATTTATTAAACATTAGTGTATTAACTAACATGAACTAACAATGAGTAAGTAATACATTTGTCACAGTATTTATTAATCTTTGTTAATGTAAGTTAATAGAAATGTTCTCATGTTAGTTCACAGTGCATTAACTAATATTAACAAGATTTTAATAAAGTATTATTAAATGTGGAAATTAACATGAACAAAGATGAACAATTGCTGTATAAGTGCAGTTCGTTATTAGTTCATGTTAATTAATGTAGTTTACTAATGAACCTTATTTTAAAGTGTTACCGATTTGTTTATTACGATTAAGGTAAGTCATTGCAGTACTACTCTATAGGTACTTAAGATTAACATGAGATTAGGTGAAACTGTGTATGTTATGTACTCTTTAATTTGTGTTCTGAAGATGAATGGAGGTCTTACGGGTTTGGAACAACATGAGAGTGAGTAAATAATTGCATACATTTTTGGGTGAACTATCCCTTCAATTTTCTTTTGCTTGGGCTTACTTCAATTTTTTTTTTTTACTGCAATTGGATCTTGCATTTTTGCTCTTTCTAAAACAGCCACCATTACAAGAACATAGTGGCAACTGTAGCTTATCTGTGGACTGTCCTCGGCACACAAATATAGCATAACCATATAGCACTAGGTAAAAATTATGGTGCACTGTATTAATTATGTTTAATTATCTTGTCTAGTCCATATTAAATCAAATAAATTTACTTATTGTTTTTTTCCATATAGTTTTAAAATATTGTTTCTTCTAAACAGCACTGAGATAAAACAGAGAACAAATAGAGACATTTGTTTATTTTGATCTTTACAGATCACATTGCATTCCTTAAAACATTCACGCAGCAATCCTACCCAGTCGCAGTTTGTTTCTCAATCCTTCACATGTGAACACTTCAATCAGGCTTGGATTTATCTTATTCTTCATGCATTGTTTTATATGCCAGTGGGCTCTAAACCAGAAAAAAGTCCCGAGTCTTGCTATTAGGTCTAATCTAATTATTTTTCTTGAGAGCTACTACAGTGCAGATACAGCTCGGATAAATCTTTCAGCAAGTCTTTAACTTGTCAGTTAGGGTGATCAAGTGCACTCGAGAGTGTAACTCACTCAAGCTCTCAATCTCAGATCCGTCCATCTGACAATCGACAGCCATATCCAAACCAAAATTACAAGCCTTACTGTTGTACCAAACTGCTGAAGTGACAGAGGACAGGAACACAGACCGTATCCACCAGGTTCCTTTCAACGGACCGCCAAATTGATTCCTTCACATCTCTTTTCAACATAAAGAGATGTACAGCTTGGCTTTTGGATCACTTCACTACATCCCAGTTGGCTAGAGCTTTTAAACAAAGATGAGGGAAGGAAAGCTCCTAGCACACAAAGACTCGTACCATCTCGACTGTCTGCTTTCCATTTACCCAGAACATAAATCATGAAGACTGACAACAGTTTCAATAAGGAACCTTATTAGGACACTTCAGAAGTTTTCACCTGCTCCCAATTTCACAGTTCATTATTTTGCTTGTGCATCTGTGTCACAAAAGAAACTTGGTAGTGCGTGTTATTATGTCTGAAATAGTTTCAATGCTGTGATGTATGTACTTTGCATCACAACACTGCTTCCAGACTTGTTCTTTTGGGGGAAATGTAGGCACAATAAACATTGCTTTACATGTTTGTCTTTAACGAAAACAATGTGCAATGAAATTACAGTTTAATGTGATAATGACGTTTTGTCAGCTAACATACCAATCACAAAGATGACCTTTGATTTCTTGGTCTCAACAGGAAAACCTGGTGGAATATTGAAAAATAAATTACAATCAGATAATCAACTTTAGCATGTCAAAATATAGCTTTGTAATGCCTTGCGGTACAATGAGTGGTGGAAAAAATGACAATAATGGAACAAATAAAATGCAAGGTTACCAATAACACATAAATGAAAATAAAATACGGAAATATCCAGTGTAATGTGGTGTCACTAAAAATCTGATATATTAAAAGTCAAAAAAAAAATTTTTAAGCCCACACACAAATACAATACACAAAGAGTAGTTGAGTGATACTGCACTCACTTTCTCCAATCGCCTCTGCATATCCAGCCACCTCTTCGTCAGTCTGCTTTAGAAAAAACACACATAAGAAAAGGAATTAAATTACTTTTCAAAAGCTCAAAGATCTGTACAGGAAGACAATCATTTTATGATCAAATGCCCATCCAAAGATCCTCTAAATAATGGGCCATCCAAACAGCAAAGGAACTGCACAATCTGGCCTGCAATGTGTTTACACATTTAATCTTATCTGAGACTGCTTATTTTCTGCTGGAATTTATTATTCAAAAGTGGTTGAACTCACATATGTCTTTATTTATACTTAGATTTTATGTAATCTCGTCATGAAATACATGTTTTTCTTAAATAACTTTTACCATTATAGGAGTCCTATCCTGTAATACCCATGAGGTTGAAGAACACCTGGAAAAAGACCAAAGACCACTAATACATAATCTCTCTAGGTCTTTCACATTCTGAAGTCCTTGTTGTTATGTGTCCTCTTCAGTTCAATTCACTCATTTTCTATTCAGGTCAGAGGACCAGAATGGCCATGGCAGAAGCTTCATTTTGTGCTCAGTGACCCATTTTTGTGTTGATTTTGATGTTTGTTTTGGATCACTGTACTGATGGAAGATCCAACCACGGGCCATTATAAGATTTCTAGCAAAGGCAGTCAGGTTTTTATTTTAATTGTTTTGTTATATGTTGGTATTTAACAGAATCCATGTATCTGAATAAGTTGCCCAGCACCTACAGCAGAAAAATAGGCCATCATTAAAGATGTAGCAGTATATTTTACTGTGGACATGGGGTACATCTTATACCTGTGGATCACTTTAAAGCTACAGTATACTGTGTGTGCCAAAAAGCAATTTTATTTAGTTTCATCTGACCAAAAGCCAGTCGCATTTGAAATTCCAGTAGTATCTGGCAACTGAATATGCTAGAGATTGTTTTTAGATGAAAGCAAAGGATTTATTTCTTGAAACCCTCCCAAACAACTTGTGATATAGGTGCTGTTTATTTATATAGTTTAGGTTTTCTGACCCTTAAGACTCAGCTAAATTCTACAATTCTCCAACTGTGATCCCTGGAGTCTTTGGCCACTCAAACTATCCGGCAGATTTCTAACATCTCCAGTTGATTGAAACATCATATCGCCCTGATGGCTGAAATGGGAATTTTTTTATATTTTAACCTATTTTCTTACAGCTTTTTTATATTTTGTGAAGTTCAACAATCTTTTGCTGCACATCCGAACTACATTCTTTAGTTTTACTCATTGTTATGGATGATTTAAAAAAAAATTGTTACATGTATATTGTGAGTATATATATACACACACATCGAATATCTAGCTGAGAGTGCTGAGTCAGCAGCAAAGACTTTTAAGAAAGGGACTGAAGCAAGGTTGTAATCAAGGACATTATTTCTTACTTTCAACAGCCCCTTTTAAGAAACAGTGTTATCATGGGAAATCCCCTTAATGAGTGATGAAAGGATATTATGATAAAGATATTGCTTTCCTCAGCGGACATTTAAACTAATGTTTTATTGTGAATATGAGATTAAGCTGAAGAATAAATACTGTTTCAGAAACAGGTAATAATCACACTTGTTCAGTCTATCTCTCTCTCACTAAACTCTACATAATACAGTCAGCTTTCAATGAAGCAACTCAACGCTCATTTGTTACTAATTCTAAAGTGATGTTTTCATATTAGTAATGGAGGCTAAGGGCAAAGCTGTTAAACTGTCAACCTGAGATTTGAATCTGGGACAGAAGGAAGTAGTTCCACATGCAAAAGGGTTTGTGTTTGTTTCTTTATTTGTTTCCTAATGTATTAACACTGTGGTTGCTTCTTATTTATTTTTTAATAAAAACACTTAATAAACACTTAATAAACAAACTCCAGCTGGTCCAAAATTCAGCAAATAGAGTTATTACTAGAACCAGGAAGCATGACAATGTTAGCCCGGTTCTGTCAACACTTCACTTGCTCCTTATTAAACATTGTATAGATTTTCAAATCTTGCTTATTACTTATAAGCACTGAGTGGTTTAGCGCCTCAGTATTTAAACAAGCTCTTATTGCATTATAGTCATCCATGTCTGCTGCATTCTCAAAACTCTGGCAATTTCATAATCAACTGTGGGCAGCAGAACCTTTTCCTATTTAGCGCCAAAACTCTGAAATAACCTACCTTAACACTGTTCGGGAAGCAGACACACTCTGTCAGTTTAAATCTAGATTAATGTGACTTTGCTGCAGCCTGGAATTGAACACCGGGTTTTGTCCACAGGAGAACTGGAGCAATATCACACTTATGTATGTGGAACTATATTCTTCCATCACATTAAAATCTTCCTTCTGCCTTCCGTTATTTTAGAAGAAAATGAACCCTATTTTTGCATTGTTTCATTTTTTAAATGAAGCTCCTCCCCAACCAACTTCTCATTACTGCAATTTTTCATCACTGTTCATATAGGCAATATTGACTTGTAGCCTAAATGATTAACTAACAATCTGGTCAACATAAAGTTGTATTGTCCCAAAGCCCGGCTGGAGGGGTGTAAAAAAGCTGGGGGCCGTCGAGCTCGGGCTGAATTGCAGGGCTGTAGTTGTTGAACTATAGGGAGACTTTCAGAGTCGCGGGGACTTTTTTTTCCCTCGAACGGATGGTCGCACCAGTATGACCTCTGATTTTTTTTTGTCACACCATTGAGAAATTAGGTCACACATGGGACCAGAGCCCTGATTTTTATTATTAAATTCAGCACAAAGTAAACCAATACTACAAAGCTGTATACTTATGATTGTGCATACCAAATGTTCTTAATTATATACGATAGTATAATACTTTTTTGAGAATTTAAGTAAAGAATTCCTTTAGACTAGTTTATTGAGAACTGAAGGGCCATTAAATGCATTTAAGTATTGAGAGATACTTAATGTAACAATGCACAAAAGTTTAATGGTCTTGAAAATTTACTCCATGCTTTATTTTTTGTTTTATTTAAGTGTGAAAATATGACACTTCTAGACAGTCTTTTTTTGTTTGTTTGTTTCATCAGGCTTATTAAATCAAAAGCTGTGAGGTTCTTCATGTTTGTACACCACAAAAAATAAAAAATAAAATAAAAGGGGAACTTGACAGTTTGTGACGTGATTACTGTGATTAAAAGAGTTCTGGGCTGTTTAACAGAAAAACCTTAGAACCTTAAAACTTGACACTTTTTGCAGCATTCGAGAAGATGAGATGAAAAAAGACAGTGTGTGGGAGGAGTGCAGGGTGCCACTGATAAGCATGTTTGTGATGTGGGCAGGCCAGCCGGTCTGATGACTCACTGGCAGAAAGAGAGAGAGAAGTGATACACAGACCCACATGCCTGCAAACAAGCTCTAACTTGGATCACTTAGGCCACAAAGCCTAGCCATACACACTGAGTATGACCACACCAATACTACCAGTAGTGCTTGATCAATATATGTTTTTATAGGATTCTTACATTTTTATATTAGGTTCCCCTCAGTCTTAAATATTTGAATATGGCCTACATGCAAATACATCAAAAGATAGCTTTTCAATGTTGGTTTCTTTTCAGGACGCATCTTATATATTGCTTAAAATATGACTCTAAATAATATTTCAAGAAGACTGTGCTAAAAACAAGAAAGATAACTTTAACTTGTTTCAAACAAAATTTTCACAAGTTTATTCCATATACTATTCAAGGGCAAGCTTTAAGATGGTTTAGATCCTGCCTGTCCGATTGCTACCACTTTTTTTAATTAAACGGGGAGTCATCTCAGTTATCACCAGTAAATTATGGAGTGTCACAAGGATCTGTCCTATGTCCTCTGCTATTTTTAATATACATGTTGCCCCTTGGTATTATTATTAGATAATACGGGATTAGTTTCCACTGTTATGCTGATGATACTCAACTAATGTATATTTCTCTACAAGACCAGATGAAACTTCTAAATGATCTAAGCTAACAGAGTGTGTTAGAAATGTTAAAGATTGGATAACCAATAGTTTTCTCCTATTAAATAAGGATAAGACAGAGATATTATTTGTTGAACCAAAAAAAAAAAAAAAAAAAAAAACAGCATACAGAACCTCTTGGATAACAATTTGCAACTAGACAGATGTACTGTTTCTTCCTCTACAGTCAAAATTCTGGGTGTTATATTAGACAACAACTTGTCTTTTGAAAATCATACTTTCCATATTACAAAAACATCGTTTTTGTCTTTTTAGAAACATTGGCATCATCTCTTCTCAGGTGTTCTGGATGCCAAGCAGCATTGTATAATCATTGAAATAAAAAAAATAATAATAATAAACTACCACAGTACAGTACATAAACCCGAAAACATGACAATATCATTGTATCCAAAAAAAAGTATTCAGTTTACATCTACAAAAGTTGTATTCGTAATATTTATAATAATTTAAAGCCAGGCTTATCAAATTTATTTTAGGAAGTTTAGATATGTTTTATATCTTTTTACTGAAAAAAAAACAAGACTGAAATATTGATTAGCATACAGATTTTGCAATGAAGACCTCTGGGTACAATCTCTTCCATCACATTTTTACTCTCACTCCTTATCTACACTTGTTTTCTCTCTCTGACCATGAAGGATGTTTTCTCATGAATATCAATCTGACTCTCATTCATTAGTTGTGCAGACTGAACAGCCGCGAAGGACGGCCTGATGTGCTGTCGACATTTGCCTTGTTTTTGTGTGTGTGTGTGTGTGTGTGAAGGAGCCGTGGGCGCTACAGGAAGTGCTAGAAGCATGATTTCTGCAAACACCCCTGTCTCATAATGCAGCACAGGCTGCTGGATGATACACTTGTCCTTTTGTGCTGCATCTCATCTACACTGCCTTCTGATACTGCTGGAAAAAATATAAATTTTTAAATGAGTTTTAAATGAGAAAAAATAAACCCATAAAAAACTACTGTGAGTGGACTATAGTTGAATGATGGTTACAGATACCATATGTCTTAATTTATAGTATGCTTCTGAATGAATACCATATTAAATAAGTTATGGAATATAATACCATATACTATAACATTTTTATAATGTGTGGGAAAAAATGGCACTTCTATTGTACATGTCCAAAAACACGATACTATCACTGTGAATGGTGAATGTCCAAAAAAAAATTAATAAATAATAAAATAAAATATGGCATTAGCAAGTCTAAATAATTATAGTATTAATATTACCATGGATCATGACTATGGTACTACCTCCAAAAAACAAACCAGGTATAAATTAAACAACTTAATCACAGCATAATACAAGTCCACATAAAAGGAAATAGCATGTTGCATGTTCAGAATTCAAAAATTCATAATTTTAACTGTTGGAGAAAACTGGTTAATTTTAAGCTATTTTGCTCTATTTTCATCTTCCGGGGTTAAAATTAGAGTTGTTCCGATTCCGATACTAGTATCGGAAATATCTCCGATACCACAACAAATTCTGGCATCGGCATCGGCGAGTACATGAACCCATATACCGATCCGATACCATTTTCTTAAAAAATACCTAGTTATGACCGCAAGCTTTGCCTAACCGCTGCACGGTTCTTCTTCGCTGCTCAAAATGCATTGAAAACACAGGAAGTTGTGCTGTGTTGCCACAAGCAACCCCTGTTTAGAGCAGCGAAGAAGAAATGAAAACGCGTTAGCAGCCCTGATCTATATATGACTGGATCACTCATCACATTCTAAACTGCCAAAAGACAGTGAAGCCGCTTCTATATTATAGATCAGTGGTTAGCAGTATGTCTCTGTAGTACCGGTAGTTACAGACTCTCAAGTATATTCAGTACCGGCAGCTGCGTTCAGTCGCTTCCGTGTAAGTCAAAGCGCAGGGCTCCAGACAGTAGCCGAATATATACTAGTGTCTGTGAATATTAAACTGCAAAATACTATTTAAATATTACTCCCGCAAAATCTACATCTCTGTGGGTGACTGGCACAGATGCGCGAGAGCTCGCTGTTTTGTAGTCTCTGCTGTGTGTCATGAGGACACGAACGCATAAACCGTCACTTCATGAGAATTTACCGTTTCATTTGAGAATACTGTCATATCATAAACACAGACACTCAAAGATCTTCATGGCAGCCCATTAAAATAAATGTTTGGTTTACATGAGTAAATTGACAATATATAAAGCTACTGTTGTAGCCTACAGTAATAATAATACGTCTCTATAATAATAATAATTATGCCTAGATGGTTGCTTGTTTTTTACTTGTTTTGTTGTAAAGAGATTATCTGATTAATAGATCTTTTTTTATATTCCTAGACTTATTTGTTGCAGTTTTTTTATACAGTTATATTGTAAAACTTAAATACCTTTTTTAGTTTGCGGTGTTAGATTTTTGGCTGCATTTGAAGTTCTTTTTTGCATATGAAAATAAATAATACTGTCAAATTCATGTTAGATAATAAAAATACTGTAATAAATACAGTAGTTCACCATGTATTTGTTCATGTTTTATTGAGGGATCTGTCTGAAGCACACCATAAAAAGAATTCTAGCAATTTACACAGGGCTAGTAGTATATACAGCTGTATATACAGATACACACCCAGGTATCGGATCAGTACTCGGTATCGGACGATACCCTGAGCCCAGGTATCGGAATCGGTATCGGGAAGAGAAAAAGGGTATCGGAACATCTCTAGTTAAAATATAGTCGCAATTTGTGACGTGACAATGGACTATAGTACATTGATGACACATCGGTGGTAACACAATACAATTAATGCCAGCTAAGTAATCAGATTACTTTTCGAAGTAACTATAGAGTAATAAATTACTTTTAAATTTACAATGGAATATCTAAGTTACTTTTTCAAATAAGTAACGCAAGTTCCCTTTCAGTCGGTCACATTCTACGTTACTTCAGAAAGAGACTGACGAATGGGATCTCACCCGAGAGCCCAATCACCTTCGAGTGGTTACAAAATGAGCCAATGGTACACAGAGTACCTTGGTCTGCGGAATTTGCATCGCGAGCTCCGCCCCGCAGTGTGGGTATATAAAGAGCAGCGCGAGCAACTCACACTCAAGCTTTTGCTTCGGAGCAGAGCACATCGCCTGCTGCTTTCACCGGAGTGTTTACAAGCGAGTCAGCTGGTGTTGGTGTTGCGGCACGATTCAGCGGCTCGTCTGGGTTTCCAGCAGTCAGCTCCCGCGTTCCCCTGAGCGCTTCAGTGCCACTGAAAGAGCTTTTTCTCTCACAAAAGAGTAACGGGTTGAATTTGAACCTTAAAGGTACAGAGTCGCCTCTGCCCCACACCCCATTCTAGCTCCTCTTCTCGTAAGAGAGCTACTTCGGCTGGTGGCCAGGGTGATCTGAGGGTTACCGTGTGGGCTTCTTTGACGAGCCAGCCTCCTTGGGCCACACCCCCCTCACAAATGCTGCAGTTCTCATCCACGCTGTGGCCAAAGCGTACAGAGCTGCGGGTCAGGCCACTTCTGCCCTGCACGCCATGGCCACCCTTCAAGTCTACCAGGCCAAGCTGCTCAAAGAGCTGCACGGGGGCAGTGCTGACCCAGGAATTTTGCAGGAGGTGTGCACTGCTACGGACCTCGCTCTCCGGGCAACGAAGGTTAATACGCGCTCCTTGGGTCAGGTGATGTCCACTTTGGTGGTCCAGGAGCGCCACCTATGGCTGACCCTGGCAGACATGAGGGAGTCTGATTGGACTCAACTCCCCGGTCTCCCAGGCTGGCCTCTTCGGCGATGCGGTAGAGAATTTTGCCCAGCATTTCTCTGCTGCCCAGAAGCAGTCTGAGGCCATCAGACACATCCTGCCCCGGCATCCCACTGCTACCTCCACTTCACTCTCTTCACTTCATGAGTAAGGACCTGCTTGGTGTCAATCTGCTTGCTACGCCATTCCACTCCACGGACTGGATGCATGAGCTATTCCCCTCAGATGAGTTCCTCAATTCAGAACCATGGGTTCACATCGCTGTTCTGCTGAACGGGCCGGTCACTGGCTCGGCTCTTCAGCGAAGACTTGAGTGCTTGTGCTGCTCTTTATCTGCTCACACTGCGGGGCGGAGCTCACGATGCAAATTCCGCAGACCAAGGTACTCTGTGTACCATTGGCTCGTTTTGTAATCACTCGAAGGTGATTGGGCTCTCGGGCGAGATCCCATTCATCAGTCTCTCTCTGACGTAAGATCTCCATTCCCTCCTTCAGGGAACAAGGGTTACATACGTAACCGAGACGATTTTTTGAACGCACAACTTTTTTCCCTCTTCTGGGGTATAGGCACTTCCTTCAGCCTGAGGCTTATTAATTCCACTTTTGGAGTGAAAGGGCCTTTACAGGTGCCAAAAATAAAACTTTTTTTTTAAAACAAATAAAAAAATTCAAGCCCATACGACAAAAGGTAACGCAAAAGTAACATTATGCATTACTTTCCATTAAAAGTTACTAACACAATAAGTTGCTTTTTTATTGAGTGATGCAATATTGCAATGCAATAAAGCAACTTTCCCTAATGCTAGACAATGCTGTACACCACCAAAAAACTTCAAAACCATCCCATTAGAGTTCCATAGAATTGTTGAATCAGTGAGCAAATGGTGACCCACAAACTCACTTGGCAACTTGCACTTGACACTTATTTGTCTTTAATTTATCATCCATCTGTATATCAGTAAACTGTCATGGGTTGCTAAAAACAAGAAGGTACAGAACAAAAATGAGGACATAAATATTTAGATTTGTACTGAAGATTTTCTGCACTGTTAGATGGATGCCTTAATCCAAGTGGCTGGGAAACAGTCATAGTACAGAATCAAGCCAGTTCGGCTGGAGCCAAGAAACTGCTAAACACATCGCACGCTAAGCTGAAGACTGTTTTGAGATCTTTTCTCATCTGCAGAAGTGTTTTTCCCTGTGTGATGTCGACGGCACTGAGATTTTACTGTCAACAGTGCCGCTGATGAACACAGATGAAAGGGTCACGGTGGGAATGTGGGTTGATCCACATCCATAAACACTCTTCACATCATCCTACACGAAGGAGCCTTAATGACTGCATTTATCTCATGCAGACAATTTAACCAAATATAATGGAAAAAGCATGACAGCCTATCCATGGAAATTCAAAGTTTCAGGAATTTAGTTTGACAGACATGTAGCAACAGGGAGGGTCTAATTGGTTGGCCGCTTTCATGTAGCCCTGCTATATCTGTTGGTAGACAGCGAGAACCCTCTGAATGGAAGATAACGTCTCTATGTTTTGTGTGTGTGTGTGTGTGTGTATGTGTGATTGGAGACAAGGTGAAAGGAAAAAGCAAGTGAAGAGAACAAGATGCTCCCAGCAAGGGAGCAAAAGCAATCCAAGCAATCCATCGCAGGAGCACTGATGTTTCCTTATAGTTTTGATTTTATTTTAAAATGTGCATAAATCTATGAAGCTGATATCCTATATATATTGAGAATTTAAAAAAATGAATGCTCAGCTTGTATAAAATAACAATGGTGACAGATCCAAACTGTAAAATTTAGTTCACTCATATGCATGCTTGAGATAAGTGAAAAAACAATGAGGCATTTATATATATGTATATATATATATATATATATATATATATATATATATATATATATATATATATATATATATATTATGTTCTATAAAAGAAAGAAAGAAAGAAAAAAGAAAGAAAGAAAACAAGAGGGTAAGTAAAGTATGACATAATTTTTATTTTTGGGTGAATTATCCTTTTTAGAGTTTAATTATTAATTTAAAGTCAAATGTCCGTAGTTCCAGAAACACCCCTGGAGTACATTTTTATTCAATATGGAAAGGGTCAGTAAGGACATTTATATGCAGCTGTACAGTGATTAAATTTGCTAACCTGACACGTATGTATATGTTGAATATTCAATACTTGTAAATGCAGTGGAGTTTCTCTCCCAGAATTTTCCCCCCTTTTACATTTCCAGTGTTACTTTATAGTTAAGGGTGTCTAGAGATTATCAGTGTTATTTAAATTAAATGAAAATGAAGTTGACAACTAGCTAAAATGCATTTTATACATTTTTTAATTTGCTATATTATTTTTTTTTTTGTTTCATTTATTTAATTAGATTTTTCTTAATGGTTTTAGTTGCCTATAAAAGCCCTGGAGCCTATTAGTTACTGCATGCGTTACATCACATAAGATCAAAGAACATGCATGTATTAACCTCTTTAGATTAGATTAGATTAGATTCAACTTTATTGTCACTGCACATGTAGGTACAAGGCACTGAAATGCAGTTAGCATCTAACCAGAAGTGCAATAAGCAGTAAGTACAGAATAAAGGTCTATAATATGTAATATTATGTACAATGTATATTATGTTTAAGGGATAATGCTATACTAAAATAACCTCTCTTTACAAGCTTTTTCAGAGACAGTATCTGAGTGGGGATTACATCAAATTCCACTCTATAGCACATTCTTCCTGACTTTGAGAAAATAGATGGCCTGAAACAATCCCCAAATAAACACATCAAGCTATAGAGCCGTCCCATTATATCATACACACTCATTGACTCAGAAACATTGATTACATTTCCATATTGAAGGTCAGTGACCATGTACCTGTTTATTAATGTAATAATTAGTTTGAGCTACTGAAATACCCAACAAACATACAGGCAATTCTACTGTGGCTTTTCTTTAAAAGACTATTCCAAAAATAGTTCAAATAGCATACTAGTGAAAGTCAAGGACTTTGGCTTAAGCTTCATCCAGACAGAAGCTAATGCAGAAGATAGAGTCATTCATAATGGCTATCCACTAATGCAGGACTGTCACTCAGCAAGCATTTCCATTAAATACAGCATCCTGCATTTGCTCAGTCTGCCTATAATAGCCCTTCAGCAATTTCATCTGAGCATAATCTGAGATTCCAATAACTTCATAATGAAATAAAGAGACGAGACATATGGGACATTTTCTGACATGCTAATGGTGCTCTAAACGCTACTGTGATTTCACAATAACTGTTGAATCAATTCAATTCAAGTTTATTTGTATAGCGCTTTTTACATTACAAATCGTTACAAAGCTTAGATTTATTATGTACTGACCCTGGACACAGATGTGTGGTAACATAAGACTTCATTAATCTACTTGAGGAAATAATTTTAGAGTAAGTCAGAATAAAACCAAATGTAACAATTTAATATCAGTCAGGTGAATATGTATTATGCCAATTACATAGCCAATTCAGAGATATCAATATCAATACAAGACGTCAAATTCTCAAAGATGAATCTAAGACTAATAAAAAACACAGTATGTAGTGTGTGAATACACTTCATACCATGGGCTTATTACGGCTACAGAAGGCCCTGATCCTTTTGCTGCAATCCTTTAAATACCTCAGACCAAGACAAACATCCCCCGAGATGGAGACAGAAACTAACCATTGGAATTTGCATTAACTCAGGTCCCAAACCTGGGTGGTTTTACAACTTAATGTGAACAGGAGGTAATTCACATGGAGGACCCTGGGAAGGGGCACTCCTCTTACAGATATCAAAATATCTCTTATCTCTTAGGATCTTATTATCTTTTACTCTACTTTGTAAGATTGAGACCACTGTAGCAGTCGCCCTGAGATAATTCAAATGACACAAAACATGACTGTAAATATCACTTGCATTAATGTAGACCATTATAGTTTACTATTGACCATTCTGAATGAGCTATGTGAAGGGAAGGAATGGGATGAGAAGGAACTGTTGCATATGTGAGAGAGGCGTTTCCTGCATTTTCTCTCAGTGAGATGTCGGAACAGATGTCTGTATGTTAATGCACTGTGTGTCTATTGTATGTCTCAGAAGATCAAAGTGTCTGAGGTTCTGTAATTCTTACACCTCTAACATCTTCCTTTTAAAAAATCCCTATTTTGTACTTCTAATTCGTGACTGACAGTTAGTGGAAGCTAGAGATTCTGGTTTATAACATTTTAAATATGATTTTTTTTTCTTACACAATGCATTGTCATGCCCCTGGACTCATTAGGCTGTGTTTTCCCTCCATGTGTTCCATGTCCCATGTTAATTGTTTCATTCCTAGCACCTGTGTTGTCCCAATCATCCTGTCTTTATAAGCCTTGTCCTTTCAGTTATTGTCGGGTCTACCAGTAACTTACGTGTGTCTTCCTCGTGGTTTCCATGTTGTATTTACCCCTGTGTTGGATTAATAAATACTTTTCTGATTATCCTCAGCTCTGTGTTCCTTCCGGCAGCATAATGTGACAGAAGACCTGACCTAAAACTGTGTAAATTGCATTTCTCAACTCCATCGCTGAGTCCCAATTCGCCTACTTATACTATGACCTAAAAAAGTATGTACTTTTTTTGTGAGGAAAAAGTACATAATTTTGAGTGTGTAGCAAAAGAGTATGCAAGTTCTGGGACATACTTCGATGACGTCATGCAACGTGAAAGACACCATGGTTGCCTAGTTATGCACACCACAACTGTTAACGTTTCATTCATTCTTTATGTCCAATAAAATTTTATTTACTATTCCCATCTTTTTTTCTCATCGTTTTTTTTCACTATACATTTTACAATGTGTTCTTCTACCAAGTTGAAGAACCAAATGCAGGTCGTTTGTGAGGCGGCTGGCTGGTTCTGACGTTCATGTGCAATGTGTGTAACGAAATAAAGTATAACTTTAATTAGAGTTAAACATTTGAATTCTTACACTTAAAAGCTGAGTGCGCATCTCCGCTGCTGCATCCGGCTGCCATGTTTACATCACCGCAAAGCCATCGCAATGGGTTGTGGGCAATATTAGCACTTAGAGCAGGGGTGCCCAACCCTGCTCCTGGCGATTGACTGTCCTGCAAAGTTTGGCTCCAACCCTAATCAAACACACACTGGAGCTAAACTTTGCAGGACAGTCGATCGCCAGGAGCAGGGTTGGGCACCCCTGGCTTAGAGTGTGCATTGATCTGCACTTCGAATTCTAACCGGAAATAGTAGACCATCCGGGTATCTTTGGAATACTCTTTTCAACATACTACGATTTGGGACGTACTAATTCTAGTTTTGCATACTATTTAGGATGGATAGTATGCGAATTGGGACTCAGCTCATTTGTTATCTGGTTTTCCTCAGTCCTTTTTCTTTCCATATTGTTTATGGATCCTCTCCTTGGCCCAAATACCTCCTCCTGCTGGAGCGTAGGGAGAATTTGCTCCGGGCACACACCAGACTGTTCTGGAACATGGCACGCCTCACCAACTACCCAGACGACATCAGTCTGAACAACGCATATAGAGCGCCGTCGTCAGAGGACGGTCCCGGAGCGAATGTTGCCTCCTTCGTGGAGTGGACACTGGATGGACCTCCTTCCCCACCTGTTCCCAGGGACTGATCGACAGTACCACTCCTGACCCAGAGCCCAACCCATCATCTCCCCACAGTGAATATGGAGCGCCAAAAGGGCCAAAATGGAAGGTGGATCTTATGGACTGGGAATCAGAACTGGAAATTGTACTGCCCACTAGAAAGTGTCCTCTAGTGCCTGCTCCTAGAATGTGCTCTCCTGTGTCCGCTTCTTCAAAATTTTTAAACATTATGAAAATGAAAATAATGCTATGTTTCTGGACCTAGGAACATTTTAGTTGTGTTGCATTGTTATCTCATGTTAACTAATGTTAACAAATTGAAACTTATTTAAAGTTATACCACACATTTCACTCAGAAATTGTTAGCAGGTTCACAATTAATTGTAACACATTAAATAAAATGTTTTTTATTTTTAAGTAGAAAGATTTTTTTATTTTCTTGTAAAATACACTCTAGCAATCTTTGAAAATTCTTCAAATAAAACATGTACCCCATTTTTTTTTTTAAAGTGCATCCAACAAATGAAAAGCAAAGAAAGTCGTGCTCAACCGAACACCAATGTGTGGATTTAGAAAAGAAAATGGAAACCGAGACATTTTTGTACCTGTTCATCAAATTTGGTGGGAACATCTGCCATGCTGCTTCTGTCTGCTAGCAAACTAAGGTCGAGCTCACTGGGTCCTACAAAGAAAAGCAAAAGATACAATCGGGTTGTAAGAAGACATTGAAAAAAAAAAAAAAGGTATGTGATTCAAAGAGGAAAAAAACAGAAATTACAGCAAAACCTTGTGTGAAAATAAAGACACTCTTATTCCTACAAACTTCTGTCCCTCATTGAAATGAAGTGCTGCTGTACACTGACTGTTCTTTATTGTTCTGTACAACTAAGAATCACCTTGAAAACAACTGGTTAAAATTCTTTGAAAAAAAAAAAATGGTTCTGAGAAAAACTCCATAAACATTAGAAGAAAAATCACTATAACGCATAGCCTTGAGTGGCTTGCTGGTTCTACACAACAGAACTGAGAGCATTATGAGCAAATACCTAGGTTCAGTAAATATATATCAAATAATCCTTACATATATATTTTTTTTCCTCCAAGTGATGTAGCTCATTAGCTGAATTGTAGGCTGTATGCGGTATATGCACTTGCCAAGCAATACAGTGACTCCTAGATTTGGGATTAGTTAACATAACATCTGAACTGGAACGAACAACTGGGAGATTATAAATTGAAGAGAAAAAAGCATCAGATACTAAAACATCAATATACAACAGTCATTGATGATTTTAAATAAAACAGCATATTCCATGAGAAATGATTTTCAGTATGATGTTATTGGAGACCTGTTACTTAGAAATATAGCTATTGCAAATATATTGAATTACAACTTGAAAGATACTTTTAGAGTATACAGCAGCTTTTTAGGAAGGTTAAAAAAAAGTTAAAAAGTAAAAAAAAAAAAAAATTCTATAGACATTTGTCCATTTTTGAATAACGTAACTATCTTGACAATATTTCTGAAGTTTCACTGAAATAGCAGCTGTCCAGAGGAAAATAAGTCTCAACTGTAAGAAATATTTCATAGAAATTCTGAAAGATCGGTGATTTTGACATGAAGCTTTCATCACAGGGGTCTGGCCTCAGTCATGTTGTACAAAGTTTTCCATGAAAGCATCTGTTGTGACTGCTGTGATTCAGCTCAGCAGTGCACTACCACAGGCTGGAAGAGGCTGATGCCTTTTGACACCGGTAGCCTCTGTAATAGACGCTGCACTGTAGCATCCCCTGACACCTCCATTCCCTGTCCTCCAGTGCTAAACCAAAAGTGACAGCATCTTCTCTTACAGAAAGAACAGGCTGTTTCAGCCAATCCTTTTTCGTACTGTTTTTCTCTCTGTGAACAGCAGCTGTCTGAAGAACTGTTCTTTGCACTATGAAGGAGATGTGGTGGGATTATGAATTAAGTCAGAGACTTTGCACCTGAGACTGCAGGAAGTAATGGAAAAATCTCTTGCCCCAGTAGGATTGTTAGTCACAGACATCTATTTGTTGATGCAGACGTGGCGTTATTGGGGAAGCGTTTGAGGGATCGTGTGAGTCGGCGGCAGGGTCAGCCCTGTGATGCAGTACCTTTTGAACTCTGCCACTGCTAATAAATGAACATGCCTTTAATATTTCTATAAAAGGGCAACAGAAATTACTTACAGAAATATGCTCTGGTCCAACTCTGCATATTGCTGTAATGCCACCATTACAGCAATAATCAAAGTTGATCAGATGATGAACTATATGATAACTAATGATTAAGGATGACTTATTTTGCAAGAAATGTTGTTGATGTCATTTCCTGCAGAATTATGGTACAACAGAACTGTGTCGACTGATGACATAGGAGAAAACAATAAATAAACAATAAATTAAACAATAAATTCCAGAAACTTTCTGATCCCTTTCAAGGGAACTTCTTACTGCGTCCTCTAGGGGTGCTATGCCAATTGTGACCTGTGTCTGAAGAATACATTCAAAACAACATTGGCCATCGATAGCCTATGATGTAACTACCAGTGCGACCGAGTATTAAGGGGTGCCGGAAGAACAAGTCATCCTCTTCTAAGTCTTCAGTGACTGTTTTGTTTGAAGCGTGCATTTCAGTGTCAATAACCATCTTTTTCATGGCAAGCATTAGCAAGATGCTACGTAGACCAGACCCAAAGCTTCAGGACCTCAGACCAGCTCTTTGTCTGTTATGGAGGTGGCAGAAGGTGAATGCTGTCTCTAAGCAGAGGATGGCCCACTGGATTTTGGATGCCTAAACCCTGGCTTTTCAGGCACAGGGTGTGCCCTGCCTATACAGGTTGCGAGCTCAACTAGAAGTGTTGCATCCTCCTGGGTGCTGGCTCATGGGGCCTCGCTGACAGATATTTGTAGAGCTGTGGGCTGGGCGACCCCTAACACGTTCTCTAGTTTCTATAGCCTTTG
This sequence comes from Carassius gibelio, assembly GCF_023724105.1. Classification (NCBI taxonomy): domain Eukaryota; kingdom Metazoa; phylum Chordata; class Actinopteri; order Cypriniformes; family Cyprinidae; genus Carassius; species Carassius gibelio. Next base: position 6,855,715 of record NC_068397.1, read on the forward strand.
TGTAGAGCCAGTATCCTCCTCTGCTCTCACCTCAAATGAGTAGTGGCACTGAGAAGCCTTGGTTAGTGTTGGCTTGCTTAAACTGCTCCAGAGTGTCTGTACTGTAGACCCTGTTGAGATCCTCCATCACCCTAGGCAGCTGGACGCAGCGCAACATCCGGCGCCAGGCCTTCATGATGAATCCGTGACAACCATGGAAGGCCGAGTTCCATATTGAGATCTAAGTGGTACTCGTATGCGTATAGTCCACGCTATAGCCTTAGAGCCCGTGTTTCCCCGGCAGACTTCTGCCTTCCCAAGAGGGTTTTAATCACCTCAAATTCACCTCAAATGTATATTTGCTCCCTAGAACTCCTTCGGGAAGGATGGGGCTTCCGCAGCATCCCTGTTCCAAGCAGAACGGGTATGTTTTCCCAGTGTTATCCAATCTCACCCAGTGAGGTAGTGCTTTGACAATGTTGAGTGGAACTACATGTTCCGAGCCCTGGACTACACCAAATAGGGGTGCAGGCTGCTCGCACAGGGCACAGGAAGGGGTAGCACCCATGGCAATTTGATAGGGATCCCAATTTTGTCCGTCACTGACATGACATAGAGAGTGACCGACTGAAAGGGTTCTTGTTCCCTTTCAAGAGAAATTTTAACTGCGTCCTCTAGTTTCCTTGCCATGCTACAGACACTAGCTTCAGATGAAGAAGTGGATTAGGTGTTCTTCCAGCTCCCCTTTATACTATGGTCACAACGATAATAATGTCATAGGCTGTCGCTGGCCAAAGTGTTGCTGTTTTAAATGTATGCTTCAGACACAGGTCATGTCAAGGCATTCCCCATAGTGCCCCCTAGAGTACGCAGTTTCCTCGTTCCCTTCTCAGGGAACCATGTAACCTAAGACTTTCTCTTCACACTTCATTAAGTGGCACACCATATTTAATAAGACTTGGTGAAGAAACATTAAATCTGACATGAACACATTTCTACAGCAGATAGCCTGAGTTACAGATCAATAATGGCCAAATGCACACCGTGACATATCTAAGGAATGGTTTGATTTAAAGAATTCAAATGGATTACCATTGGACTTCTTTTATAAATATCATAGTTCAATCCAATCCATAGAACAGTGGGTTTTCAGATGAATAAAAGAGGCCTCAGATCAGTCAGCGTGAAATGGATAATGACACTAGAAACATTAGCAACAGAGTTAACATGGCAGGAGGTTGGAGCTGTAATTAACCTCTGCTCGATTTGATCGGCAAACACCACAGACCACAGACCCAGTCCATAAAGCCAACGGCTTAAGCTTGACCGAGCCTCATCAGCCTCTGATACAATAAAATTAGAAGTTGCCCTGGTTTCCTACTGAATCCCACAAGTGTGATGGCATGTAATTAACACTGCCATTGTAATTATGCACTGTCAGTGTAATGTGTTAAATGTATTTCAAATTGTTACATTCACTAAAATGGACAGTATCCATGAAAAATCTTCTTTCTCATGTTTTAAGAAAAATATTGGACATACAGAAGTTTAAAACATTCATTATGCAGCAAGAATGCATTAAATTAATCAAAAGTGACAGTAAAGTCATACATTTGTTTAGTAAAGTCCAATTTCAAATACAGGTGCATCTCAATAAATTAGAATGTTGTGGAAAAGTTCATTTATTTCACTAATTCAACTCAAATTGTGAAACTCATGTATTAAATAAACTCAGTGCTCACAGACTGAAGTATTTTAAGGCTTTGGTTCTTTTTTGTGATGATTTTGCCTCACATTTAACAAAAACCTACCAATTCTCAACAAATTAGAAAACTTCATAAGAAAAAAAAAGTGAATTGTTGGCCTTCTGGAAAGTATGTTAATTTACTGTACATGTACTCGAATACTTGGTAGGGGCTCCTTTTGCTTTAATTACTGCCTCAATTCAGTGTGGCATTGAGGTGATCAGTTTGTGGCACTGGTATGGAAGCCCAGGTTTCTTTGACAGTGACCTTCAGCTCATCTGCATTTTTTGGTTTCTTGTTTCCCATTTTCCTCTTTTCCTCTTTTCCAGATTCTCTATGGGGTTCAGGTCTGGTGAGTTTGCTGGCCAGTCAAGCACACCAACACCATGGTTATTTAACAACATTTTTTGTGCTTTTGGCAGTGTTGGCAAATGGCAAATCTTGCTGGAAAAGGAAATCAGCATCTTCAAAAAGAAGGAAGCATGAAATGCTCCAAAATATTTTTGTAAACGGGGGTAGTGACTTTGGTTTTCAAAAAACACAATAGACCAACCCCAGCAGATGACATTGCACCCCAATTCATCACAGGCTGTGGAAACTTAACACTGGACTTCAAGCACTTTCCAGAGATGAGTCAGTTCCCGGTTGACCCTCTTTAGTCGAGTCAGGTGTTCATGGACCCTCCTGAGTCAGGGTTAGTCACCATCAACCTTCCAGAGTCAGGGTTAGTTACCGTTGACCATCCAGAGTCAGGGCTAGTTCCTGTTGACCTTCCAGAGTCGAGTCAGGTTCCAGTGGACTCTCCAGAGTCGAGTCAGATTCCGGTGGACCCTCCAGAGTCGAGTCAGGTTCCGGTGGACCCTCCAGAGTCGAGTCAGGTTCCAGTGGACCCTCCAGAGTCGAGTCAGGTTCTATTGGGCTCTCCAGAGTCGAGTCAGGTTCCAGTGGACCCTCCAGAGTCAGGGCTAGTCACTGATGACCCTCCAGAGTCAGGGCTAGTCACCGATGACCCTCCAGAGTCAGGGCCAGTCACCGATGACCCTCCAGAGTCAGAGCTAGTCACCGATGACCTTCCAGAGTCAGGGCTAGTCACCGGGGACCTTCCAGAGACAAGGCGGGTCACCGTTGAACTTTCAGAGTCAAGTCAAGTCACTGGGTGGCTTTCGGTTCTGCCCTGGGGGACTCCGATGTCGACCACGAGGACGTGGTGGTCATCTGCTCCACCCTGGGGGACTCTGGCGTCGACCACGAGGACGTGGTGGTCTTCTGCTCCGCCCTGGGGGACTTCCGCTCTGACCACACGGACATGGTGGTATTCTGCTCCGCCCTGGGGGGGCTTCATGTTAATGTTTGTTTTTTTTGTTTTGTGTCTTCACTCCTGTCTCTGTTCCCCTCTGTTAGTCTGACCCTCCGTCCCTCCCCCTAAGCCTCCACCTGTCCGCCTCCCTCCTGGTCTCTGTGTTGTCTATCGTGGAGCGTCTGGAAGCCGCTCCGTAGAGGGGGGGTTCTGTCACAGTGTCTGGGTTGTGTTCCCTGGTTGTCCACTAGGTGTCCTCCGTTCCCACGGTGTCTGTCATCTTATCACTTCCTGTTCCCTTATTTGGTCACCTTCCTCCTTGTTTTAGTTAATTGATTGTTCCCCCACCTGTCTCCAGTTTCCCTATTATCATTCTGTGTATTTATACCCGGTCTGTCTGAGTCTTTGTCGTATGAATGATACCTACCAGAGTCTGCTCTTCCCGTGTGTTCTTGTTTTGTTTTTGTTTTTGGATTTTCTGGTTTTGACACTGCCTGGACTGTTTATGCTTTTTGGATTGCCCCTCAATATACCTTTTACTTGCATTTGGATCTCTCCCATGCTTCTTGTATCATCGTACGTGACAATCACACGACAAACAGAGCCATAAAAAAAACACAAGTTACAAGTTATTAAAAGCAATTGAATAAAAGTGTGTTTTCAAGCGTGACTTGAAAACTAACATGTCAGGTGCAGAGCGAACATGATTAGGCAAGCTATTCCATAGTGTCGGGCCCGCAATGGGAAAGGCACGATAACCTCTGTGTTTCCCAGAGGGAGCATATATAGGGAAAAGAGTGTAGGGGCCAGGATTGAGCCCTGAGGGACCCCCCATCGAAGGTGAGCAACAGAGAACATAGAGGAGCCAAAACGGACAAAGAATCTTTGACCGCTTAAATATGAACTAAACCAATTTAATAATGTTCCTTTCAGCCCCACATCATATTCTAGTCTCGACAAAAGAATATCATGGTCCACCATATCAAAAGCAGAGCTAAGATCTAAAAGCATTAAAATTATAGAATATCCAGCATCTGTTGTCATATAGATGTCATTAGAAACTTTCAGTAGTGCTGATTCGGTACTGTGGAGTGCTCGAAAGCCAGATTGAACCTTCTCATATATAGCATGGGAATTTAAATAGGAATGTAGTTGATTTGATACAACTTTTTCTAGAATTTTTGAAATAAAAGGCACATTAGAGAAAGGCCTATAATTATTCAAAACAGCAGGATCAAGATCTGGTTTCTTGATTGATGGAAGTACTAAGGCATTTTTGAGATCAGCTGGAAATATCCCTAAGCTAAGTGATTTATTTACAATGGTAAGTAAACTTGGTCCTAGTGTCAAAAAGTTGTGTTAAACTACGAGGTGGAATAATGTCTAGTGAACAAATTGTAGGCCTAAGATGGGTTATAATTTCTTGTAGATGTGAAAGAGAAATAGGATCAAATTCATGACAGACTGAGGAGCATGGAGGTAGCACAAACTGAGTGTTTTCAGTGTCATAATTGTTCTGAATTTCGTCAGTACCTGGCCTATGATTTTCCATCTTATTGGAAAAAAAAATCTAAGAAAATCATCACCATTTAGGTGGGAAGGTACGGGATATGCTTTAAGGGGTGGATTCAGAGCAGAGTTTATAGTAGAAAAAAGTAACTTTGGTTTTTGTCTATATGTTTCAGTTATTTGTGAAAAATACTGCCATTTTGGCTTCTTAACTGCATTTTGAAAATTAGATAAGGCATCTCTCAGGACTTCGTAATACACCTGAAGTCTATGCTTTCTCCATCTTCATTCAGCCTGTCTACATAGCCGTCTAAAACTATGTACAGTCTCATTCAACCACGGCTCAGTTTTTTTCTTTAAGCGTTTAGGTTTAAGTGGAGCAACAGAATCTAAGACACTTATACAAGTAGAGTTAAAACGGTTAAAATGTTCATCTAAATCAATATTTGGAAAAGAGCTGTCTAGAAATTCACTATCACAGATGTTTTTATACATTTGAGAAAAGTTAGATATAGCAATAGAATTTAGTGTCCGAAACAAATGTACTGGCTTATGATCAGAAAAATTTAATTCACTCATTGTTATGTCAGAAACAGATAGTCCATGTGTTAAAACCAAATCCAGTGTATGGCCCTGTACATGAGAAGGGCCATCTACCCATTGAAAGAGTTCAAATGATTCCATCAGATTTACAAATTCCTTTGACAAAGAATCAGTACCGCAGCAAATACGAATATTAAAATCACCAAGGATTAAGAGTCTATCATATTGTGTTACAAGTTCACTTAAAAGTTCAGCAAATTCACTAATAAAATCTGTTGTGGATTTCGGAGGGCGATATATATGTGCCACCACGACTGCATTTTCAACAGTTAATCTAAATAGCTGTAATTCAAAGCTTTTTAATGCATTGGTGGACAGTGACTGGCAAGAAAGTTTATTTTTAAAAACAGAAACTAATCCTCCACCCCGTCCCGTAGTCCGAGGGGAGTTTAAAAATAGATATTCCTGAGGTAATAGTTCAGTCAATGGCGCCAGATCTCCAGGTTTCAGCCATGTCTCAGTTACTAATAACATGTCCAAATCATTTGAGACAAGAAAGTCATTTAGAATAAAGGTCTTATTTACCAGTGATCAGGCATTTATCTGTGCCATCTTGGATAAAACCTGCTCTGAGCTCCGTTGTGGCTGATGATGAAGTTGTAGAAGATTGTTAGAGTTCACACTTCTGCGTCATATCTGAGGTGAAACAGCGGAAGGTCGACAGCCACCAAACAACCACGCAGAATGAATCCTCCAGTGCACTCGCTCAGGTGAGCACAACGAAACAGAAACTGACCATGTAGGATGAATCATCCGGTACAATCGCTCTGGTGATCGCCACGAGACACACCAGCCACGTTCCATCAGAAGTAACAGACGTCCATCGGCTGCCCGCTGGAGCTTTAGCTGATTTCAGCCTTACTGCAACTCCTCCTCGCTTCCCACGTCTCCGGCGATTTCGGTGTTTCCTCGGTAGAGCGCAGGGAAAACGGCACAGGAAGGCAGATATATTCGCCAAGCATTTGGTTGAATGATAATCAAATCCTCCCGATCCATTTTTTGATAACTGTTCAATTGAATATCGAATGTCCAAAAGTTGAAAGCGGTCATAAACCAGTAGGGAGGAACAGTGGCGAATAAAAGTATGAAATATATATATAAAGACAAACAAAATGCTAAGCAGACGGCATGCCTCACACACTGGCGCCATCTATATATATATATATATATATATATATATATATATATATATATATATATATATATATATATATATGTGTGTGTGTGTGTGTGTGTGTGTGTGTGTGTGTGTTAACCTATTGTTACGGTAAATGTTTTTTTTTTTCGCAGAACAGAGTACGTTAGATGAGGAGAAAGACTATCCTTAATATGGGAACTCACGGGCAGCACGGGATGTATTATCTACTAAATAAAAGTTGTTTCTGTTGGCAAACGCTACATCACTGGTTTGTATGCACGCCTCTCTGTGTGACGCGAAAGTCTGAAAACTTTTCTACCTATGTGACATTAAGTGCATTAAATGTTGCCCAAATCTGCACTAATATACAGATCAATTGATGGAACAATATTAATCTACCAAAAACGTAAAGCGTTCAATCCACGTGTGAGCAACAGAAATAAATCAATTCCTAATTGCCTTACTGACACCTAATCTAAGTTAGCCAAACAATGTAGTATATGTGTTTGACACAAGTTTTATATAACATACGAAAACTAACTTTAATTTACATTAGCAGGGTTTCCATCACCCTGCTTTTATGCACATTTTGTAGTAGGCTATCGCATCAGAATCGAGTGATGGAAACACTGAATTTCGAATACAAACGCCTTAATTCACAAACAAGTTTTTACACTTGCTTGACTTAATTTTGGACTCTGAAGAATAACTGGAGATGGACATTCAATTTGTGAATAAATTCCTCCAATAACTGCATCCATTGTGTTTCGTCTGCTCATTCCAAGGTGCAAGTAATTTATTATATATTAAAATTATTAAATTCAGTAGCTTCTCCTACTTTTCTTAGTGAGGTATAGTGGCAGTTTATCAGGAAGTGACCATTTTGTTCTCTTTGACTCGTTGGATGAAAATAGTGCTTCTTCGCAAATGTTTTGTGAGATTTCAATTTTGTGCATAAGTTAAATTAGCAACTTTGGAAGGAAACCAGGCAATTGTAAGTTTCCTTCCAAAGTAAGTTGCTTGCTAGTGTCGAACTTGAACAACGTGTGGGAGTGCGTGAAGTCGCCGCAAAGCACGTAAAGAGGGGGAGGGGTTGAGAGCGTATTCTATAATAGCCCACATCAATCATATAAGTTTATTATACTTATTTTTTTATATCATTTCTTCAGTATATGTGTTCATTTCTAAAATAAAATTATTATTCTAAAAAACTCCACTCTTTCTAGTTGGGGGGAGGGGCAATGGGGTGACCAGTGTCATATTAGGGGTGGCCATGGCCCTAACCCCTGGCCCCCCAGGAGGCGTCACTATAGTCAACATTAATGCATCTATTTCTTGACATTTTTGGCTTTCAGCCACACGAAGAAGCCATTTTTGTCCAGTCAAAACTTTTTGAAGTGGATATATCTGAAAATACGTTTTGTTCTGTAGTGTGGACTGTGAAATCTAATGCCAAGTTCACGTGACAGGATTTTTACAGGATATTTTTGATCAAATAAATGTAGGCTTGGAGGCAATAAAGGTATCTTATCACAGTAAAATTACTTTTGTACAATTGTATTCTTTGTATAAAGAATTCAGAGTGTGCATCCTGTAAATGTGCAGGATTCTAGCTTCTAACAGCTCATCTAACACAAACCTTCACTGCTGGTAATCACATGCTGGTACACATATACAGTAGTTGAAAGAACAATAAATCTCCCAGAAGGTCTAAGGACAGGTAGGATCATGAGCAGTCCAGAGGTGTTCAGGCTCTGTTATCTCTGGCTGCGCTGTCAGATGCTCTAGCTCAAGTTTTGACAAGCTTTTCATGTATTTGATCAGCTGGGTTTTGTTAGCAATGAACTTGTAAGTAGAAAGTATGCGAATCTACTCAAATTTGATTGGGCCGATCACACATTACAGGTTTTTGAATCCCATCTGGCCACTATTTTTTTGCTGTTCTATTTACTCATGCAATCTGTTGTTTTTCAGCATCTCGTATCATGAATGCCAGACTTTTAAGATGCAAAGCTAAAAGTAGTTCAACTTTGAACATCTCATCTTGAGACCCCTGCATTCTATTCCATTCGGTTGTGCTCAACTATCAAAACATTTCATACGTGTAGAAAATCAAGTCATTCTTCCATAACAATAGCAGAGATCATTACCCAACAAATACAAACAATGACCTAAAAACACTAACAACAGGTTTCTACAAGCATGACAACTTTCTACCATTTGAAATCACAAGTCACATGGTCCATCTTCACACTGCAGTCCAAAACACTGTGTAGGTGCTCAGCTACATCTACAAAGTTTTGATACTTTTGTTTTAACCTGTTAACTGTCACCCATCCGCTCTGTTGGACGCCTACATTTACTTCACTATATTACAATTAAATCTAATCTAATCTTGACAAACTATATATCGTTGGAAAGGTCTAAGACTCCCAAATATATATTTTATCAATGTTTTTTGTTAAAAAATATGTAGGAAAAGTAATAGATTAATTTATGACAAGAGTGCACCCTCAAAAATCTACATTATAACAGGAATTTTGACCTTTGTTAAAAAAAAAACAAGACTTCTTTGTTGCCTTTTTCTCTATCACATTTTAGAAATCATAAGAAATTATATATCAACTGAAAACTTAAAATCTCAAAATTCATCCTTTAAAACTAATTTTAAAATCAGACATTGCATTACCATGTAAATGGTACATCAATATCATGTTATAAAATGTTTTCATTCATGAATAATATAAATTTAAGTTTGGATCGTGCACTACAAAGTCATTGTTCAAAAATATGAGTGACAGTTAAGGGGTTAAATTTCAATATAAAATGACTTTTTTTTTCAACTTCTTACAGTACAAACAAAAATTTTACCTGTCACATAATTTCTGAAACTTCTACACTGATTCTCAGCCTTTGACTCAATTTTCAATTTCATAAAACACTTTTTGCAAAACTCTATGTAACAAACAAAAATCTAACAGGAATTAATATTATGGCGAAGGTGTTTGCAAATGTTTGCTTTTGAGATGTGTTGAGATTTTGAATGCAGTGCTTTATTTTTGCAAGAGATGTGAGGCATTTTGCATTTTGTGTGGGCAACTCTTGGATTTGAGTGTAAAGTTTGGAAAAGAAGGCAAAGTTTGGAAAATGTGTTTAAGCAATTGAAAAAAAAAAAACTACTGTAGAAATGTAGCAAATTGCTATTTTCAGTTTTGTGTTAGGTTTTGAACTTTTACAGTATAACAGTTTTGGGGGAAAAAAATTTAAATGTGCAAATTAGCCTGTAGGTAGTTTTGGTTGATGGCTGTGTCTAAGTGAGAGAAGAACGTAGTCACTGAATGTACAGTAATTTGTGCCAAAGCAAAGGAAATGATCCACAGTTTCACCCACATAGACCACTGTGTGAAGAATTTTTAATTCTATGTCATTTATCCACATAATTTCAAAGAAAGAAAATATATGCATTGCCATATTTGTATGTATATATATATATATATATTTTTTTTTACTCTAACTGTTCAGTCTCAAACAACTCTCAACTGAAAGCTCTTTTTAATTGACTTTGTAAAAAATAATAATGCAAAAAATGTTCAATAATTCAATTAGCCAACTAATTTGAGTTTCTGTGGCTCAGTTGTAGAGCACCGTGGTAGCAGCGCAAAAAGTTGTGGGTTCAATTCCCAGGGAGCACACATGATGATTAAAAAATGTATAGCCTGAATGCACTGTAAGTCGCTTTGGATAAAAGTGTTTGATAAATGTAAATGAAAAAAAAAAAATGACAATAATAAATGACTGTATCTAGGGTGAATGTGCATTTTTGCCCTGACACTCACATGAATAAATGATTAAAACATTTGATTAAAACACTCACAAACTGTTTTTCTCTGATGCCCCAACTCCACCCGAGCCAATTTATCTAAGCCCTCAGCATCCTTTGGGCGATCTCAGCCACACCAGGCAGCACCAGGGAACACTTCAACTCGATGTGGCAGTCTGCCATTTCCTCAAGGTTACAGAGCCCAAAGAGACTGACACCAGCATTAATGTCTTCGCTATCACACAGACCTTTCTCATTCACAAACTCTTTATTCAGCCTCTAATCTCTCGCTCTGCTGCACAACCAGTGCTTGTAAATAATCGACAGGGGTAACCGACACATGGAGACTCACAGATGTCTATTTTCATATCATACCGGAAACTTTATTGCAGTGACTGCAAAAACCTTTGTATGAAGATCAAATTCACGGTGGATACTTTGTTGCTGTTTGGTGGCAGGAGATCAAGAGTTCTGTGAAGTGCGCTTCCTGTCAGGCTGAATAAATCTTGACAGGATGATTAATTAAATTCACCGTCCCGAAAACTTTCATTTGTGGGAAGCCTAAATCCTTTGAACTACTCTGAAAAAAAAACTTGCTGTACAGACAATTTGAGTTTGAGCCATGCAAAAAAAAAAAAAAAACCGGCTCCTGAAGTACATTTTGATGGCAGACTTCTTAAGTTTTCCTCTGAATTTTTGTGAAAAGCAGGTGACTAATTTTCTATTCAGTCAATTACACTTTTCTTCGGCCAATTTATCCTGAAGTCATGGAAACAGTGTGAAATGGTTTGATAAACACACATTTCTTTCCTGTTTTGACATGTGTTTTTTTTTTTTTATTCCTGAAATTACATACTGTCAAATGAATGTCGAATTCATGATGCTCTTTTAAAAGTAATGAAGTAGTAATTATATATCTCTACCTGCCACAGGTTCTTTGGTGGGGTACAGTTTGTTGTCGACTGTCATGCTGATGTCATAGAAGACTTCCTCTTCATCTCGATCTGCATCAAGCTGTATAAACAAGAAAACACTTTTGTCAAGCATTGGGGGTACATGAAATACATTTTACTTTACTACACATTTTAAATACGCTTTTGTTTTTTACTAAGTAATAGAGGTTTAATAGATTCTTTCCCAGAGGAAAAAAAATTACTGCTCAGTGGTTGCTTTTCCTAAACTAAGGAGACTTAGACAAGATTCTCATATGTCTCATTTTTGGATCAACAGCATCTCAGATGTTTCTCATAAAATTCCTTAGGAGAAATAGAAGTAGACACAAATGAGGCATGGGAAATATTTGAGAAAAAATGTGGTGGAAGAAACATAGGATATCTCTTTATCGTCTTGCTTCAATCTCCATCAAGAATCCATTAAATGAATATTTTATTGCTTAGTGGTTGCTCTTTCTAACCTCAGGAGACTTAGTTGAGATTTTTATATATTTCTCATTTTACACTCAATGGTGTCACAGATGTTTCTCCTAAAAATCCTTGGGGGAAATAAAAGCAGACACTAAACTGAGAACTGAACTGAGTTTTATTGCTTAGCTAAACAATAAAACTGAGACATGAGAATGTTCTGAACGAAAGGAATCCAAAATGACAATGGGAGAGAAACTGTGAGAAACATGGAAGATCTCTTTATTGTCTTAATGCAATCTCTTACAAGACTCCATTATAAAAATGTTTTACTGCTCAGAGGTTGCTTTATTTTTGATTGCAATAGGGGGTTTCACCTTTAATGGCCAGGACAGTAGGAGTAACAGAAAACAATTGGACAGGTGAGAATTGAACAGGAGCAGGAAAGTACCTTTAGCTGGGATTCGAACCTATGTTGTCTGAGGTGCAGTTGTGCCTTCACATCAATGTCTCTGAAAGGTTACTCTACACTCAGGATACTAAGGGGTGATTCTCTTATATGTCTTATTGAAATAACAGCCTTGTCTTAAGATTTATTCAGTTTTTTTTTTTTTTAGGAGAAATTGTAAACTTTTACTAATATTGTAAATACTAAAACTATAATTTAAATAGCATTAAACATTTCAGAATATCAAGGGTTACCAGTTTAAATGTTTAAAATTATCTTCAGTGTCCAGCATTTTATATACACCACATTTCCAAAACACACTAGAAAGGGCTTACAAAAACAAGAGTTTTTGTATAAGAGCAATAAGAGATATTTATTATTAAAAGTTTGTCTTGTATGGCCCATTTATTTGGTAAATATAGGTTATAGTTTTCTTTGTTAAATCATTTTGCAATAAAACACTTTCTACATAAAAGAACTTCAAATATGGCAATGCATATATTTTCTTTCTTTGAAATTGTGTGGATAAATGACAGAAGCTAAGAGGGAAGAAGAATAAAGTAAAAAAGATATCTCTTTAACATCTCAAATATTCTTTCTAGACAGAAATTAGGCAACTAAAATTGAATGGAAACATTAAATTGGGTCTCCTGCTTCTAAAACTTGTCTCCTGAGACAAAAACTCTAAAACTCTCACAATGGTCTTCTTAAAAGCTTTATAAGACATCTCAACAACTTTACACACTGTGCTCAGATTTTTCTCCCAGTCTAAAGACTCTGGTGGTCTCATATTTGTATCCTCCCATGTCTCAAAAAAGATAACAGACTGCTCATATTTTTCTCTTCAGAGACTCTGGATCTCTCTCATGGCTCTCCTCTAAAGTCTAAAAGAGATCTCGACAACATCACACATTCTCTGATTTTCCTCCAACACTAAAGATTTGAGAGCTCTCACATTTGTCCCCTCTAAATTTCAGAAATGATCTCAATAACTTCAGCTTTACAAAGTGTGGACCAAGTCAAATGCCTCAATATGAGCGCAAACATTTCTACCATATAATATGTATAAATAATCAAATTAGTCCATTAATAATCAATACTTATTCATAAGCCATTTATGTGCCTTTCAGCAAAGAAAGCCACAGGGTTAAATTTTTCTGCAAATAATTTTTGATTAAGGCATCATGTACATTACTATTTCCACCAAAAAGTCTCTAGCTAAGGAAATAAATTTGATCACAGTGTGTGATGTTGTTGAGATCTCTTTTAATGCTTTAAATAAGACCATTGTGAGAGTGTTAGAGTTTTTTTTCTCAGGAGACAAGTTTGAGAAGCATGATACTTAAGCAAAAATTTCCATTTGAACTTAAAAAAAAAAAAAAACTAATTTCTGTCTTTTTTTCTTTTTCTTTTTCAGTATAACGTTTTAGGTGGCCCAACACAGTCACATACACATAAAAAATTACATACAGCAGGAGCAAATTGATTTAAGGCTTGGGCAGAAACTAATTTGTTTGGAACTTAATTCGTTTGGTGTGATTCATCAATGAAAGCAGGCTTCATCACAGGCTCATTATTCCTATACCCTTCATTTCCTAAACACTGCATGCAAACGGATAAGAACAGAACATATCCCTACACACCTCAAAACCTCAGATCTACTGAAATGCAGAGAACCAAAACACCTTTATAAGGCAATCCTCATGAACCTTGGCTTAGTAATGCGCTGTGACAAAACAAAACCACAAAAAAATCTAAAATCTTGAGAAATGGGGAGGCAAAGTGCCGACCCCCTCAAACTTGTCTGAATGTTTCCATGACAACAGACTATAACAGGCCACGGCGTTAGCAGGGAGTGCGTGGGAGTGTCCCTCGAGCTTCAGAAGACTGTGTACCTGTCATATTATTACTGGATACATAGAAAGCTGTTGATTCTTAAAATTGGGTTTATTGGGGTTGTTGACCTTTCTGACTCAAAGACTGCAGGCCAAAATATATCTGCATAGGCATAGTACTGGTATAGCTTACAGTATTTTTTTTATTTTGATTTATCTCTTTCTATTTTTAGATGAATGGAGTTTTAGCATCGTTTAGCTTTTTTGCCTTAAGAACGTACTGTGGCTGTACCATGTTACAGTAAAACCATGGTATTTATCTGGTCAAGATAACATAAATAGTGTCTTGCCATGGTACATGCTAAGAAAACATGGCAAGGTAGTTTTTCAGTACTTAAGCTTCATGCACTTTTTTCTCTATTCTTTATGTACTAGAAGTTAGAACAGTTCGACTTGATTTGATTCCAGTTATGCATCGTGCAATCTAAAATTAGGGCACAATTCTATTAAATCTGATCTGATTCCATTATTTTGAGATTATTTCTAATCATTTCCAAAAATAAGCTTAAGACATGAATCTAACTAGAGGCAATTAGCCTCAGGCTCTTAAATGTGCAATCTACCCTTTTATATATCTACCTTTTTTTGTAAAGTAATGACCAATCTTGAAAAAAGACTAATATATTTAAGACTATTCTATTCAGATTTTGCAACCCGCCACATGTGTAACCTGAGACAGTCTCTGTAGCACATTGGACATTACTATAGTCATCAAAATTGATTATTAAATACTATTATTCATGCACTGAATTTTCATTATACTTATCAGAATGAACTTTCATTTAAACTATGCTTAGATTTCTACCACACTTTCCTCTAGAATAAGTTTTGCATTCAACCCTGCAAAGTGTGCAACTCACCAAAACGGTCTTTGATATAGGTCAGCCTAATGGTAATTGTGCCCATTCTTTTGTTTGGTTTCTAAGTAAAAAAAGTCATAAAAAGCCAAATGCAACTGAAACACGTGTCAACACTGAGAGAGCAATCCCATTTCAGAGTGCTAAAGCAGTGCAAGGTATTCATTTTCTTGGTGTGCCTTAGAAAGATAGAAAAAAAGACATTGGATTCTTTTCAAAAGTGTCAAATATATCTCTGAGGTCTGAGCATAATACCTGAGATGAAATGGCTGATCATGCAGTGTGACCAAACTATTCCAGACTGCTAAAACTGATGTTCACTTTACTCTTTTGACCATCTTGTAGACTTTACAAAATATACACTGCACTCTTCACAAGCATTACTGTTTCCCAAAGTAGATCTGCAATGTCAGTTGTATTTGTGTAACAACTTCTTAGAACGTATGCTGGGGTTTGAAGCCATGTTATGCGCTTATATTCTGACATCACCAGTAAAATACCTATGCAAAATCAACCCAGGCTTACCGGAAATACTTGACTCTGCCGACATTTATGTAAAACCTAAAAATATGTTGCTAAGGGTATATTACGCTGCAAAAGACATGCTGTAAATCTCCATTGCAGATGCCAAAACATGTCAAGTGTCATGACAAAACATGTCTGTATATGTTTAATGGCAGTTTCAAATCACAATTCCCAGCGTTTGCTGTTTAAAAAGCATGTTGAAATTTAAATGTGACTGTGACAGTGTTTTATTATGTCATTCAGAAATGAAATGCTATTAAAAATGTGATGCTCTTTCATATTTAAAATTAACACAACACTCACACTAAACTCTACCCTTAGTTTTAACCGATATTGTTAACAAAAGCAAACGTGAGATAAAAATGCATTTGCTGAATCAAGCATGCCATGCCATGCAATAATCTGACCCTTTAATCATAATTTGTATGAAAAAGGTTCAAGTTGAGCTTTTTTGTCATTGCACTACATGTTAGGACATACACATGTTAGGATGTACATGTGCAAAGAGAAACATCGTAAATCAATCAGCTGGCTGGGGAACAGTGCAAGATGATTTGTGCATGAGCAGCATGTAAGCACACATATTACTTTTGTGGGATTATGTACATTAAGCAGTATTTGTGAAAAGTGCACATAGAGGAGAATAATTAAGATGTGTGAAATAATTTGTGTGAAAAAGGTGTTTAACTGCCACTAATGTTCATTTCACCTGGAAACTGCTGTGAAATGTATGTATAAGGACGTTTCTGCAAATGTTGGAGAGAGAGCCTTTCAGAGAGCCTGGACTGAGCAAAACAGCTAAATAAATTACATTTCTTATTAGGGCTGTGCAAAAAATTGAATGCGATTTTCATGCACATCTCATCAGTAAAGACGCTCCTCTAATTAGAAGTATATCTCCAGCACGTGCATTCAGATCAGGGTTGCCAGGTTTTCACAACAAATCCTGCCCAGTTGCTTCTCAAAACTAGTCCAAATCTAGCCCAATTGCACTTCCAGAAGGTTCCCCGATAAAAAATTGCTTCCCAGGGTTAAAATATATAAGTTTTTTAGCCGGGTTGCCTTGGTAAATTTCGCATTTTAGGGGATAAATATCACGTTATTTGTATTGGGGTCACTTTGACCCGCGGACATGAAAAACAACCACAGACTTGGCAACACCAGTTGGCATTTACTACACCGAGCCGTAATTCACTGACAATCTACACAAAATCGAAACCAGTGTTGCCAAGTCTGCGATTGTTTTTCATGTCCGCGGTTTGTCCCAAATACCAATAACGTGATATTTAGCCCCTAAAATGCGAATTTTACCAGGGAAACCCTTCCAAAAAAAAGTGTATATATAACCCCAGGAAGCAATTTATATTGGGGAACCTCTCAGAAATGCGATTGGGCTAGTTTTGGACTAGTTTTAACAAGCAACTGGGCAGGATTTGTTGTGAAAACCTGGCAACTCTGATCTGAACGCATGTGCTGGAGATATAATTCTAATTACAGGAGCATCTTTACTGATGAGATGCGCATGAAAATCACATTTGATTTTTTGCACAGCCCTATTTCTTAATAAAATGAACTGAACAAGAGCATTTGTATATGCAATACACATATTATAAATATTGCATTGTGGACCCAAATTCAGAATGGATGAATAAATAAATGTAAAAAATCCCACCAATGTCACTAAATTAATCTAATACCAAAGCAATTCAAAATTAGGTAAGTTGATTCAATTCTAATCAAAGAAATGCAATGCAATACAATTCGATTCAGTTCCATTTAATTCCATTCCAGTCATGAAAATACTTTTTGTGCACAAAGAAAATAAAAATACGAAATTTATTCAACAATTTGTCTCCTCCGCATCACCCCATTGCGCTATTTTGGAGAGTTATCATATACGTAAACAAAGTATGCAACCTATGTACGTGGATAAGTTGTCTATGTTCAGATCAAAGCATAAACAACGCAAACAGCGTATCTGTGTACGGTGCTGCTATCACAGAACAGCATAATGTTTACTATGTGATGCTCTCCAAAATGGCACTATAGGCTGATCCAGAGAATGCTCTCAGAATGCATCAAAAATATCTTAATTTGTGTTGCAAAGATGAACGAAGGTCTTAGGGGTTTGGAAGAACATGAGAGTCTTTTATTAATTAATGACAGAATTTTTATTTTTGTGTGAACTATCCCTTTAATGAATATCACTTGAGAAAGAAGGGGTCTTAATGCTAAATATTGTGTTTCTTTCACTTAAATCTATACTTATGCAAACACAGGAGATTGGGTACTCAAAATAAGCATAATAATGTTGGCCTTTTCACATCAATTCTATTTTATAAATAATTTCATAATTAAAATAATATTTAAGGTAACTGAAATACTGTTTTGAATTTATTACGATTTGTAATATATTTCGTTTTATAATTTTATATAACTTACAAGAACTCAAATTTATATAAAAACATCATTTGTAATAATCTGAATATAATCTATTATATATTCAAAACAGAAGCCATGTAGCATTACATCCTGTTGGCCATATTCATTGCAGAAGTACTTTAAGATCTAATGTACCCCTTTAGACAAAGTTACAATGCTCATAAACTCAGAAAAACAATAAGTCCCTCTGGTGACTTTCTAGTACAGATGCTATGCTCCACCATTAATCTTGCAAAAACTCAAGCAGCAACATGGAAGTATATCATATTATATTTGCCCTACAATTTCAGCATGGCGAGTACAAAATTCTGTGTTTCAAAATAATTAGTAAACTAACTTTTGAGACTTGAACATCAGCACACACAGCTTTCGTTCAGTGATTTCAGAGCAAGGCTAAAAGGCTTTGACTTTTAAGAAATGACATCCAAACCCCATGTGGTGACACGAAAGAGACTAGCCACCAAAGCATTATAGATGGCTAATTAAATGGGTCTATTTTTTGCTATGAAGGGATGAACTTCAATCAAAACTCCACAATCAATTTTCTGTCTCTCACTTTGCAGTTACACTTAAAAAGGTTAGAGCAGAGCACACGATCAAAGCGTTCTGCTGGAATTGCTCATATATGAGATCCAAGGCAAGGAAACAAACAATATTATGGCAGTTTGATTCTAAATTTGTGTGTTGTTTGACTGAGATACTTATTTATATCTCTAATGCGTGTACAGTACGTCGGAGCTGTAAATTATTGACCTCAAATGACATCAATAAAGATACTGAGCAAGATATTGAGGACATTTACAGTCACTAGGGTTTGTTTGTCAGGTCCAGCTATTGATTTTTTTGGCAGAATTGAAAGGAAAGTGGCTATAATTTATTTCTAAATGTTTCATGACTTCATAAGTTGATTCTTTTTATATTGTGTAAACATCTAATGTACATTTGATGTAACTGACATTATCACTTTGTCGACTCTAGATGTAACTACTATTCAGGTGTTCAATCAAGAGTTATTTAAATTGGTCAAAAGTGACAAGTAAGGATGTTCATAATGTCTCAATTGTTTATTTATATTTCAATTGTTGTAAATTCTATTCATACAAAAATAGAAAATAGTTATTTTAAATGTCAATATTAATATTAAAATATTAAGTATTTTAATAAAATAAATGATTAAATTATACTTAAAAAAAACATAAAAGCTATAGATAAAATCCATGTAGTTTACATGTACACTACTAGTTATTGTGAACTACATCTAGAAACCTTATAATTAAACAAGCCCTTTTTTACTTGTATTTTTTGGCTGTTGTGCCATTGTTGTGATGTTTATGTAAACACCCTAATCAGAAGTTAAATGTAAAACTGACTTCAACCTGTCAGCCTGAGAAGATTTCATGCTTTGCTAATGCATAATAGATATGAATAAATCACAACTGTGACATAAATTCTAAATTATGAGATACTAAATCATAATTAAGATATACTGTAAAAAGAATCCTAAGTCAAATCCTAAGTCAAAATTGTATTAAAAGTTGAAATCATGGCACAAAAAAAATGTGAGCAAATAAGTCTTAATTATGATATTAAAAGTAGAAACTAAAGGAGATACTAAGTCATAATTAATATAAAACTAATTATCGTCAAAATGATGACATACTAAGTCTTAATCATATAAAATCTTTATTTTTTTATTTTTTTATTTTAAGCATAAATGTCAAGCCAGTTCTAAATGCTTAAATTCTGATGTCCTGCACAGACTGAAATGAAACACGTCACCTCCCCCTGGATCTAACAGGCTACAGACATGATGTATCATGATTTTGTGCTTATATCTTATAAGCTTACATCTTCCTGTCAGTGGGTAATGAGGTAGTTAAAAGCGCTAAGAATAATATTCTGTTTTTATCAGAGATGTTACTTTCTTCTCCCTTCAAGCAGCCTAATGAAGGTCGCTTCACCATAGCAACATGTGGAAGAAATCTCTGAACATACAAGCAGCAATTCCTGAGTCATTCTTCACAACTCTGTCATTTCTTGCACCTTTAAAATGAACTTCACTGAGGGTTACCCAGTCAGAGCTTACTTTAAACTCCAACAACCAAGTAATTACAAGCTTCCTGTAGAAATCCTTCCACATGTTGCTTGTACCTGCAACTTCCTTCTTCCCCTCCTACAGTGCTTTAGTGTTTAACACTTCTCTAAAAAAAGGAGGGATCCATATTACCAGCCAGGTAATAAACAGTTTGGGCTCAGTCAGACAGACACTGAGTCATACTCAGCCACGTACACATCCTCTATCAGTTCATATGGTGCCCTGCTGTTCAGCACAAAACTCAACATGCTAAATGCTGTTCTCACCTGGGAGGCAAATTTACCTTAGGAAGGAGGTAAGACAGAAAGAAAGAAAGAAAGAAAGAAAGAAAGAAAGAAAGAAAGAAAGAAGATTTACAGAGTGTATAAACACATAATGTCATCCTGCATCCTGTCATCCTAAACTTAAAACACATAATCTTTTCAACCCCAACCATACATTGGGAGTTCATCATTTCAATAAGAAATTATTATAGTAAATAATGGTAATATACTTCAGTGTTTCTGTAATAAATCAAGCATTACTACTATTTATATTAACTGAAGTAATAACATTAAAGTTAATTTTTATGAGCTTTTATATTTTCCTTTTAATTATTGTCTACTCACATTAAACAAACAAAATATTGTATTAATTTTTTTTTACTCTAATCATATAAATTCAGCAAACACGTATCAGTTGTTCTATATTTTACTACAAAATGGTTAGTTTGCTTTTGTTTTTCTAAAGAAGACACATAATGAAAAACAATGAAATACTAAATATAATATAATATAATATAATATAATATAATATAATATAATATAATCTCTGATATTAATATATCAGAATCCGGATTTCATATATAATTTGAATAGAATATATTTATGAAATTATACACATTTTAACATTTTGATTCAGTAAGATTAAGAATGGATTATTACTGAAATTACTACTGGTTTTGTTTGTTTTTTGTGTTAGTGTATTTTTTGAACAAAAATAAATGCATCAATAAGAAGCCTTCAAAACAAACACATTAAAATAAAACTACATACCCCAGATTTTTTATGCAATGCAATAAAATAATATAATGTGACTAAGTTCAGTCATCTCCATCAGTAGTAAGTCATGTACTGTGGACAAACACAGTATACAGATAGTGTCAATTTCTGAGAATAACCCTGGCGATTTATTGTAGTTATCGTAGACAATGTACTACAATGTAGTAGTTCCTACCTATGTATTAACTATAATCAAATAAGATAATAGAAACAAAAAGTATTATATTTGACTGAAAGATACACACCATTTCCATAAGTAGAGAAATAAACAGAGGCAACGTGTGCAGAATAATTAGGTTCTTCCTGACAGCTCATGCGAAGACCATCATCACAATCTAACTGATGAAGAAGTGACTTATGCTTAATTGTCAGTTGATGTGTCCACCTAACATAACTAACAAGTAACCTTCATACCGAATCATTTGGAGAAAATGTAATTGAGAGACATTATTAGGAACATCATTATAAAATCACTCAAAAGGTGAGAGCAGCAAAAGGCAAACATTTAATTTTTGTAGAGGAAATGCAAGGAGTATGGAAACCATTCAGTTTAAGTACATTATTTCACAATACTGTTGAACAACTTGTGTTGTTGCTCAACCCCCCCACTGTGGCCAACAAGCTGAGCTTACTTGCAAAAGCCACATCATATTATATGAACATAAGAGTCCTGAGAACTATTTATAACTCAAAGGGGAATGAGATGCTGAGAAACTGCATTTGTTCAGCCCTGACTGTTCAGATCTATAATAACAACTCATCGTCTTTCTTCCTGCCATCTTCTGTGTACAGAAAAACCTTATTATTTAGAAAAACACACAGACTGATTATTTGAGAATATCAAGTAATGCTCTCAGTCTCCGCTAACCCAAACAAGATACAGTATAGTATACAGTATAGAGTTGTGTATTTGTGACAAAGTTAATGCAAGCTGCAGACACTGTACACTTAAAAATAAAGGTTCTTTATTGGCATCAAATAGCCGCTTTTCCACCGTCATCCCAAACTGCTTTTCCTGATGGTCCAAAAGTAGCTTATGGTTCCATGAAGAACCTTTCAAACTATTTCACTGCACAAAAGGTTCTTCATAGCATGAAAGCTTTCTTTAGATTTTCCAATATTTCAGTCAGTTTTATATTAAGGAAAGTGACAGTAAAAGACAGAGGCAAGGAGGGTGCTCAGAAAAGTACTTTGACTTGCGCTGTATGTGATTCTTGTTCAAATCAGTTTTATCAACATGACTCAGGCACTCTGTTTAGGTGAAATAAATGCATCTTTGTACAGCTCTATTCTAGGGTCATTTAAGGTATAAAAAAGTTTTGGAGTTACGGTAGCAACTTCAGCCCTGAAGTAGCTTATACAATGCCTGCAGGCAGACTGAAACACACAGCAGCAAACTAGGAAAGTTTAGAGCAGAACTGACAAACAGAAGATGACAATTTGACAGTCAGCGCACAAACTCTACTGCATGCAGTTGACATTAAGCAGTTATATGGCACACTTCATTCTTCTCAAGATAATCTGATATTTCCTAAATATGGCATTATGATCTCTCCTGAATCTCTACAAATGTTACATCACCAGTACTTGCAACATCCACTGTCAAGAAGATGGCTGCTAAATCAATTCATTGAAAATTAATTCAGCAGATGGAGGTCTTCCATACTTGTTGTGCCAGCAGAATCTGTCAGTTTCATGCATGCATTAAAATTTGGTTCAGGTTTCCCATTTTTGTTGAATAATGAGTCTGGTGTATGTTTCTAAATCTGTTGCATATATAGGAATCACCAAAGAAACTAAAAAAGGACACATTATTTATTTTAGTTTCACCTGGAACC